>NW_026946380.1:0-426886 GCF_033847375.1 Trichoderma aggressivum f. europaeum
TCAGGGGTGGGACCTCGAACGGGACGCTTCCATGGGAGAAGTGGAAAAGGAACATTGAACCGCCCCCCCCCCCCCCCCCCCCCCCCCCACGCAATCGAGATCAGCCAGCCAATTGGTCCGGCGAATGGAAGCCCGCCATTGACCAAACTTCTTCCAATTGGCGTCTGAATATTACGCACCGCCCGCCATCTGGGCATGTACCGGCATGCACAAAGCGAGCTGGATGGTACCTTCTGGTTAGTGGCGGCCGGCTAATGCAGGCTGGCCGTTTGCGCATCGTGGCATCGACCTCGTAGTCGTGACTTGACCCGAGCGCATTCGTATCTATGATAGTGTATGTATAAGACATGAAGTAGCGCCATGTATTTGCTTATATTAAATTTCGCGCTGAACATTGCCTCTTCTGATCAATAGTATCATTGTAAAGAGTAGCTACAGTATTGGGAATTATATTAGTACATCCTATATCCAGAGGTGTTGTTGTTGGTGGTCGTGCAAGTACGAGTACAAGCGTCTCCCCCAGTTTCTCTCCTTGCTCCGAAACTAAATTACAAGACGGGCAACAAAAAGAGGTCCATGGCAATTTGGGGGCAGTTGGAGATCAAAAGAACCCACAAAGTACCTACACAATCGCTTTGCGGGGACCCTTTTTCGCATTGACCCTTTTGGCAAGGCTTGGGCTGCCCATCAGGTACTGGTACTCTAGCCTCCATCTCACGAGCAGGCTTGTCCAAATCTTAGTACCTTTAACTGTACCCTCCATCGCCCACCTCCTTGCCCCCAACCACGAAACCCTCGAGTTGTTGGCAGCTGGCAACTTCCCGCGCGTCCTTTCTATCCTCATACATACGACTTGTGCTCTACGCGACCGAGGATAAAACAGCAAGACTCGCCATTCTGTCCTGCCAGCCGCTACCCCTGTCAACTCTTCGACATCCCTCCTCTGCCCCTCGTGCGGGTCGGCTGCCAGGTAACAACTCGAGACGCATCGACGGCCACAGCCAACAGACGATTCGCTCAAGGTCGTCGAGGAAGCTCAAATGTCTGACGGCTCAGACACTCCCGAGAGCCCCAGCAATGGCGTGCCGCCGTCCGTCAATGGCAATGGACTGTCGTCTGGGCATCACCGCGCCATGTCGCTGCGCCGGCCATCTGCCCCCATGGCGCCCGCCTTTATGGTGTCCGCGCCGGGCAAGGTGATTGTCTTTGGAGAACATTCAGTTGTCTATGGCAGGGTGCGTATCTCTTGTGACCGAGATGTAGTTCATCAATGGCTAACTGAACTCTTTTGTTGCTGTGTAGGCTGCCATCGCCGCTGCCATCTCTTTACGATCCTATCTCCATGTCACAACGCTGTCGAAATCCAAACATACCGTTTCGCTTCGTTTCCCCGACATCGACCTCACTCACACCTGGGATATTGATAATCTCCCTTGGGCGGCTTTCCACCACCCAGACAAGAAAAAATCGTACTACTCCTTGGTCACGGAGCTTGACGCCGATTTACTGGCCGCTCTGCAGCCACACATCGACGAGGTCTCCCCGGACCGATCAGAAGAGATTCGAAAGGTCCACCGAAGCTCTGCCACCGCATTCCTCTACCTCTTTCTTTCTCTGGGATCACCGCGCTTCCCAGGATCCCTCTATACTCTGCGGTCTACAATTCCTATTTCGGCTGGTCTTGGCAGCAGTGCTTCCATCTCTGTCTGCCTAGCCGCCTCTCTTCTCCTCCAGCTACGGACACTTTCCGGTCCTCATCCAGACCAGCCTTCCGACGAGGCGCGCATCCAGATCGAGCGCATCAACCGCTGGGCCTTTGTGTCAGAGATGTGCATTCACGGAAACCCTTCAGGAGTCGACAATACCGTAGCCTCCCAGGGCAAGGCTGTAGTATTCCAGCGGACAGACTACAGCAAGCCTCCGTCAGTTCGCCCACTGTGGAACTTTCCCGAGCTGCCCCTGCTCCTCGTGGATACAAAGCAGGCCAAATCTACAGCGCACGAAGTAGCCAAGGTCGGAAAACTGAACAAGACACACCCTAAGCTTGTTGGCACAATTCTCGACGCCATGCACAACGTCACTGACGCAGCTTCTCAACTCATCGAAGATAAGAGCTTTGATTCCAAGGATGGAGAAAGCCTAAGGAAGGTTGGCGAGTTGATGACAATCAACCACGGTCTTTTGAATTCGCTAGGCGTGTCTCACCCTAGGTTAGAGAGGGTGCGTGAATTGGTCGATCATGAGAATATCGGGTGGACCAAACTCACCGGCGCTGGAGGCGGCGGCTGTTCCATCACACTGCTGAAACCAGACGTACCCAAGGAGAAACTTGATACGCTAGACAGCCGGTTCGAAGCCGAAGGCTACCAGAAGTTTAGCACTACCCTTGGTGGTGATGGCGTGGGTGTCCTGTGGCCGGCTGTTCTGAAGAACGGCCTCGACGAAGATGAAGAAGGCGGAATGGAGATTGACGTGGACTTGTTCCTCAATGCCAAGGGAACCAAGGGCGTTGAGCAGCTTGTCGGCGTCCACGGCGACGGCGGCGAGAGAGAAGGATGGAAGTTTTGGCGGGTAGAGAGCGAGTAGCCGGCCGGCGAGCTGTGAGCTGCAAATGGACACTTGTGTCTCTGGCGCTGAGGGGGAGAGACGAGTTACTGAGTCTGGCGTTGGGGTAATCATGGCGACAAAGGCATAATGCGGGTTGGGACATTCTGAGCGAAAAGGGGGGGGGGGGGAGTGATTTCACTGCGGATCTTGTTTTTTTTTTCTACGCATGAGCATTGGTCGCTTGCTTGGCGTTTAAGGAAACCATTTTTGCGTTATGACATGATGGCCTTGAAAATATCATTCATAATACAACACGTAGATATAAACTAGATATGACAAACATGGCATCTCAGCATTGTTCTTTGATAAGAAGTATCGTTATGTCGCGAGGAGATTGATACATGTACTCAAATTTCAAGTCAGACGTCGGCTATGCTATTTCTACTAGATACTTCATTTCAACCCTGACAATCGGTACTTCCAGTAGCCCTCTCGCACAGGATCCCACTTCTCCGACAGTCTCTGCAGACACAGCTTGGCCTTTTCGATATCGCCCTGCTTGTGGTAGACTTCGGACATGAGGTCCAGCGCATGAGAGCTCTTGACGTCCTCGTTGTCGCTGCCCAGGTTGGAAACGAACTGCGAAGCGAACTCGCCTACAGTATCGAGACCACGCCCGCCCTTGACCAGGACGCCGCGCAGGTAATGCCACGCAGACTGGTTCTGGGGCGCAAGCTCGATCTTTTCTTTTGCGTACGCGACCTCTCTATCGATGATCTCGCCGGGTACCTTGGGATCGTGTTCCGTGGGGGCGCTACCCTTGGTCGAGACCGAAGGATCGGAGAAGACGACGAAGAAGCGATGGGACCAGGCGGAATTGTTGCGCAGGTCGTCCTCAATCATGCTCTGCGTGGTGGCGAGCTCAAAGGGGCTCCAGTAGTCGAGCTTGGTGACGAGATACTGGCGATAAGACCAGACGTGATAGTTCTTGGTGTCCTCGGCGAGGATCTTGGAGATGAAGTCCGTCTCGGACTTTGCAAACTGCTTGCATGCCTCGGGGTCGGAGGAGATGGCCGTGTAGTGGTGGTCGAGGAGGAGCTGGCGGTGGTGCCAGATCTGGTAGTTCTTGAGGTTGTCCATGGCGACGCCGTTGAGCCATTGGATCTCGTCCAGCACGGGGAGGTTGAGGGTGGCGACGATTTTGAAGCGGTAGAGCCAGACGGTGTAGTGGGCTGGGTTCATGCCGATGATGCGCTCGGTGAGGCGGAGGCAGCGAGGGGAGTATTCCTCTGCGGCCATGACGGCGCGAAGGTAAGAGACAGCTGTTGTAAAGAAAAAAAGATGTTAGTCAAGCAATCTTTGCTTCGTCATAGTATCGAGATGCCATCATCTTACCCTCGGCATATTCATCTGGATAGGCGATCCTGGCCAGAGCATCCTCAGGCTCAGTCTGCGGAATGGGAGCTACATCATCCCACTCCGGATCATTGGCCAATGGCCCGGGAATCTCGCCGTACAGCTCCCTCTTCAATGCCGCCATCTCTTTCCGTCGTTCCTTTTCCTGGTCGATGTCTTCCTGGGGGAGCCCAGTGCCGTTACTGCGAGCGGCGTCTCTCTTGGCCAGAAACTGCCTGTGCAAGACGTCAAGCGCAGTCAGTTTAGCCTGATTCAAAGACCGCTTCTTGAGCTCCTCGAATCTATAAGTGCCAATATCGCGGCCGTGCTTGTCCTGGCCCCAGTGGTAGTTGTTCTTGAGGCGTCGACAGGGAAGGCCTTCCTTGGCGACGTGCTTCCAGTACTCGCGGTCTGTCTTGTTGGACAGTGACACAAGGCGGTTCGCGACAGGGAGGATCAGGTTGGTGTGCGTGTACGTCTTCTTTTCGGCCGGTGTCAGGCCCGGGAATCCGACCTCTTCGAATCGCTTCTCGACGGGGTTTGTCTGGTAGTACCGCTGCTTGGATCGTTCGCCAACCGTCTCAGGAGGGGCCTCTGGCGCAGCTGCAGCAACGGGAGAATATATGCGTTAGTTACCTAGGTACGATCCTTGCAGGGCGAAAGAGGACGCTGTTTGCATTCACCTTTGGGTTCGGGATTGGCAGCCTTTGCAGTGGCCTTTGCCTTAGGCGGCATGTTGGATGCTGGAGGTGGTGAATGGCGGGGTTTTTTGGGGGCTGCAAGCAAGAAGCTGCAAATATTCGTTGTTCTGCCACCAACAGCGTCTCCCCCGCGATGGGGCTTGGGGCGGCTATTGGCGCAGCGTCGCGAGAACAATGGCGAGAACAATCGGATGCATGAGGCGCTCAACTTTGCATTTATTGGTCACCACTGGTATTGTCTATGGGAATTAATGGAGTCAATGATTGATACTGTACAGTCTTTTGTTTATGCTTGAATTGGATCTCCCATCGTCGGTATTGATTGTCCGTTTTCGCAGAACAAATACGGCTATTTGCTAGAATACCACCCTTATACTGTACACCCGAGTGCAAAAGGAGAATGTTTGAATTTGTCTTGGAAGTTGTATTGTATTGCTATGCATGTGTTTGAGTTAGAGATGTATTTATCTTCCCATGTTTCTTACTAGCTAAAAGACATGTATTCGGTTGGGCTCGTCGCTCAGTGTCCTATCCTATATCCTGCAGTCATTCATCATTGATTTCAATGGCAATCGAGTGCCGTATCAAATATGAACCCTGCTTCACCAGTATCAAGGCATTGTTCAAGTAGTACTCGTTCCCTGCTCGTGTACGACGCGAACTTACAATAGGTTTGGTCAGCCGCACGTACAGCGCTCAGATGAACGAGTACTACTTGAAACAATGCCTTGAGACCATCCTATGACTTTTTGCCGAATAAAAATTCCTTTTGAATGGTTATCGTGGATTTGGTGCTGTCGTGTTTTCTGCATTCCAATCCGAGCCGTCGTGGCCGCAGTTGCTTGTATATGGAATGCCTCATCGGGTCCGAATCACAGAGCGCGGAAGTTTTGTGACATGATGAGCCATCTCTTAAGACCTCGAGCTGGATTCCTCGCCATGGCGTCCCAGTTGGGCACCAGCACAAAAGTCTCGTTGAACATTTTCTGCGGTGCTTCGCGCCCCTTGCCGAACCGGACCTTGCCCATCGTCGTGACTACAATACTCATACGCCGCCCACTCTTCTCGTTCTTTTCGCTTTCGTAGACGGTATCAGGAGCTCCGTATTGGAATGACGGGTTGATGATGTGTGAATCGAGAGATTCTATCTCGTAAAGCACATTCTCGCCTTGGGATTCGAGAAGCTTAGAATACTCCGCCGGTGTGGGAACGACAGAGCCGTTGATGGAGATGTCGGCCGGGATCGAGTAGCGAGTTGACGAGTTGATATAATATGTCTCAAGCTTGGCTTTGCTATTTATTGCTTGGTAATAGTTGTTGACGAAGATTTCGGCAGCTATTTCATGTCAGGTCAGTATGAGGAGCCGGCCACGATGATGACAGCGTTGCAACATACCTTCGCTAGAAGCCTTGACTTCTGTATCCGCGTCTGGCAGTGGCATGATGTCCTTGGCTTCAGCAGCATCAGCGCTCTTCCTAGATGTACTGCCGATGCTGCTCTTGGCTTTTGTTGATCAGAAGGACGTGAACTGTCAGGCAGCTAGACATTTTCTAATGACGTGCAGGCTGCCCGCCTTATCGTACAGTTATCGTTACACCCAATTCGCACTGACAGCACTGTATCATGCAATTCCTCTAACTATCCATCTTCAGATCTTGCTCTAGAGCAAAGCTCGTCACAACGATGCTCTCACTAAGACCGCGGGCCATTTCCGGGCTGCGGCGAGCTCAGCCGCGGCTGGCCTCGTCGTCTGGCTGGATCTGCTCCGGCTGCCGAACAAATTTTGCTGCTGTGCAACGCTGGAACAGCTCTCAAAGCCCTGCGGGGTCTTCAAGCGAGAAGCCGTATTATATCACAACTCCAATCTTTTATGTCAATGCTGGTAAATATCAAATAAACGGTTTCACTGGTTCTTCAATTGTGTAGCTGACTTATCAATCAAAAAGCTCCTCACATTGGCCATCTTTATACTATGGTCGTGACAGATGTGATCAAGCGTTGGCAGCAAATCAAAGGCAAAGAAGCTTATATGTGTACCGGAACGGATGAGCACGGAATGAAAATTCAGAGAGCCGCTGCTAAGAATGGAATGGAACCCAAAGACTTTTGTGATGTCAACTCAAACAAGTTTCGAGAACTGGTGGCTGCGGCAAACATCTCAAACGATTTCTTCATCCGGACAACCGACCAGGACCACAAAGACGTGGTAGCCCAGTTCTGGCTACATCTTAAGCATGCGACGCCTGAAAGCTTGGGGTTGTATAAAGGTGTTCACGAAGGATGGTATTGCGTAAGCGACGAGTGCTTCTATCCCGAGGACTTGGTACGACCCAGCATTGCGCCCCAAACCGGAAAGAAGATCATGGTGAGCACCGAGACGGATAACGAGGTGGAATGGATCAAGGAAGAAACCTGGTTCTTCCCCTTGACGAAATACAAAGATGCTTTGTTGAAGATATATGATGAGAACCCTGGGTGGATAAAGCCAGCCCATCGCATGGCAGAGGCGAGAGCCTGGATAGAAAAGCATCTCGAAGACTTATCCGTTACCAGGCCCGCCTCTAGGCTCAACTGGGGCGTAGCAGACCCCGAAGATAAGAGTCAGACCATCTATGTCTGGGTTGATGCTCTCATCAATTACCTTACCAAAGCAGGGTACGGAAGCAAGTGGCACTCGGCAAAGGAAGACATGGGACTCTGGCCAGCCAACTTGCAGGTTATTGGAAAGGATATTCTGCGTTTTCACACAATCTACTGGCCTGCCTTGCTCCTTGCCCTAGGATTACCCGTTTCACAAGGTTTCCTTTGTCACAACCACTGGACCATGTCTAATCGTAAGATGTCAAAGTCACTGGGCAACGTTGTCAATCCCATCTTCGCCATCCAACGATGGGGTATTGATCCCCTACGATATTTCCTCATGCGAAACGCCAGTCTCCACAAGGATATGAGCTACTCCAACCAGCTGATTGGTACAGTCTACGTCAAAGAGCTACAGGCGAACATTGGCAATCTCTTTTATAGAATCGCAAAGCCAAAGGCGTCCGTCAGGTGGTCGACTCTCGAAGCCGTGACTGCATATCGCAATGGAGATTTGAACGTCTGGGCTGACAACCATGGCGCAAACGATGCCGATGCGATGTACTTTAGCTTAGAAGGCCACCTGGCTGGGAAACCCGTGGCCTTTGCTAAAGAAATGGATGACTACGATACGAGCGGCGCGATACGCGAGATTTTCGAATTGCTACGAGAGGTATGATTACAATCCGTCATGCACATGGACCTAACAGATACGCTCCAAATACTGACCGATGATACTAGACAAACCGTTACGTTTCCGATACCAAGCCTTGGGATTTGGTCAAGCTTCGGGATGCTGAATCCCGTGTGCTGCTGAACTGGGTCATCTATAACAGTGCGGAAGCATTGCGCATTGCCGGCATCCTGCTTCAGCCCATCATGCCAACCAAAGCATCAGAACTATTAGATGCTTTAGGAGTTCGGCCTGATAGACGCACCGTTGAGTTTGCTGTCAAGGGGAAGGATGCTGATTACGGCACCGAGTCGACGCCAGCAGAGCCAGCGCCTCGAATGAGTAAATGGGACACGATTTTCCCACCAACCGCCAGTGCAGATCTCTCAGATGACGAGCTGCTGGAGCACTTGAGAGTAGCATTGCTGGATAAGACTAGAAACAAGATGAACCAGATGGCTGAGCTGTTGGCGATGGAGGCACGAATGGGCGAGGAGGCGGTTGCCAAGCTGTTGGCCGAGACACATGCAGCCAAGGTTGGCGCACGCCAGTCATGAACGAACATGGAGTCGTGGGCGTGTTTATATAGCAATGCATGGCGTTGTAGGATATGTACGATATTAGACGGAATGCGATGGGCCAGATCAATGCAGGTCGCCACTTAGCAATTAGTATTTATATACAAACTACAGCAGTAGAGATGAAACTCAAGCCGATTAATTGACATGTTCTTCAGCATTTGAAGAGACTAAAATATGAATATGCGTGGTGGTAGTTCACTTGAAATCAAGCTGAATGACACGCCTCGCTGTTAGTCAGACCCGATGCGCTATCTCATTGAAACAATTTTTCCCTCCTACAATTCCTCGTCATACAAGTACATCCAGAGAGAAGTAGCTGGTTTAAAATGAAAGTCAATCAGACGAAATGTAAGTAAAACCCTCCAATTCTTGACATTTTCTTCTTCTCTTTGGCTAACAAGGGATTAGCGATTTCAACAAGCAAAGCCTTGCTGGTGCCATATGAAGCCCACCATGTGCTCACTTACCATGAGTGGATGAAAGACCCAGTACGGAGTGCCCGCTCTCGTTCCTTGATGTTTTGCTTACAAAGTAGAAATAGGCAATCCAAGAGGCCACTGCGTCAGAACCCATGACATTGGAAGAAGAATATGAAAACCAGGAGTCATGGCGGACATCTCATGATAAACTAACCTTTATTGTATGCGAGCCATTAAGCGGGGCGGCAAGCAATGAGAAACAAATCAAGGCTCAAGTCGACGATTCACCCGTCAAAATGAAGGGAGACATCAACTTTTTCCTCTATCTAGCTAATGACGACGAGGTTGCCGAACCGCGGGAGAGCAGCACGATACGTCTGACGGGCGAAGTAGACGTCATGATAGCAAATACGCAGCACCGCGGGAAAGGCGTGGGAGAAGCCGCAGTGCGGTCAATATTGGCATATATACGGAGAAATCTGCCGGAAATACTAAAGGAATACGCACAAGGCGAGGGGCTGGACGTGGAAAAGGTACAGCTGGTTGGATTGATGGCCAAGATTAAGCAGGAGAATACGGGAAGCAGGGCGCTGTTTAAGAAGCTGGGGTTCAGGCAGGAGGGAGAGGCGAATTACTTTGGGGAGGTGAAGATGGTGATGGGCTGGGAGGCGAGGGAGAGCGAGGACATGGCGGAGGGTTTGGAGTATCGGGAGCTGGAGTATGTGCTGTTGTGATTATAGGTATTTTATTCGCTGTGTATTAGAAGCCATGGTGTTGAGGTTAAGGATTGATGGGCCATAGAGACATGGAGACATTGTTTTCCACCTTTTCATTCTCTCTTGTTGTAAAAAGCAATACACATATAAGCAATTCGATTGAGGTAATTCCTACCACAAATCTAAACTACCTAAGAAATAATCCCCATCATACACGAGCTTTTTCTCTCTCTTCTCTCCCATCTTCTCCCATCAAAAAAGGCGCTACCAACTGCTGCACACACAGTACGTACCCACCACCCGCCAACCCACCAATCTGAAGCCTCCAAAATTTCAACACCATCACTCAACACTCTCAACCTCAAAATCATCCATCGCAACATCCGCCAATTCGCTCCAGACAACACTCAGCACCCTCCCCCTCTCGAGTCCGCCGGAATCTTTCAAAAAATGAATTCCATCATCCGCCTCGCGCGGCCACTCCTCGCCCCGCGCATTTCCGCCCTCTCGCAACGGTACATGTTTCCCCCCACCATCGTCCGACTTTTTCGTCGAAAGCTTTCAACTAACAGCTTGCCAGGACGTACACATGCCTCTCTCCTCTCCGCCCTACCTTGACCTCATCTTTCCGCCCCAACAACCCCTTCACAGCACCATCACCGGCAGCGGCAGCGGCAGCGACCTCGCCAGAATCCGCAGACCTCGTGCCCACGGCGGCAGTGTCCTCGCATCCCGCCCTGCAAGGCCTGCAGCTGCGCTTCGGGCCGCGAAATACCATGAATGGCCACACGAGGCTGGTGCAGAAGCGGAGACATGGGTGGCTGAAGAGGACGAGGAGTAAGACTGGGCGGAGGATCTTGCAGCGGAGGAAGCTCAAGGGACGGAGACACGTTGCGTGGTGAGCGAAAGGGGGGGAGTGTACTTGGTTAATTGAGGGAAACTGGCATTATATGCTGTTGGGAAACGATATGAGTGTATGATGGGGGGGTTGTATAAAAGGGGCATCTACTAGAGATAGAGATGTATTGTATTGTACTATTACTGGGCTCACTAAAGACTCAAAAAGACAAAGTCTGAGAACAAACAGAACGAGGTGACAACAACAGAAAAACAAACTTGATTAATTCCTCACACATATCCACTAAACATCTACATCTACACTTGTCCAACAACACCAGTCTCGCACTTTAGCGTATCTGCATGACATACTATACTCAAGGAATCACTGGCATCTCCAATCCATACTTTATATCCTCCACCAACCGCAGGCACTTTCCAGTCCTGTGCCACCACATCCCACACACTAACATCCTTGCGTGTGAGCGTCAGAGACACCGTCGTCTTCTCCCCCGGTGCCAGCTCTTCCGTCTTCTCAAAGTCGCGGAGCTGGATAACCGGCGTGTCATAGCCGATATTATCCGGAAACTGCAGATATGCTTGCACGGAAGCCTTGCCGGCAAACTCGTCTCCCGTGTTCTGCACCGTCACCGTGAGGTTATACGCAACATCCCAGAGCGCAGGGTTGCCTCCCTCGCCGCCGCCGGAGCGAGGACCGGGTTTCTGGGTAGTGGAATAGCCGTCTGGGTATGCATATTTGCCCGATTTCCCGTCCGAGACGGCACCGTTGGCGTCGCTCTGGGAAAGCCAAGAGTAGATGTAGCGGGGGATTGAGTTGAAGCCAGAGGGCGCGACGGCTTCGTTGGCAGATGGAATGGCTTGCGAAAAGTTGGGGACGCCGCTTTTGGCGGAGCGAGCGGGAGGGTATGAGCTCAGCTGAGTGACCTTTTTAATCGACGCTGCCGTGTAAGTAAAATTTGTGTAGCTCAGGCCATGGCCAAAGGCGTATCGAGGCTTGGTGTTGTTCTTGTTGAGCCAGCGGTAGTCGATGTATAAACCCTCGGTGTATGTGTCCTGGGGCTGGTTAAGGAACTCGGAATTGATGAGCGTCGTGACGCTGCTTGGGAAATCAGCTTCCTGTTTTGTGATTGAATAAGGCAAGTGTCCACATGGCGAAGAGTGTCCATAGAGGACATTTGTAAGAGAGGTTCCAGCTTCTTGGCCGGGTAGATGCGCAATGAGGACGGCCTTGACGGATGGTAGATCAATCCAGTTCTCAAGAATCAGGGGGCCGACGGTGTGTATTACCACAATGACGTTGCTGAATTTGCCGGCGGCATCTTGAACGAGCTTGTCACCATTGTGCCATGCGTATAAACCGGAGGCATCACGGTCGCCATGATTGCCTTCCACCGTGTAAGTGTTCTCACCGGCGTCGGAACTGATAAACACAATAGCGACATCGCTAGCTGATACTTGGCCGACGGAGGGAAAGCTGTCGGTATTGTAAAAGGTGACATTGCTGGCCGCTGCGGTGATGGCCGTAATGGGATCATCCAAATATGGGTAATCGACGGTCCCTGAACCCCAGCCCTGTCCGAGGGTGCCCTTGTTGCAGTTGCGATCTGTGCATGAATTGATTCCATCCGGGTTCTTCTGGGCGTCGGTTCCAAAGACCTTGATATGTTGCGAAGGTGATAGTGGGAGAATGCCACCGTCGTTCTTCAACAGGGTAATAGCATCCTGAGAAATCTGGCGAGCAACCACGTCGTGATCGGCCTGAACCTGAACAAACTCATTTGTAACTCCTGACGGCGAAAATGGCCACGCGGCAGGATACAATTGGTTAACTGCAGCACCGGAATTGGTGTCAAAGTTGGTTGCCGGGAATCCCTTGTCCTGGCCCATCTTATACCATGCGGCCAAAATACGTGTGGCTGCGTCGTTGATACGATCCATGGGGACTGACCCGTTGAGAGCGGACCGACTGAGCTCATACATCCAGTACGAACTGCCAAAAAAGGGAATCTGAACGTCGCCGGGCATGTCCATGTCCAAGCCAGCAATGGCAGAGGCGACACCGGACATGTGAGCTAGCCAATCGGTCATGATGAAACCTTGGAAGCCCATTTCATCCTTGAGGAGGGCATTCATGAGATAAGGATGTTGAGTACATGCGGTTCCGTTTACCTATGGTAGAAACACGAATTGGTTAGCTTTTAAACTCTTTACTAGATTCGGATTCACTTACAGCGTTGTATGCCATCATGACAGAGCCGACGCCCGCATGAATGCCTTCAGCGAATGGCCAGGCGTAGACTTCATGCATCGTCCTATCATCTTTTCAACCCACCCAACCACCGTTAGAACTTGAATTATCCATCATACCCAATATGGCCGGAAAGACTCACCAAGATTTGAGCTGTAGGCGTATTGGAAAGGATTGTACATGCGGTACATCTCCTGCTCATTCGCAATAAAGTGCTTGATTGTCGCAATAACTCCCTGCTCCTGAACGCCCTTGATCGTCTCTCTTGCGCCCACAGCCTGAAGTACAGGATCAGCACCAAAGCCCTCCCAGTTACGGCCACCCTTTGGCTTGCGTCCTATCGGCCCAACTGTTGGTCCTAGCCAAACATTGACGCCCTTGCCGCGATTCTCCTGCCCAATGGCCACGCCACGCTGGTACATGAGCGTCTTGTCAAAGGTTGCGCCAACTGTGATTCCATCAGGGAAAGCCGTAACGTTATCCGCATGGCGGACACCCGCAGGGCTGTCATTAAGACACAGCTGAGGGATGCCAACTCGAAGTGCAGAGCCTGTATTTCCAGCACATCGCCTTGAATGAAGTTAGCTTCTTTATACTTGAGGTTTCACGTCCATCTCAACATTGTACGAGTCTTTAAGATGATACTAGTCATAAGAGTCCATCTTCAACGCTTTGAAGGGCTGTTGGTGTGTTTTGGAAGCCTTGTGATATGAAAAACCAACTCACCCTGTATCAAGTCAGTCAGCATTATAACATGTTATTATACTCGAACAGTTATTGAGTTTCACACAGCCGTTGAAATCGCACTTTGAATTTAAAAGACTCCCCACTTACCCATGTAAATTCCTGTCCCTGCAGTAATATTCGTCTTCTCTGCCAAAGTCATAGAGTCGACCAGAGCCTTGGCCCTGGTATAACTCTGTCGCCAATCATCCACCCATCCACCATATGGCGCAGGATAATACGACGGCACATAGTAGCCATCTGGAACCCAGCCTTGAGCGGCTGCGGCTGCTGCTATCTGCGCATTCGCCGACGCAGCACTGGGTCCAGCTTGTCCCAGCCCAACGAAGCCGGACAGAATACAGGTCACAGCGGTGGACACTCTGACACTGTCGGAAAACGAGGTCATGGTTCCTGCTGCCTAGGGCACAGGCGGGCAACAGATGTCACAACGTAGCTGGGTGGTAGTAGATGGTACTCGTACAGACTCTTGAAGCGGGTTTCTTGTGGTCTCGCGTGCTCACGAGCATGGCACTTCACAAACAAGGGTCAAAGGAAATTCCAATTGACAGGGACAAGTTATGGAGAAACCGTCGAGTATTTACCGTCAATCGTTTCCCCATCAAGGCCAAGTCTAGGGCTCAAGGGAGGGAAAGCATGCATGAGCACAGCACTCGCGACCTCGTGTCCACGATGAGACATCCATGACCCCCCTTCTTGCTTGGACCAGCCGGGTCGCAAGGCCAAGCAAGGCCCATGGCTCTGGGATGTCACATTTTCGATTCTCTTCTTTTCTCCGAGTCTTTTCGTAATCTATTGCCTCTTCTGCGCCCCCCCATGCCTCTTCTTGGGCAGCAGCCATCGTGCATCGTTGTGCCCCAAAAGACGGGCATGCTAGCAGCAATGCGAGCGAGACCTGCAGATGCTCGAACAAGCAAACAGACCAGCTGAAGAGGTCTAGAACCAATAAAACCAATGAGGAGCAGGGGCCATTCTGCCCTTTCTTCCCTTTTCTCCAGCCAAGAGCTGAGTGGTGGTTGCACTTGCACACACCAACGTACTCGTAATGCCATGGCAGCGAGATATCACCACCAAGACAGACATGAAGTCAGACGACGATCCCACGTCACCGCCCTCAGCTCGCAGATGCGCGATTGACCACCAGCCCAAATCGGACGTCACCAAGTGTCTTCAGGCTCGCTGGTTCGGGCATCAAGCATTGGCCTCGGTGGAATGTCTCGAAAAGGCCGCGGCGGTGGAGCGGCACTGCTTTTTTTCTGCTGCCCATTGCGTATTGTAAGTGGGCGGGGAGTTCCCGCTTTGCCGCTATCGCTACAAGTAGTACAACAATGGCAACGAAGAGCTTCCATGTACGTGCAGGGGTTGGTTGAAGCTGGGGGCCCGAAAGAGAGTCTGGGGAAACATGGCAATGGCGTGGCTTGGCGAGGGGACACAAACAATCCGAGAAGCAGCACAAGGCGATGGTGTGGACGCCGATATTGAGGTCAAATGCTCCCTGGGTTTCTCGAACGCATCTCGGGGCAATCACAAGGAAAACCAGAGCAACAGGAGACAAAGGGCGGGTGACCCTCGGCTCGCACAAACCGTCTACTGTAGGGCTCTTGTGTCCAAATCGAGGGCGAGCTGCCATTAGCGTCCTGCATGGCCATTGAATCGGTCGCTTTGTTCGGTTGGAGTCGAGAGATGGAGTTGACAAGTCGAGAGGGGCCAGATGTAACAGTGGCAGGCATCCGCGTGATGCCCCCCAGTAAAGGTGGCTGCTGAATCTTGGATTGGCATTTGGATGTTGAAGGATGGTCAAATCCCTACTTGGTCCTCTGTTCTATTCTTTGTACGAGGTAGAAAAGATCAGAATGCATGGAAATGAACATCAAATGTCCAACCAACAACATGCATTGACGGCATTCAATGCCGGACATGGGCAGCCGTGATAAGGATTATCCGGGAGTCCCTATGAGGCAATGCCTCGAATCGTTATTCCACTGGCCAAAAATACATAATGGACCCTGCAAAGCCTAGATACATAGAATCGAGGGGGAAACAACGTGGGCACAGCATCAGGATTAGGGATCAATGATCTAAGGGTCTCTAGCAACCTAGATATGGGCATTACAAACCAGGTCAATTATAGGTGGAATTCGTGCGCCTGTTGGTGGCTCCCCCAGCAATGAAGGCGGTCCGATTGCCGATGTCAAGAGTTCATTCATGCCGTGTTGGTTCGTTTGCCAGGATTGCGTCCGAATTCTGCAGTTGCATGCATCGTATATGAACCTTGCTAATAATGTGTCGTCATAATTCTTTTTTGCGGCTGAAGACCAAGAAAAGAAAAAAAAAAAACATCCAAAAAGTGACGGGCCAATTTTCACCTTGGGTATTCAAAGTTGCCTTTCAATTCTAAGCGTCTGACGGGGGAGCCACTGCGGGTACCAACGCCTGTTTGCGAGCTGCCATTTGGAGATGTCGTCCGAGGTCAGGTGTCTGAATTAATCGCTCGTCGAATGTGGGCATGTTCCTAACGGTTATAGCATACATGCAGCCTTTTATGAGCGTCTGGTTCCAAGATTCCATGAGTACATGTAAGCCACGTGGGATTCTCGACCGCCGACGTGAAACTACCTACATGTACTATCGTGACTGGTGAGAAGAGGCCATTGAAGAAGCAGAGGCAGAGGCAAAGACAGAAGGAGAATCAGGAACCCGAGATGGAAAACGGTACAACACACCTGCTACCCAGCTTCATTGTGACATTGCAACCAAACCTTGTAGAGAAAGAATATCCATATACCCCATTTGTAAGGCGCCGTGTTATTCGCAAAGTTCTACGGCAAGGCATATCCGATCCGGTCTTCGAAAGCGTCAAGCCGGCCGATTACAAGGTGAACTTCTCCCCGCAACAGCCTCGCAAAAGATCCATCACAATTGCCGTTCGAGCCATTAATATCGCTGTAGCATAAGTGCTTCCGCAAAGAAACAAGGGCATTTGTCATAGTATCGCGACTAGGATACTATCAATGAGGTGATGGGGGAAGCTTACCTATACGGGATCTGTTCAATGTGTCAGCACCTCTGGTTTATAATAGTTTTTTCTCTTTCGAGACTCTGCCACATATACGAGCAGTTGCACCTCTGTCGTAGTATTTGTTGCTCTGATAAGGCTGTCGTACTTAAACGTGATACTCTATACGCTTTCCGTCACTTCGACTCATCGATATCGACGGGGACCCGGCTTGGCAGGGTCTCATTACTACGCTCTTGTCACACGTCTTCCCGTTTCGTCCCATCACTTGCGAATCTCAAAAGGACCTGAAACCGTCGCAGAGACCGCATCTGGAAAGTACCCTAACCGCCACGGTCAACTACTAAATCCCACCTCCCTTGTCAGTAGTATCTTGATGTAGATCCCGAATCCTGGAGCACATCCCCCACGCACCCGTCCGTTATGTAAGTCACGCCGTTCATCACAAACAGCCCGTATCTTTCCATCTTCTCATTCGTAGATGGTACGGTATCGGAAAGCCACCAATCGTCTTTTACCATTTCCCTTCCGGCTTTCCCAATCGGCGCCCTTCCCCATGCCTCCTCTGGAAGTCCCGCCGAGAAAAATCCAGACGCCGGCTCGCCATTCGGACAAATTCCATCGTCTATCCTGTAAAATATCTTCTATTTTTGGGTTGTCTCCGGTGCCGATTTCCCTTGGAATGCAAAGGTATCTAAGCCACTCGGACACCGGTCAGAAACTATGTAGGCACTAGAAACCTCACGCATGAAGTTGCGGGGTGATGGAACAACGGAGACGACGCGGGTTCATGCGTTGACCTAAAGAAGAAAAAAACTATGGAGTTTTGTCTCGAGAAAGGCTTGTCGCAATGTGAGACGCATGCTTCAAGTATTTTCCGGCGCAAAGGCGAATTCGTCTGCTGCCTGGTAGCATCAGGGGTGCTCGGGTTGTCCGAGTCTGTGTGTTGTCTCACATGTCAATATCAGGAAATCCGATGTGCGTAAATTGTATATAAGCATCCAGCCGCTCCAACATGAAATAGTTGTTTTGTTTTATAATAGTATGAGCAGATTTGACATCGTGCTTGTGTTGTTTCCACCATTCGTCTTCAAGTCAATTTGAAGCTGAGCATTGATTGCTGAAGCTCAAAGGCAACTCTCCGCCGTCCATTCTCATCTAGACTCCAACTCCCATATTCAAACATCGCAAACCCATTACAATGAAGTGCTGGCAGCTTCTCTCTCTTGCGGCTGTTGTAGCCAGCAGTCCCGTGCCGTCCATCCAGGACTACACTCGGCTGCTTAGAGCTCGACGTAACTTCCACCCTCTACCATTCCACTCCCATTTCGAGTACAACTACTGACAACATGCAAAGAGAGCGATACAAGCTTCACTGCTACACAGTCAGAGCTCAACAACTTTGGCTTCATCGTCCAGTATGCTGGAGCTGCATACTGCAACTCCGAGACACCAGCTGGTCAGGCCGTCACATGCTCTGACGACGGTTGCCCTGATGTTGCGGGAACTGTTGTCAACTCCTTCACGTGAGCAACACCTATATTTCCATTTAAAAGAATCAGTCTAACCATGACTATATAGCGGCTCCGTCACTGGCATCGGAGGCTTCGTCGCTGTTGACAGCGCACACCAACAAATCGTCCTCTCCTTCCGCGGAAGCAACAACCTCCGCAACTTCATCACGGACGTTGTCTTTGGCTTCACAGACTGCTCGCTCGCCGATGGCTGCGAGGTTCACGATGGCTTCAACGACGCTTGGAACGAGGTCGCCGCCGCTGCCACAGACGCTCTCACCCAGGCCCGTGCCGCCAACCCTTCCTTCGAAATCGTCTCCACGGGACATTCTCTGGGTGGTGCCGTCGCTACTCTTGCCGCCTCGTTCCTCCGCACTCAGGGCTTCGCAATTGATGTCTACACATTTGGATCTCCTCGTGTTGGCAACGACGTCTTTGCCGACTTTGTCACCAGCCAGCCCGGCTCTGAGTTCCGCGTTACTCATTTTGATGACCCCGTGCCCCGTCTCCCCCCGATCATCTTTGACTACCGCCACGTCTCCCCCGAGTTCTGGCTCTCTGCCGGTGATGGCACAAACATTGACTACGCCGTGGCCCAAATTGAGGTTTGCACTGGTAATGCCAACGTGGATTGCAACGCCGGCACCTCTGGGCTCGACATTACTGCTCATTCCAACTACCTCCGTAAAGTCTCGGCATGTGCTCCCTCACCTCTGCAGTTCAAGCGTGACGGCAACTCGACCGGCTATGATCAAGAGACTATTGACAGGATCAACAAATGGAGCCAAGAGGACCAGGCTTATGTCGCCGGTGGACAGGCATAAGAAAGTCCTCATGACAACAAATCATCGTTTACACGGCGTTATATGGGCCCTTGAATCTTAGGAAAAGCAAAAGTATGTTGTGATTTGGGCAGAACCAGTTTTGAAGAAAGGGATGGTGTATAAGTTCCAGGCACATAACAAGAGTGGAAATGTACAAAGCATTGATCGTATATAAGCACAATTGTGAGGAACAATATTGGGCTGACACGTTCATTGACTGAATGATTTTATCATATCCTTTTACTGTACGCGCCTTAAAACTCCAGGATAAAGTGCCGACTACCAGCGGAAACGGTTTGAATCTTTGAATCCTCTAAAAAATAACATAAAAGTCATATGCAGTAGCTCCATGCCAACATTATAGCCCACTCTGCGCAGCGCGAGGCTTACGTGGGAAAAGGCACTTAATCTGTCCCCTCGGTTATCATTCCCTGAGCATTGGGTACGCCAACCAATATCACACCCCGCGGCACTCTGACTTCCTTGACCTTCATGCAACCAAAGACGTTCACCTCTTTGATGTTTGGGCAGGCTCGAAATATGGACCCAAGGATGAAGTCCGTCACTTCTTCGCAGAAGCTAATCTCAAGGTGTCGCAACTCTGGATACTGTTTCGTTCCGTCAAAGACTTCCTCAAAAGCCTGGCGAGAGATGTGTCGGCAAGCATGCACATTGATATGCCTCAATGTATGCCCAGAGTGGTTCATAAGCGCTTTGAATCCTTCGCTACAGAGCCCGATGTTTTTAGGGTTCTGCCGCGGGTGAGCAGCATCTAGCTGTCGGCACTTTTGCAAGTCCACGAAATCCAGCGGCGGGTTCTCCCACTCAGTGAAGAGTCGAGCGAAGCCCTCGTCTGTCATGGTTTCGCTTTCCGTAATGCGAAGCTTGACTAACGAACGGCAATTATTATGAATAGCCTCGAGAACACCATCGTCAGCATCGGGTACAATCTTAAAGGACAACGTTCTGAGGTCCTTCCCGATCTGAGCGATACAAGCCTTGAGGGCATCTGATGAGAGATCCTGCTGGAGTTCCAGACTGAGGTGTCTCAGGGTAGAAAGATTTCCAATCGCGATTACTCCCGCATCTGTGACCTTTTGGTTGTGACAGACCTTGAGACGAGTCAACTCGGGGCAATGCTCCTTCAGAACCCCCATAGTTTCGTCTCCGAAATGCTTATCGGTATAATAGACTTGCAGTTCCTTCAATGGTTTGCCCTTGGCAGCGAGGAATTCGTGCCATTTATCTTCGCTTAGCAGATTGGCACCATGGAGGTAGAAGCTTTCGAGAAGAATGTCCCTCGAGAGCAAGTAATCCATAACCTCATCTTTGAACTGGACTGCGCACCGCGCCTTGAATTTCTTCAGGTTCGAGGCCACCTGGAAGATGTTGATAAATTCCTGATGGCCCAGCTTTGCTCCGTCGTAAATATGCAAAACTTCGGTAGATGGTTGCATAAATAAAGGTAAGGTATCCGGTTTCAGCAATCGCCTCTTGGAAAATATTCGAGCAATCTTATCGATGAGATGCTCTGGCAAGTCACCCAAGCTTTCTGCCAAGTCTACGTTCTTTGCCAGCGTTTGTACGCACAGGGTAGCAAGGCTTTTCGTTCCGACATCTCCGTCAAGCATTCGACTCTGGATGGTTCGTCGTGATCCAACGCCGCCTGTCTGCTTCCGAGGTTTCTTTTTAGGCTGCCCCTCTCGCTGTTTGGCCACCTCGCGCCCACAGGGAGCGCACAAAAGGCCACCTTCAGGTCCTGCCACAGAATAAGGGGTTACAGTGAAGCGCTTCCCGCATATTTCGCAGTTGTCCATTTGGCCGGGAAGCGGCGCCCGCCTCTCGTCAAAGATGGCCTTGGCTATATCGTCATCGTCGTCATCGTCATCTCCAGCTCTCTTCTTGCGCTTTTTGAACGATTTGCTAGCTTTGATCTTTTCTAAAGCTTTGGCTTTTTGTTCTGCTGCGGCATTACGGCCTCTCGTCGTCCGTGAGGAGGAGCTTGCCTCTACTGTTACCGAGATAGTTTCGACGGTGTCTACTGTTTCGGATGCTTCGTTGTCTTGAGTTGACTCGCCTTCACCGGCTTGTTGCCTTCGACGGTCCGCATCGATCCGAATTTGAGCAGCCGAGATGTTATGTGACTGAGAATTGTGTCAGCAAGTTCAGGCTGCAAACAAGAGCGCGCGTCGAAGCATACCGCAAGGAAATCAGTCAATGCAGATTGGCTAGATGAACATTGTCAGCTTAAATCGACATAATCAATCTCAATTTCGCTGTACTCACGGCCCAGTAATGTTACGACTTGGTCTCCCATTCTGGTTTTCGTCGTACCGGCGCGAACGAACCCTGGTCACAGAGATTGGTCAGCCATTATCGCTGAGAAGTGTTGGGCTCAAGTATGGAAAAACGAACATGATGAGTGCGTGGGCGGCCAGGCAAGTCTCTAGATCTCTTCTCGTCCTGGATTTCTTCGCGGTAATTCCATGCAAAATCTATCGTGCTTTGCGCCTATCCGACTTCTGGAGAGTGGCGTTGAGAAATCTTTTCATGTCTCTCAGAGAGTCTTTCGGGCGTTCTTTCACCCAGTGCCAATGGCAAGAGGCGTGTCGCCACTGTCGCGGAGATAACACGGTGTCACGTGATGTCTTCAGCAAACTCATTTACCAATCGACACTGTCAAAGTTCACTAAAAAGTAGGCACCCCACGCCACATCTCAGCTAGCTCTACAGTGTCCTTACAGTGCCGATCTGTCCGTTCAGTCTCCTCTTATCATCGCACGTGCTTTCGCGTATAGTGGCTTTGCGCGTGCTCTTGCCAAAGCAGACACTGTGAATTGGCATGGCCACTAGATTAGGTAGTCACGGTCGATGAGGCAAGTTCCTACCAACTTTTTCATCCAGTAACCTCTGCCCGTACTTTTCTTTTCCTTCTTCCACTTCATCAGATTCAAGCGACCAGGCTGGCTTCATCAGTCACTGTTGGACGCAAAGGCCCAGACGAGAAAGCATTTACTCGTCATCCAACAGTCATTTTGAATTGAAGCCTCCCTACAGCGCTTAACCTGTAAGCTGGCGCTTACTTAGGCGGGTGAAGCCCCTTCTGATCTGCAGCCCAACTTCCTTCGTTGCATCGAAGCCATCCCTTTCTTTGTGGCAAACAAAATATTTTCCCTTAATTCTCGGTTGCTTCCACACCCTCTTTCGCACTTCAATCATCACTCGTATTAGTGAGCAGTTACAATGCCTCGTGGTCGTCCATCCTTGAAGGCATCTGCCACCCCTGTCCCGAAGTCTTCCGGTATGATTACACATAGTATATCACCACAATTAACTGCTCATTACTGACAAATTTTCAGAAGCTGGAAATGGTCCTGCTAGTGCGCCTGAACGTCTTACTCGCACTAGATCTGCGAGAAATCTAAGAGGATCCTCTACTGCAGACGAATTGCAGTCACAAGAGATTACACCGGCCAGGACTCTCCGGGGTAGATCACGTCTCATTGTGGCTCTTGCGCAAGATGATGATACTATGACTTCGGAAGCCGTCTCTTCAGTCCCTACACCATTTGGACAAACTTCAGAAAGTGGTTACTCAACACCTGGAACTAGTAAACTCCCAAGCCCTGCTGAAGCAGCTACCATCTCTAACGGAAAGACTTTGTCTGCTTTTGAAGTCCATATTCCTGCTAGAAGCAGGCTGCAGGGACCCAGTGGAGATGAGCGAGCATTACGACGCAGCATCTATTCCTTCGCAACTGCCAAGGGCAAGAAAGTAACAGAAATCCAGGACTCGGATGAAGAAGACGATGAGTTTGCAGAAATTACTCGTGATGATAAGGTTGCTCGCCGCTTGCAAAATGAGTTCCGTATGGAAAGTTTGAGATCACGTCGCACTGAGGCTACTGATGCACAATCATCCTTCTCGACTGAGGCGTCCGGGAAACGGCCAAGATCTCTCTCGGGGCCTACTGCAACACACAAGCGAGCCAGCAAGAAGAGCAAGATTATTCCAGACTCTGACGATCTGTCTGACGCTGACGTAGATATGGACGCTGAAATTGCTGCTGGTCTTGCACTAGAAGATGACCAATCAAATGGCGAGGCCCTCTCATTTGGTGAAGAGACTGAAGATGAAGGTGAAGAGAACGTTGAGGAAGACGTCGACGAGGACGTTGAAGACGTTGAAGACGTTGAAGAGGATGTTGATGGAGACCTTGATGAGGACGTTGAAGATGAGATAGCAGCATCAACGGATGACGAACCTTTGGCGGCTCAGCGGAAGAAGAAGCCTGCAAAGGTTTATGCTAAGCGCGCCGCGGCTACTCGAACATCTACCAACTTGGCAGTTGCTCCCAAAGCTGCCATAGCCGATTCAGAATCCGGAATGTCTGCGCTCCCGTCTGACTTCTCATCCGGTCTATCCTCCGGCATCAGCTCTGCAGCTACTAGTGATAGTGAGAGCTCTGCTGTTCGCCAACCGCCACCTAACGAACTGCGGAGAATTGGATCTAGGCGACGGGCCTTTAGAAGGGCCAAAAACAAAAGCCGTGTTGCCAAGGAACGAGATCGCCTTGAGAAGCATCACCCTGAGCTCGGCACCATGTGGAAAGACCTCGAAAATATGCCTGTGATGAAGGCTGGTAAAATTGACCAGCCAGCGAGTATCTCAAGACTGTTAAAACCGTTCCAGCTTGAGGGCGTTGCTTGGATGAAGGCGATGGAGACAACAAAGTGGAAGGGTGGTCTTTTGGGTGATGAAATGGGGCTGGGCAAGACGATCCAAGCCGTCTCTCTCATCATGTCTGACTACCCAGCTAAGCAACCCACTTTGGTCCTTGTTCCTCCTGTCGCACTCATGCAATGGCAATCGGAAATCAAATCCTACACAGACGGAACACTGAAGACCTTCGTGTTTCATGGAACTAATCAGAAGGCGAAAAACATCACTGTTAAAGAGCTCAAGAAATTCGATGTCATCATGATGTCTTACAACAGCTTGGAGTCGATGTATCGCAAACAAGAAAAGGGCTTTAAACGAAAAGATGGCATATACAAGGAAAAGAGTGTCATTCACGCCATCACTTTCCATCGTACCATCCTAGATGAAGCGCATTGTATCAAAACGAGAACCACAATGACCGCCAAAGCGTGCTTCGCTTTGAAGACAGTATACCGATGGTGCTTGAGCGGCACACCTCTGCAAAATCGAATTGGAGAGCTCTTCTCCTTAGTGAGATTCCTCAACATAACACCATTTGCGTCCTATCTCTGCAAGCAGTGCCCTTGCTCAACGCTCGAGTGGTCTATGGATGAAAACAGTCGCTGTTCCGACTGTGGGCATGCGGGCATGCAACACGTGTCCGTCTTCAACCAGGAGCTTCTTAACCCCATTCAGAAATGGGGTAACTTGGGTCCTGGCAGAGAGGCATTCAAGAAACTTCGTTTGATGACGGATCGCATCATGCTACGGCGACTCAAGAAGGACCACACCAATTCCATGGAACTTCCTGTCAAAGAAGTCCATGTCGACCGTCAATTTTTCGGAGAGGAGGAGAATGACTTTGCCAATAGCATTATGACCAACGGACAGCGCAGATTTGACACTTATGTCGCGCAGGGTGTTCTCTTGAACAACTATGCAAACATTTTTGGTCTAATCATGCAAATGAGGCAAGTAGCCGACCACCCTGATTTGATATTGAAGAAGAATGCAGACGGGGGCCAAAATGTTTTAGTCTGCTGCATCTGTGACGAACCAGCAGAGGACACTATCAAAAGCCGTTGCAAGCACGACTTTTGCAGAGCGTGTGTGTCTAGCTATATCAAATCAACCGATGAGCCAGACTGCCCGCGGTGTCATATTGCACTGGTCATCGACCTTGAGCAACCAGAAATTGAGCAAGACGAAGTTTTGGTCAAGAAGTCCTCAATCATCAATCGTATCAAGATGGAAAACTGGACATCCTCCTCTAAAATCGAGCTTCTTGTTCATGAACTTCACAAGCTGCGATCTGACAACGCTACGCACAAGTCGATTATTTTCTCACAATTCACCACAATGTTGCAACTCATTGAATGGCGACTTCGGAGAGCCGGAATCACGACGGTCATGCTTGACGGTAGCATGACGCCTGCCCAGCGGCAAGCCTCAATTGAGCACTTTATGAATAATATCGATGTAGAGTGTTTCCTGGTTTCACTCAAGGCTGGCGGTGTTGCACTCAACCTCACTGAGGCGTCACGAGTCTTCATCGTAGACCCGTAAGTACAATTCCTTCTCAACCACGTTTTAGTTCGGTTCAGGCTAACCTTTTATTCCCAGTTGGTGGAATCCGGCTGCTGAGTGGCAGTCTGCTGATCGCTGTCATCGTATTGGACAGCAACGACCTTGTGTCATCACACGTCTTTGTATCGAAGACTCTGTCGAAAGCCGAATGGTGTTGATTCAAGAGAAGAAGACGAGCATGATCCACTCTACTGTCAATGCTGATGATAAAGCGATGGATACTTTGAGCCCCGAAGATATGCAATTCCTTTTCCGAGGCTCGTAGATTTTGAGTCTGATTTGTCGATTTGGACCGCGCAAACATGGTTGGCATTCTCTGCCTTTAAAAATTATATCTATAATTGCGAGGAGAAGTATAACGATTATTCATGATTTCAAGATTTGCTCGGGAGGCGTTGAGACGGTTGACATTTGCTCACCTTAAGGAATCTCTTTATTTTCTTGGCACGAAGACGGTTATACATCAACGCTGGTAATACGCAAGCAACACTTCGTTTTCATGTTTGTAGCATTGACTTTAACTAGTTTCTGTCGTTGTTATTCGGCAAAAAGTACCTAGAGAAAACAAGAAGCATTGCATTTTCTCCTTTCTGTAGAGAGATCGTAAAATAGTATCTTAACCTCAAAAGATGCTTAAACAAACGTTGGCATTTCATATGGGAATGTGGTCATCTATAAGAAGCTCTTTGGACTACTCGAGTAATTTGAATCTCTATTAAGGGGACACACAAGGGTGACAAGGAGACGCATGTATGCGATACAAAAACCCCTACGCTGTATCAAGGCATCTTTTTTCTTAACTGTCTATCTACTCTCTCATAAATACTTGTTGAATATATAAAACCACACCATGAATGTGGTCAAAGCAGCCTGGTATTTGGCTCTCAATGTGTTTCCCTGTCGGGAGGCCACTTGAAGAACCATCAAAGACCAATAGCCAGAAAGTAAACCGCTCCCACCCATCTTCTCCCCCCCTTCTTAAACGAGTGACTTTGACAAATGAATGTATGCAAAATCATTCGCCGTGAAGCCACGCCATTTAGAGGCCCATGAGAGCCTTGGCACCAGGCTCGCTGCAGACATAGATGGTGTCGTGCGAGTTGGAAAATCCATTGAACTGGGTGGCAGAGCACTTGGTGTAGGCTCCCATGTTCTCGAAGTAGAGCCAGTCACCGACATTCAGGATGCGCGGGAAATGAGTGCTCTGGCTAATCTGGTCAATGCCATCACAAGTAGGACCCCAGATGGAATACTCGACTCCATCGCCAGGTGAGCAAGGCTCGGCGGCGTACGTGTCGTAGAGGGTCTGGCCACCGCTGTGGAGGATCTTGGCAACAGGATGCTGGTGGTCAAACATGATGCTCGAAAAGTTGCCATAGACCCCGTCGTTGATGTAAGCCATGTAGCTAGTGGCTTCGACCGAGGGATCATCGACGGTGCGACGAGCAATGATGTTGCACGCAATGGTGAAGGCGGCGGCAACATAGAAACGGCCAGGCTCGGCAATGATGTCAATGCCACATCCAGAGGGGAAGTACTCGGTCAGAGCACTATCAAGGACGGCGGCCATCTTCTCAAAGGTCTCTCCGGTGAAGCCACCGCCAACGTCGAGGACACGCAAGTGAAATCCGTAGGTGCGAGCCTGCTGGAAGACGGTGTGGGCGTCGGCAACGGCCTTGTAGAAGGCTGTGGGATCAGAAGCGCCTGATCCCACATGGAAGCTCACACCGACGACGTTGAGGCCCAGTTCTTGCGCCAGGGCGAGGAGGCTCTCGGTAGTGTCCATGGGGGCACCGAACTTCATGCTGAGACGGCACAAGCTCGAGGTGTCATCGGTCATGATGCGAAGGAAGAGCTCAGCGCCGGGGAACAGCTTGGCGATCTTGTGGAGCTCATCAGCATTGTCAAAGGTCATCTGCTTGACACCAACCGACTTGACATAGCGGACATAGGAGTTGGTCTTGCAGGGTTGGGCATAGATGATGTGGTCTGGGCTGGTACCGAGGCCCAGGACCTGTTCAATCTCGCCCTTGGAGGCGCAATCAAAGCCCGTGCCGAGCGCAGCAAGAAGCTGGAGGACCCTGGGGTCAGGGTTACACTTGACGGCATAGAAGGGCTTGATGCGGGGCAGGTTCTTCTTCCAGCGGAGATGCTGGCGGTAAACCTCACCAAGGTCTGCTACGAAGAAGGTATCTTCTTCACCGGGGTCGCAGAGCTCATGGTCAACGGCCCCCACGCGCTGGTGGAAGGCCTCACCGATCAATTGCTTCGGATCAACAGCAACATTGTTCTGAAGAGCACCCAAATATTGGGGTTTCTTCTTCACAACATGATTATGGATGACATTTTGGACGTAATTGTCGAGGACAGCTGTTGCCATAACCATATCCCAAGAGTTTGCGGGGGGATGTCTTCTGTGAAGGAAAAGAAAAGTAGTTCGAAAGAGGAGGTCCGAAGTTGTTTTCTAAGGAACGGGAATCTGTGCAGCTAAATAGGCAAGCGGTTTGTTAGGGTGGTCGAAAGCGATAGCAGACTGTTCCCTCAGTGATCTGGCGAGGCCTCCTCGACGACTCTTCCTCGGCGAGAGGAAGAACCGCAGAACTCCTCCTATGCGGCAGCTGATGGGTGTCGTTTAACGACGGGGACGGTGGCTGGTGACGAGGCGGCACGTCGAAAAACAAAAAATCGTCGAGGTGCTTAGAGTGTCCAAGCGGCGGGCGGGGGGATGGTGTTGATGATGTGAGGTATCTTGCGAGCGCAGAAATCTTTGTCAATCACGGCCTGGGGAGCCGTGATGAGGGAGCTGAGTGCCTTTGTAGAGACCAAAGGCACCAAAGACGGTATCGAAGAGGGGTGGAGGAAGCTCTAGAGCGGCGGAAAAGAGAGGCTTGTTAGCTGAGTAGCTCGCAACAACATAACAAAGTAGATGCTCAATTTATATAACATTCAACTGGTGGCTAAGCATCCATCCTGGGCAAGCAGAAACGAGACAAATCCGCAGTCGGCGAGCCTCGCACAAACTCGAGATGGGAGTCATCCTGTGCGTTGTGGCGGTGACATTCGCCTCGTCACGGGGAAAATCCGTGCAAGGAGGTTGCGCCAATGAGGACACGGAGCTGAAAAGGAGCACGAGAAAGAAAAAGTAAAAAGTAAAAAAGCAAAAATGACAACATACCTAGAAATTGAGTCTAGAGCAACGAGAGCAGTCGCGAAGCAGCAGGAAAGTTGGTTGATGCAAAGCGCACAAATGCGAATAAATAAATAAGAAAAGGAGGATGCGGTTGAAAAGTTGTGTTGGTGACGAGGGGTCGAGCTAGGTTTTATCCTGTTTTCTGCTTAACGAGAAAAAAAAAATGGAAAAAAAATGGACAGTGAGTGCGGAATATTGCGGTACGTACCTGCGTTGCTAGGAACCGGGAATGACCGCCCACAAATTCTGGACAAATTTTGCCTTTGGAGGGCATTTTAGTGGCAGCTGGGGGCGGGAGACGGAAAACTGGAGCGCTGGCTGCAAGGCCCTTGCAAGGCCCAATGGGCGAATGAGAGGCTGCAGTTTTGACGCAAGAGCTGCCGCAGATTATCACGGAGTTGATTCGAGGTGCTGTAGGGAGTAGGTGGCATCTAGTAATACTAGGTAACTAATACTAAGCCAGCAAGGCGGTCTCTATCCGTGATCACGTACCCGATACTGCGGCGTTGAGACTCATGGGTTTACCGAACGGAGACAAAAGAGTTAGGGAGTAGCTATTATATTCAGCGCCCCAAGTTGGCTACGAAATCCAGCAGATACTAGAGACATTAGTACCTTAGTTATAGTACCTGTATCTACTCAGCTAAATGCCTATAGTAACTGTAAAGATTTCACATCCGGTTTCAATGCTCGACTTCTGTCCAGCCCGCTCGCCAAAAGAGTTCGGTATTACATATCCAAAGCCTTGTCCCCGATAGGTACAGCTTCCCCCCCCTGGCGGTAACTGATCGCCTACAAGCTTCCCCCTGTCGATACATGCACACATCCACTACGGCTGCACGTTAGACTTTGCAGCGCATACCTCCAAAGGGCAGTGATGCAACATGCATGAGTACGAGTACTCCATTGATCCTTGCTCCATCATTGCAGCAGAGTACAGCACAGCAGCACAAGGCTGTTATTGCGTGCATCATTCTAGGTTGGGTGCCTAAAATTCAATTAAATGCCGCCTTTGTACTCGTACGTACTTGTCAGAACTTGGGCTGCCTCCGGAAAGTGGCTCTGCTGTGCCGTTGCATCTATCCATCAATCTCTCAACACACCCGTCTACAAGCCATAAGCTGAGTCTTTTTTTTCTTGCTGGTGGTCACTCTCCTATTACAAAAAACCAAAACAAAACAATAGAGAAAACATAAAAGCCTCATATTCTCCTTTTTGTTCCATTTCCCCCTCCCACGCGACGCTTTTTACACATCCGGCCAAAGGAGGCTTTCCGTCATCGGAAAGCCTCTCTCTTAGTTCAGGCGTCATTGACAGCCGTTGACTGGCTGCACGAGCCTATTTTTCCCATGCCACCGCCACACCGCAGGAAGTGGAAATAAAAGGCACGGCATATGGAAATGATAAAAAACATTGCCAACCGCCCGTGACTGATTGGTTCGCTTTGTTGCAATTCCCCGCTGAAGTTGAGGTAGTGATGCTCTGGTAGGTACTTATGCAAGGGAAACTCGCAGCTTTCTGGTCACCGCTGGTTTGCTCTTGTTCCTGTGGTTTTTGCCCAAGCCGCTTGACCTTGATATCTAATAGCTCCAGGCACCATATGCAGGTTCACGTAATGCTATTCCTGAAATAGTAGATTGTACTAATATCAGTGTTTGCCATGCAGAGCCGGGATCGGGATGCCTAGAGTTCCGAGACAAGTACATACACACTCTCCTGTGCAGTTAGCCGCCGGTAACTCCTCACTCACATACTCACAGAGCCTCTCCTCTCTCCGCCCTCTTCCAACCACCGTCGAGAGTGGCCCTAGTCTCAAGTTCCTTTAGTTTGGCCTTCCCCAGTTTATCAAGCCCTAGCTTCGCCATCCTCTCACCTCCTCGACCCAGTCTTATTACGTTCCGCTGTCCAGGAGCTATGACGGAAGCACACGAACAGGTAGCAAAGAGGAGAGACAGGAGAGAAACAAAAAACATCTCAGTCCCGGCAAGTTTGTATCACACAGCAAAGTACTCGACACAGCCTCCTTCGCTTACATCCAGGCCGCAACTCAACCTCAACCATCAATGTGTCCAAAACAAGCCTCCCCTCGTTCTAGCCTTGCCCGGCATACATCTTACAAAAATGTGCTCAGCTCTTTAGTCCAGGAACCCAAAGCTCAGGGGCTCTGGCTCTGATAGAACGAACTCATCACGTCACTCTGCGTCCTGCTCTCTGGCCCCCCTCTTTCGAGCTCCGATGCTTGATGCTTGCGCACCTCAGCACAGGCCCGAAAGTAAGCGGCAGACGTAGGCTCGCGGGGTGTGTGATATTGCGTGGTTTTGCTCTTGCGTTGCTCTGTGATCTCCATGCCATGGATGAATCGAGTCGGTCGACCCGGCTCGGCATGAAGATGTATCGTATCTGAACGCGTCCTGTGCCAACGAAAAAAAAGCCTCAGCCTGAAATAAAATGAGCCCGAAGGAGGAGAAATCTTTCTATAACATAATGTACATCTCGTGTCGTAAATACATCCATATCATCACAACGTACCTGGCCATAACCCGTTCATTGACGCCCTTTTCCCATTATGCCCGGAACCTCTAGTGTGCTGATGCATAGCCCCTTACTCTTCAGCGCCGTTAACGTTCATCTCGTGGACGCTCCATGATCCATCCACCCAGCCCTGCTTTTCTCCTAGGAACGTTGTTCGCTCCTCTCCTCTCCCAATAGCGTCGACCAGGAACTTTTGCGCCACGTCCCTGACTTGCTGCTTTGTGACGTCTAACAGCTGCTCTCTCTTCTTCTGCTTCATCTCGTCCGTGATTCCGGACAAGAATCTTGCCATGCCCTCCTGGTTGACCGATTTCGGGGCGTCAACCCCCTGGAAGACTGAGATTTTGGCCTCTTCAAGGTCTCGATCGCTCCATTCCTTCTCCACAGCCCACCGTCCTGCATTGCGCATGATGCCCAGTGTGTTTTGCGGGTTAGGGTCACGGTAGGAGTAGAATCCAAAGAGGCCGTCCAAGGCCTTCGAATAGGCTCCGCCGCCATAGGCACCGCCCTTCTCTCGAATCTCGTGGTGAAGGTGCTTGTGCGTCAACAGCTGTGCAAGAATCTGCAGCGGTGCGCCTTCAGGCGAGGTGTAGGATGTTGTGGCGACGGAGAGGCCTCCGTAGTAGACTTGATATGGCAGAGGGAAGAAAGCCTTGCTATCTCTGAGAAGAGGGGATGGGTTGCTACGTGCCACCCCTGATACCTCTCGAGACAACGCCCCCGTAAAAGTCTTCAGAGAGTTCAAGTTCTCTTGCACATTCTCCGTGCCACATGTAAGGGCAGTGCGCATCTTACCGCTGGTAAGAGCAAAAGTCTGAATCTTCTTCAGTTTGCTAATAACATCCTCCAGCTGGTCGGATTCCGGCCTGCCGGTCAACGAGGTGACCAGCTTAACCTGTGACAAGCCTCCCACCTGCTGCCGTAGCCAAGCGCTGCGGGTCAGACTCGACTCGGCGTGGCCCATTGCAAACCGATGTCCAGATGAAGCGATGTCATTGACAACTCCATCGGCTGAAGCCTGCAGCAGCTGTCGAATGCGCAAGGACGCCTCTGGGCTATCAAAGTCGGTCTCCTGGACCAACTTGCGCAAAAGGTCGTACATGACAGGTACGTTCCTGTCGAGTGCCATACCAGTGAAGATGATACCCTCGCTAGACTGAGCGAAGTCTGTCGGCGAAGGCGTGGAGTGATAGCCGACAGAAACGCCGCCCGTCTTGAGCTTGATGAGATCCTCGAGCTGCTCCATCGTCATATCTTTGGTACCTAGACGCATGATGCTGTCCGTGAATAGAGGAATGAGTTCTCGGAGATCGTCCGGCAGATGCTCCAAGGTGTTGATGGCCCGGAAATAGGTGAGACCATTCGTTGGCGCCTCTCGCCATTGGATTGGAATACCGTCCGCAACCTCATCTCGCACAACCGTTGGCTCCGTCGATCTAGGAATGTCCTTGACATAGACGGTAGGCAGACAGCTCAGATCTTCGGTATTAGTCTTGTTCTGCTCCACCAGCAGATCCTGCTCCTGCTTCTCGAATTGTAGGCGAGCACTCTCCTCATCTCCGGCCTTGTTTACGGCATCTTGGATCTTGGAAGACAGTCGCGCCTGCTCCTCAGCAATCAGGTCGTCACCAAAACTCGCTGACGGCGCCATCGTAAATATCAAGGTGTTGTCATTGAGCAGGTATTTGTCCATCAGGCCTTCCAGGTATCCGCCCTCCGCCATCTTGGCTTGGAACGCAGCAATAGTGTCGTTCCATGCCAAAGAGTCAAAGGGATCGCTGCCGTTGAACCACTTCGGCTTCAGTCTGTTGAGCATGGAATAGCCGAAATTGGACGTCTTGTGCTTAAGGGAAAGCTCGAGTTGATGAAGTGTGCCGTCAATCTTGCCCTGGTCAAAGCCTTTGTCTCTCGCGTCCCGCAGGATCTCTTGAATCTTGCCCTTGACCTTGGGCACATCGGATTCCTGGACACCAGTAAGGCCAATTGAGAAGATGCCGCGTTTCGAATAGCTGTCATAGCCTGCGTTCGGGCTCCAGTCGGCGCCCATGCCGGCCTCTATTAAACCCCGATACAACGGCGACCCATAGCCGTCCATCAAGAGCGTAGAGAGCAATGAGACAGAGAACGACTCCACCACATCAGTCGTATCGCCGGTGATCCAAGATACCGAAGTCTTGTATTGTCGATCCGGAGCAACCAACGGATCCAGCGGACCGTGGAGAGTAACTTCCTTGGGACCTTTCAGCTCAATTGGGAGATGAATAACTTTGTCTTTGGCGATCTTTTCAAAGGCCTGGAGCCTGGCATCGACTTCTCGTAGGTGATCCGCTAGAGGCATATCTCCGTAGGTAAACAGCTTCGCATTGCTTGGGTGATAGTTTTCCGCATGGAAATTCTTCAACTGCTCATACGTCAAGTCCGTAATCTTCTGAGGGTCGCCACCGGAATTATTGATATCGGGGAAGATGTGATCGTGGAACCGAATATAGTAAATGTATCCGGCGTCCGACATCTGTCCTTTCATCTCGTTATACACAACCCCCTTGAAGACAAGCTTTTTGCCATCTGCGGTTTCGGCTGATGGATTCTCAGGTCCGATTCGCCAACCTTCCTGTTGAAAATCGGACTGCTTCAACAATGGGTGGAGTGTTGCATCGAGGTACACGGACATTAGGTTCTTGAAATCCTGCTCGTTGGTGGTTGCGAACGGATAAAAGGTATGGTCCGAAGCTGTCATGGCATTCATAAAGTTGGACAAGGTACGAGGCAGCATCTTGAAGAAAGGGTCGCGAATAGGATATCTGGGACATTGTCAGCCATCGTTTCCCGCTGGCTGCCAAAAGAAAGACATCCTTACTTGTCGCTGCCGCATAGCGTGGTGTGCTCCAGGATGTGGGGGACGCCGGTGTCATCGGGAGGGTTCGTCTTGAAGCCGATGGAGAAGACATTGTTGGAGTCGTCACGCGCAATGTGCAAGTAGTCGGCGCCGGTCTTGTCGTGCTGCAGTTGCAGTGCCGTCAGCTCCAGCTCCGGAACGTGCTTTGCTCGGACGATGGTGAATCCATGGAGCTTGGAGCCGGGCTTCGGATACAGGGCGAGATCCGTCACGGTCTTGCGAGCCGTGTTGGCTGCGTTGCGCAACATGGTCGATTTCTATAACGGGAGGGGAAGGAAGGGAGGAAAAGATTCTAGTTATACATTGAAGAAGAAGTGCACAGGATCTAGGGCGCAGCCATGCAAGTAAGAGCAAAAAACAACCGCAGCTAAGACGAGATGGTGATGCTGATGCTGATGCTGATGCTACCAGTCATCTCTGATCTGCGGATCTCATCGGTAGAAATTTCAAGTGTTCACGGGCGATTAGTCAGTCCTGCCAGTGATATCTTCGGTAAGGCCCCAAAGAGCCCCCCAAGACTTCCGGCCACACGGCTGCTAGCCCGCTAGCAACCCCACCATATTGGCTGCTGACCTAATCCATTGAGCACTAACAAATTGCAACCAGCCGCATCATCGCACTATTAGAATTCTACGAATTACCATCCACCTGGTCACGCCTCCAATCTACACATGCTTTTCATCGGCGGCTGGGGGCAAGTCCATGCACGTCAGAATCGCAACGACGGCTCATCACACCCGGTCATTCCCTCAATTCGCGATTCATCGGCATTTCGTAAGCATCAGCATCGTTACTCGTCCAGTAGCCCGGCCAACAGCCCCAGCCGGCGTTCGATTTTGACGGCAATTCCGCTTGGGTTCCCGTCGAAGCCGTTGCCCACCGTCGTCTGCAGGCTAGCCACTGTTTAGAGCCCAACATCGATTGACTTTAGCAATATATAAGAGCAGGGAGGAACCTGTCGCCGTACGAGTGCCCCGCGTGCCCACGGCTCTCTACCGATGTGATTTGGCCCTTGATGCGACTCGTACCCCGTCGAAACTCTCCGCCTTGACGAAACCTCCCGAGCTATGCCGGCAACCCATGTGGAGGCGGCTCTGACGAATGGCCACGACTCGCATGTGCATTCATCACCCGCTGCGAATAAAAAAGCCAAGGGCAAGAGAGGAATGGATTCTACCGAAGCGTCGCGCCTGCTCCAGGCTCGCATATCGCAGTTGGAGCAAGATGCCGCTGGGGAGAAAGACCAAGAGATGGAAATAGGTGCGTGCAAAATCTTCTGCGATGGCAGAAACAATCATGCCGAGACCGCTTGGACCATCTATGTCGTCTAAAACCCCCGAGGTGGATTAACGCTCATATACGTAAAACAGAGAGAGAGGTCAAGCGCGCCAATCGAGATCTTCTGCAGCAAGTATCCAAGATGGACGACATGCAGAAGATTGAGCATCTCATGAAGCGCTCCAGCGAACTGCTAGCCGACATGCGACGGTTAGAGAGGGAAAACCAGAAGAACAAGAAACGCGGAGACGCCCTGCAGAAAGAGCGAGATGCCAGCCGTACGGAACTCAGCAAGACGGTGGGATTGAAGGAGAAATTAGAAAAACTATGTCGAGAACTGCAGAGGGACAATAACAAGATGAAGGTTAGCCCAGCAAAATAAGTTTTCGGGTTTCGGGCGTAACGTGGCGCACTGACACTGGGTCCCAGAATGAGAACAAAGAGCTCCAGAGCACGCAGAAGCGGAATAACACGGCCTGGGACGAGAAATTCGCAGGCTTGTTGTCAAAGTTAGAGGGGTACCAGGAGGAAAAAGATACCCCGAAGAAACAAGTGGTGGACATGGAAATGGACGAACTGTAAGCTTCCCCACCCCGCTTGACATCTGGAGAGTTTCATCCAGCGTAACCTGGCTTGCTGACGAGGGACAATGCCAGGTTCCGAGTCCGGTTCAAATCATTCATCGAGCAGTATGAGCTACGCGAGCTTCATTTCCATTCTCTTATGAGGACCAAGGAACTCGAGGTTCAGTATCATCTGTCCCGTCATGACAGGGAGAAGAAGAACGCCGAGTCTGAGTCGACCAAAGCGCGCCACTTGCAAGCCCAGGTCCACGCATTCACAAAGACAGAGACGGAGCTGAGGAATCAGCTCAATGTATATGTGGACAAGTTCAAGCAGGTATATGATACAACATACTGATCCACCAGGTTCTCGGCGCTGACGTTTCATTTATAGGTAGAGGACACGCTTAATAACAGCAACGACCTGTTTCTTTCATTTAGAAAAGAAATGGAGGACATGTCGAAAAAGGGCAAGCGGTTGGAGAAGGAGAATGAGGCGCTTAAGCGACAAAAGGAGGCGACTACGGCCAACATTATCCACATGGCGGAAGAGCGGCAAGATTGGAAGAGGAAAATCGAGGCCGCGGATAAGAAGAACGAGAAGCTCATGAGCATCATCCAGCAGATGCAGCAACAGGGGCGAAAAGTTCCACCCGCCGCAGCCAGTGCGGTCGAGGCGTGTTTCCCGGAGACTCGCGGGGGCGCAGAGGGCGAGGGCGAAGACAGCGAATACTCTGACGAGGAGGGCGAAGAGGAAGGACTTAGTGAGTTCGACGATGACACTGAAGAGGAGCCTCAGCCAAACGAACAGGGTCCCCCGGTGCCGTATGGCCCGGAACGCCCACCTCAGCCAACCACGAATGGACATTAGGAAACAGCTATTCGGGCATTGACGACAGGCGCGACGGCAGAGGAGATACAGAGGGAGTTTAAGCTCGGCAATGTGCCACCAGTTGAGCTGCTTCCATATATACTGGAGCCGTTGAAGCACGAGCCATGGCTTCCCGACCTGCTGAATCTATGCCTAGAAAAGTTCTTACCCCGCGGTATGATGAGGCCAGACTTTGCCAATGTGCCACGAGACGAGCGTGGGCCGCTCTTTTACGAGATTGTTAAGCATCACAGGGCTCAAGTCCGGCAGAGGGCTCAAGCTCAAGAGGCAACTCAGCGGTGATGCTTTCTGTAGAACTGTGGCCCCTATCTGGCCCCCAGCAAGTCTACGGCAGAGCGGGCTGATATCCATCCATTGTATTGTTTGTTTAACTGTGTACTAAGCTATATTCCTCGACATTATCAATTCTATCGCTTCTTTTCCAGCGAACCTCTTGCTGTCCCCTTTCAAGCTTCATTACTGAGCCGTGTTCTATGTACCTATGCAACGGTGAAACAAATACAAGGCACGAGCCTAGCCAATGCTCTCTCATTGGGTCGCGTGATCTCGCTGTTCCTTGTGACAGTAGTAATACTCAGACACACGACTTAGTAAATAAGAGAGCGTCTCTCGTAATTCATGTAGCACTGCCCTAAGAGCGCCGAGGTAGCGTGCGGAGTCATGACCAGGTACTGGGCAGGTACTGGCTGCTGCTCAGCGGGGGTGGCTGCTAAAAGCACACACAGCCACGGTACCTTGAGGTACCGGGGCACGTAACAACTAGCGGTGCCCTGCAACTGCGCTAAAGCTGAAGCTGAAGTTGGATGGGACATGACGATCAAATGATGATTCTACGAGTATGTCTATGATGGCATTGGATAACAACTGAAAATGAATACCTTATAGTAGGCAGCCAATGCGTAAAACATCTCGAATTATAGTCAAGTACATCCAAAATCATACTGTATATTATAGCAAGTCCAAGTACTAATATATCTGTCTCTCTGTAATCCTGTGCTGGTGAAAAGAAAAGAAGAAAAAAAAAACCACCCCCCTTGACGTACTAAGGCTTACCGGGTAGCTTCCGAGCCGCCTGGAATGCATTACCTCAGCAAACACGCATCGCAACGGGTACATACCTGACACCCTGGCCTCCAAGGATTCGTCCATCTTCAACCACTGCATCAAAGGTCCAGCTGTTGATGTCCTGACTGACATCGAGATACAGCCATCATGGACTTTCTACAGGTATGTCTGAGCAACGGCATTGCCCTCAATTGCCGCATCTTAGCAACACTCACTCTATTGTTGTTTTCCATATCCCAAAAAAAAACATATAAACATAAACACCTTAAACTAACCACGAGCATCTTCCCCCGCCGCAGCGCCTGTCGCAATTCCTCGATCGCCCGCTGTTCCCATGGAAAAGGCTCATCCTGGGCTTCTCCGTCGGCCAGTATGTCTTCGAGTCTCTGCTCAACTACCGCCAGTACCGTATCCTCCAGCTGCCCAAACCCCCCGCCGTCCTCGCCAAAGAAGTCAACCAGGAAACCTTTGACAAGTCGCAAGCCTATGGTCGTGCCAAGGCCCAGTTCTCCGTCGTCAGCGGCCTCTGGGGCCAGGTTGTTAACTTCGCCTTTGTCCATTTCGATGTCATGCCCAAGCTGTGGTCCTGGACCGGCGACCTGCTGCTCAAGTATGCGCCGGCGCGCTTCACCGGCGAAATCTCGCACTCGATTGTCTTCGTCTTCACCTTTATGCTGCTGTCGCAGGCGCTGAGCATGCCCACCCGCGTGTACAGCACCTTTGTCCTGGAAGAGAAGTTTGGCTTCAATAAGCAGACGCCCGGCCTCTTCATCTCGGACCTCGTCAAGACGAACCTGCTCACTGCCGTCCTCATGCCCCCCGTCATTGCTGGTTTCCTCAAGATCATCCAAAAGACGGGCTCGCAGTTCGTCTTCTACACTTGGGTCTTTACTGCCAGTTTGCAGCTTCTGATGACTACCCTCTACCCCACATTCATCCAGCCCCTGTTCAACAAGCTCTCCCCCCTCGAGGATGGCGAGCTCAAGACAAAGGTCAATGAATTGGCCGCCAAGTTCAAGTTCCCCCTGCACGAGCTGTATGTCATCGATGGTAGCAAGCGCAGCGCTCACTCCAACGCATTCTTTTACGGCCTCCCATGGAAGAAGCACATTGTCATCTACGATACCCTCTTGGAAAAGTCCGAACCGGAGGAGGTCCTCGCTATTCTGGCTCATGAGCTCGGCCACTGGAAGCTCGGCCACACCACAAGCCTCTTTGGAATCTCTCAGGTACGAATGCTTCGACTTTCTTAACAATTTGACTGAATAGCATCGCTAACACAGCCTCCAGGCCCATCTCCTCTACGTCTTTAGCCTCTTCTCTGTCTTCATCAACAACCGCTCCCTCTATTCTTCTTTTGGCTTCCACAGCGAGCACCCCATCATCATCGGCTTCCTCCTATTCTCCGATGCCCTCTCGCCAATGGACACCGTCATCCAGTTCCTCCTGCACATCGTCTCCCGCACCTTCGAGTTCCAGGCCGATAAGTTCGCCAATGACCTGGGTATGCGCACTGAGCTGGCCACATCGCTCATCAAGCTGCACATCCAGAATCTCAGCTCCATGGACGCTGACTGGATGTACGCGAGCTACCACTTCTCCCACCCCCATCTCTCAGAGCGCCTCAAGGCCCTGGACTGGAAGGGCGAACAGGCTGTTAGCGAGAAGGAGGACGAGGGTGTCGTCAAAGCCAGTGGCCGCGACGAGTTGTAAGATGTTGTAGAGAATGAAGGAATATGTGCCGGGGCAGAAGGTTAGAGTAAACAATACAATACACTCAATATTGGTAAAATACGTGTCGTCGTGCTCACGAATGTGTCTCTTGCCATCTTATCCAGCGATTTAGTTGCCTACATTGTCCTATACGAACATATCCTCTGGACATTGCGTCCATCTAACCCAGATATCTAGTCCTCATCCTCATCCTCGTCCTCCTCGCTCCCCTCTTCATCGTCGAATCCATCATCTTCTTCGTCGTCGTCCTCATCCTCGTCTTCGTCCTCACCAGTATCTAAGCCATAGTCATCGTGGAAGTGGCTTAGCTCATGAGTCTGAACCTTGTAGCCCATTCCCTTGAAGGCAGTTTCCATACCCTAAGCAAACAATGGTCAGCATGCCTCATACATACAATACGTTAGAATCTGAAGTGGATTGAACAGTACCTCTTGCATCAGCTTAGCGCACGTAATCACGATGTTGCTCTTACCCGGCTCAAAGCAGGGCATGATGAAATCCTTGAGCGCTTGACGAATCTCGTCCTCAGTTACTTCCCTAACACGCTTCAGAATAACCTTGTTCCAATCCTTGGGCAGCTCCTTGAAAACGCTCTGGACGAAATTCTGCTGGGCAGCACTAGGCATAGTGGACTGCTCATCTGCGAAGCCCACCACAAGTTGGCTGATGGTGCCTTCGAGGAGGTGCCTGTCGATTGGCACGTCGGCGTTGGCAATCTTCTGAATAGCATCCCGTGAAGCAATAATGGCCTTGGACGCGTCCGGAGAGCGGTACACTTTAAAGGATACGACTCCACTCTCAACATTGCGCGTGAAGAAGGTTCCGTAGGCGTATCCGGCACCACGAACGGCATTCCACAGCGGTCCCTCTACCGTCTCGAGATATCCTACTGCTACTACAATGGCGGGCAGCCTGGGATCTGAAAACGAAGAGAGGCCAGGAGCAGTGCTGACGGAGAAAGAGCTGTCAAGAGCTGTCATGGGGACGATGGTGACGCCCACAGAACCGGGGGCTTTTCCTTCGGCGTTCAAAAGACTCGATGGCTTTGGAATAGGAGCCATAGATCCATTTTGTGACTTCAGCGCTGTTGAGAGTGCATCCCAAGTGGCGATGGGGTTGGGGAGCTTTTGCAAGTCTGCCGTGACAAGGACTCTCATATTCTCAAATGTGAAAAGAGAGTTACGGATTTCGTTGAACCACCCCACAACCTGGTCGGGATTCTTCTTCAAAAGCTTCTTGAGACGCTTGAGATAGACTGCCTTGACAACAACACGTCTGGCAACGGTAAGAGTAGACTTTTCCATATGAATAGCTGTGTCCACCTCAGCGGCCATGCTGCGCCCGTCACGTTTCGACTCTGGGATGTCAGCCAAGGCCTTCATAACAGCAGCCTTGATCCGGACGGGGTCAAAGACGGAGTCGAACATCATGGTACGAAGCCAGTTTACGGCTGCATCATACTTTTCGGGCTCCGCCTGGAATTGAACCATGTATCCTTCTGTGTCGCCAAGCTGTCGGGAGCTTCCAATATCGTAGCCAACGCTGTCTCTCTCGAGCTCCATGACGACTTGCTCAAAGTTGATCTGCTGCCCATCTCGTATGATATGGGTGTTGAAGAAATTATCGCTAAAAATTGCCATGAGTGGCTTGAGGTGGACAGGGACTTGAGCTGTGCCAACGTGAATAGTGATGTGGACAAAGTTTGTGGGTACATCCTCGAACTGAATGAAAAGCGGCAGTTTGCCATCCGAAGCAGCATTGATGAGCTCTTGTGCCCTGCCGGGACCCAGGCCAACAGACTTAGCATTGCCGGAGCGAGCAGTATCAGATTCTATGAAGTGAATAGACTCTGTGCCGGGAACAGCCCAGCGATCAATAACCTCGGGCGGGATTGGCGCATCGTTTTTGCTTTTGGCCTCTTCGAGTCTTTGCGCGAGCTTTTGCAGTCCATCTGCCCCGAGTTCCTCTTTGCGCTTGGCGATGCGAGCTTCGTGGTCACTCTTGATCTTGGTGGCCAATTCCAGAGATGGCTTGCCCAATATGGAGATGTGGTGAGCATCGGACATCCACTCCTTCATGAAAGCTCGCCACTGCTCATCCGACCATTTTTCAAGAACATCATACTCTGCCAACGTCTCCAGATCCTTGAGTGTTGAACCATCACGCTTTCCAAAGAGGTAGTCGGTTATAATGTTTGTAGAGTAGAAGGACTCTGATGTCTCAGCATGATACTTGACCTGTCGCTTCTCTCTTCGGAGGCACTCTCTCATGTATTCCATATCCAAGGGCTTTGACACGACGTCCTTCAAGACCTCGAATAGACGATTCTCCACAAAGGCCAGCTTTTCCGTTGCCACACCAGTAGGCTGTAGCCAGATGAGTGAGTTCGGTCTTGATTCCCACCAGTACGATACAGAGCTTGCAAGTTCCTCCCGTTCAACAAGCGTATTTTCCAATACAGAGACAGATGAGCCACAAAGATACGTAAGAAGAATGTTGAGAGCCGACGTGGCAAGAACATCGGTACAATGAGGGCCGAAAAAGCCAATGAGAATTTCACCAACGGACTCGTCCTCCTCTGGGAACTCTGCCGTCGTGACAATGCTCTCTTTGAGGACAGGCGGCTGAGCTGAGTCCGTCCAAGGCCTCTTGAATGGTGTATCAAGAGCAGGAATATCATCCTTGATGCTTTCTTCAAATGTATCCAGGATTTCCAGAAGATTCTCGTGATCCGCTTCGCCAACAATAACAACACACAAGTTGCGCGGCTGGTACATGTCCCGGTGGAATTGACGAATGCGCTCAGGCGTGAGGACTCGCAGAGCTTCTGTCATGCCGCCTGTTTCGTACCGAAAACCGACATTTTCTGGATATAAAAGCCGGCGGGCTTTCAGATCCATGACTTCGGCGCTGCGATTCTCAACCGCCTGCATTTCCGAGTATACAACACCTGCATCATTTCCCTCTCCATCGATATGCCAAACCTCGGTGACAATACCATCATCGGTAATAGTAGGTAGAATGACATGCTCCAAGTAGACGGGGAGGATCTGAGCAAAGCCGTCCCAGCCAGCCGTCTCAAGGGTGTAGGCTGTGTGATCGGTGGCAGTCCAGGCATTCGTGCTAGAGTATGCTCGCGAAGATAGCTTGTCCAGAAGACCCTTCCACTGATAATTCTTGGAGCCCATGAAAATTAGATGCTCAAGGGTATGGGGGGCGCCGGAATCGTCGAAAATTTCAGTGGCGAGGGTGAAGTAGCCATTGATCTTTGGTCCCTTGCGATCAGCTACAACAACCTGCATGCCACTCCGTTCGGAGACATATTGAGTGATTGTGCAGGGTGCATAATCGGTCTTGAAGCTTTGAACCTTGCGGAAACTGGGCTTTAATTTCTGTGAAGGCATCTTGAAGTCTTTTGAGAAAGGGTGCCCCTTCCAGCCAGACCTAATCAGCAGTCAGTCAGTACAGCTGAAAAAAAAAGTGGCGAGGCACTTTCAAAGCCTTGTTAAAGTAGCAGGATCGTATAAGCCCCGTGAATAAGAAGAGATGGCATTGAGACAGGCAAAATCCAGTCACTTGTTACTGGATTGGTGTGTTGGAGAGGAAGCACATTGGAGGAATTTGGGTTCATTTTTTCGAGGAGAGGGGCAGGTAAGCAAACGGTTTGTCCGCATGGGCCACTTAGAGAGGAGTATAGAGAGGACCAACCTCAGCAGGCAGCCTTCCAGGAAAGTTTGGGCAGATTGGCCATGATTGCTGATGAGTAGAAAGTACAAGCCAGCACTGAAGATGGCGACAATGAGCGGCAGAATGTTGTTTGCAAGCCTGGCTGACAGCATCTAACAGAATTTTCCTGCAGTGTTGCGTAGAATCCGGATGATGACTCCCAACTCGGGTTTTTTGACACAGGGGGGGTAATAAAGGAGAGAGAAATCAGGCTGTGAAGGTGTTGGGGGGGGTTTTGAGAGGGGATAACGGGACAACGGGCAGAGGGTCTTGGGATGTTTTCAGCAACACGCAACTCACCAAACAGAACGACGCCCGGATATCGAGAGACAGAGCAAACTGCGCTCTGTCCGGTGAAGACGGAATTGTCTGAACAGCGTTTGTTAAGCTGCCTGTTGAATCTACCCCGCTGGCAAGCCAACAGGAGGTGAGAAGAGAAGAGAAGAAGAAGAAGAAGAGAAAGAGAAGGGGCCTTCCCTCTGCTTATCCGAGAGGAGGGGCAGCGATTGCTTATGGAATGTCTCTTGCCTGAAGAGACAAGCCTGAAGACGGAAGGCTGACGGCAATGGGATTTAAATGCTCGATCCCTGTCTAGTCGAAGAACAATAGTAACTGGGAGGCATTGGATGGCAATGTGCGAGTACGTACCGGATGGTTTGTTCCATTCATGCAATCCAGCAGCCGGTTGGTGGGGTAGAGGAGCAATTGTGAAGTAACCCGCCGAGCGCTGCGCCACACGGTGAGGGGTTTAACCGCCGTTAGGCGCGTTGCCCGACCCAACGGGGATAGGCGCCAATGGCCCAGCCTCAGCCGGTGTGGCGCATCACATGCCCAGCTGAGGTACGTACTCGCTGGTGCCAGGCCTGGAGAGCTCAAATGACAGCAACACGGAAAGTCATGATCAAGGCCTTCTGATTTGCGCAAACCAACGCGCCCTCACCACCATCGCACGAATGCCATGTCCTGCGATGCGAGCGAATCCTTTGTTTACCATTGATGGGATTTTCTGAGCCTTGCCCTAACCTTTCCTTGACCGGGCATATTAGAACGGCTGCTATCAGAGGCCGCCCAAGGCAACCAGCATGGCAACCGCAACGGAGTCACAACAGCTCAGCAATGCCATCCTATCATTTGCCCTGGAAGGGAGCTTCCCTGACGACATTACCGCTCTGCCATCCATATCAGAAACGGATTTGGACCCTACAATCAGAGCTCTGGGCAAGGCCAAGGTGGATATCGAGGTACGCGAGCCCGTCCCCGGACGTTGCCTCTACAAAGCTGCATGTGTTAACGCCACCACCACGCCTAGGCTGAAATCCATACCATAAACGAAGAGACAAAGGACGACATCAGCTCGTGGGTGCAAAACTCAAAGGTTCTGCAAGAGGACATCATCCGATCCAAGACCATTGCCAATGACATCATCCGTCAATCCGAGGCCCCGGACGTGACTGGTGAAGCCATCCTGGATGCGGAAGAAAAAGCCGAATTCCTCAATCGAGAGGTTCAGTACAGCCAGCAGATGCACATCGTCTTAAGGAAGATTCAACATGTCAATCAACTCCTCAACGAAGTCGAGCAGGCAAGCAGAGAAAGGCGTGTTCTTGATTCCCTAAGACTACTCGAGAGTGCGTCATCCTATTTATTCATCACTGGCTTTGGCTGACTTTGAGAAAGAATCATGGGTAGCTCTCGACGAAGTGGGTGTCAGCAAGACCACCCGAGTAATGAAGCTCCTAGACCTGAGAGCATTTGAACTAAAGTCCGATATACACCAAGTGTTCGATCACGTCTGGAAAACCCTGATACAAGTTGATGCAGATTTGGGAAGAGTTGCAATCTACAATACGCGGCAAGGTTAGTGCCCCGGCCCTTTCTCCAGTAGACGTGCTGACCTTGATAAGATGAGAAAATGGTCCTGGAAGATGCTGTGATTGGCTTGAAGGCCTACAAGGAAGTTGATGAGAGGATGGAGCAGCTGTGGCATAATTTGGATGCTGCGGTGGTATCGCCGCGCATGGATGCTACGAGATCAAACACCCCAGGGATTAAAGTGGAAGGAGACGTGCTTGAGCTTGCCGGCTCTGCTGACGGCTCAGCGGAAGCCCTATTATCAGACCTCGAACAGATTCTGACATTTGTCGCTCACAAATTACCAGCCGATCTGCTGCGACCGCTGGCTGATGTCATGATGGGCGATATCATATCCAAACTTATTAGAGAGTGGCTCAATCCTGCCGTTCCCACAGGACTCAAAGACTTGGATAAATTTCAAGTCCTTGTTTCAAAGATGAATGCATTCTGTGAAACGCTGCAACACGGTGGATACACTGGCCTTGAGCAAATCCAAGACTGGGCCAGCAAGGCGCCCACAATATGGCTGGAAAAGAGCAGGGAGACGGCGCTCGATAGTGTGCGGATCAATCTCACAAGCGGGATTGGGCAGTCAAAACGAGTAGAAAAGATTGAGAGGCAAATGGTTTCCATAGCTGAGGGCAACGAACTCTCTAGAACTGGCGCAGGAGCCGTTGCGGACACGAATGACTGGGGGAAAGACTGGGGAGAGGCATGGGACGATGAGAAGGCAGGAGATGAGGATAAGATGGATATTGACCAAAACGAAAGCCACGGAAAAGACAACGACGACGATGCTGCGGATGCCTGGGGATGGGGTGATAATGATGAAGCAAACAACAAGGATACAACCGACAGACCAAAGGAAAAGCCGGGACAGAAGGAAGCTGCCAAAGCTGCTAACGAAGACGATGGTGCTGATGCCTGGGGTTGGGGGGAGAATGACGATGCGAATGATACTGCGAACCAGACGGCAGAAGCAAAAGATGCCACTGGAGCACCGGATGAAGATGACGGTGCAGATGCTTGGGGTTGGGGCGATGATGGTGACGCCCCTGAACAAGAGGCCCACGCCGTCGCTGCTCCCGCTCCCAAGACAAAATCGAGCAAAGCCAAAGAACAGACAAGAGAGCTGGTCTTTAAAGAGGCGTATAGCATCTCATCGATGCCTGAGCCTGTTCTCGAATTAATATTCTCCATTCTTGAAGACGGCGCAGCGTTGACGAAGGACGGAGACGAATACAGTCTGCTAACCGCAACAGCACCTGGCTTGTTCAGCTTGCCTACGTTTGTCTTGGCACTATTTCGAGCCATTTCACCTCAATACTACTCTTCTGATGGTGGAGGCAACATGTAAGCTTGCCAGCGCGGTAAATCCCAAGCTTGAACTCAGACTAACATGGCCTATAGGTTTCTATATAACGACGCCATGTACCTGTCAGAGAAGCTATCTGATTTTTCATTGGCTTGGAAACAACGTGAAGACCTCACACCTCGTGCGCGAAGCATGCTCCGCATCGACAATGATGTCAGGACGCTGAAGAGCTTTGCTAACCGCAGTTACTCCAATGAAATGAGCCTCCAAAAGACAATTCTGCAGGACCTCCTTGGGGGCTCACAGAGTTTAGTACAGCAAGACGATAAGGAGACGTCTATCGAGGCCGGAACAGCGCGAATTCGAAGCGTAGCCGCAACGTGGGACCCCATCCTGAGGAGATCCGTCTGGTCGCAGGCAGTCGGGTCTCTTGCGGACTCGCTTGCTTCACGGCTTATTTCGGATGTGTTGGAGATGTCGTCTATAGGTCAGGATGAGGCCTACAGCATTGCCCAGCTTATTGCTTTGGCAACAGAACTCGATGATTTGTTCATGCCCAGCAAACTATCTGGTACAGCACCCGCACCGGACGAAATGCCTACAACGGCTCAATATGCGCCTAGCTGGCTGCGGCTCAAGTACCTTGGCGAGGTTCTACAGAGCAACCTTAATGAAGTCAAGTTCCTGTGGTGTGATAGCGAGCTGAGCTTGTACTTTACGGTGGACGAGGTGATTGATCTGATTCATGCCAGCTTCGAAGACAATGCAAGAACAAGGGATACGATTAGAGAGATCAAAGCCAAGGAACCGCTGGCTAGGTGACAAGAGGGGCCCCCTTTTGAAAGGTCATAGGTCATATACATGAATGAAATACGATGATGAAATTTGGTGTCTACATGGTGCTCTGAGTGATATGGATGTTCTGGATTCATCCCATGGCGTTGCTATACTAACAATCCGAGTCCCCTCTGGTTCTCGTGATGGCTTCTTGAGTCTCTTGCCCTCACGATGCAAACAACGCACAGCATGGGCGGATGGTTTAGTGGTATAATTTTCCCTTAGCATCTTCTAGCCTTTGACAAGACTAGATAATTCCGCCTGGGAAAGGTCCGGGGTTCGATTCCCCGTTCGTCCAGTGTTTCTTTTTTTCTTGGGTGGATTTTTTTCTTTCCAACTAAAGTTGTTAGTTAGTTAGGATATCTTCTATCTCTCCACTTGCTTTTGATCTTACAAAAGTCGCATAAGAACTCTTAGATACTATTGTTTCCTTTTTCCACACCCCCCTTTCTCTTCTTCTTAACACTACCTAGGTACTTCATCAAGCACGTTTCTTCTTTTGGCCTTTGTGGCTTTTTTTCATCTCACTTTCCTTTTTTCCCCCCTCCCGTAAGACCGGTACAGCATAACCCGAGAAATTTCGCCAAGGGTGCTTTAATATGGATATATTAAGAGTCTAGAACTATTCTAGATGGATCGGAAAGTCAGCCCTTCAAGGGCGGGCAAGGCAAGGCGACCAAAAAAAAAAGCAAAAAAAGACATGTACCGATGGCAACATCCGTTGGTTCGCATGCAGGTTTAATTTAAATCGCAATTTCATTGTTCGATAGTGTCTGCCTTTTTTCATGACTCGTTCCTGCAGAGGCGAAGGATGTGTGGAAACGGAAGAAGATTTCTTTTCTTTTCCTTCTGTGTCTTAATTTAATTTCGATTTGTTCTGTTCTACTTGTTTCCACCTAGTAGTCTATACTGCAGAGTAACCTACCTTGGGTGGTGGTAGTTTTAGTTTTGGGGGGGCGTATAATTAATTGTCTAGATGACTTTTCCATCTACCGCCTAGAATTGCATCTTACTTAGTACCTACTAGAAGCATCGATCTACAGCCAATTCTTTCACTCTGTTTCCAAAAAAAAAAAAAAAAAAAAAAGTAATTAAATAATATCGACTAGGATATACCGGTTAATATTATAGTAGGCATCTCATGCAACTTTCTGCAAGGCAAAAAAACAAGGCGAACCAAGTCATCACGGACTATCAGAAGCAACTTTGTCCGATGCTCACCGCTCCCAGAATTATACTGCCCCCCCCCCTTCGCCCAAACAAGTAACCGCCTACATAAAAACATGTCCAACTCCATGCATCCGTTCATCGCCACCGCACTTCCGTCTTTCACCAGGATTCCAAAAGAAGATACAGGAAGAAAAATTTAAATTAAAATTAAAACAAAAAAAACATCGTCCTCCAATCCCTCGCATCCGCACAAGCAAGCAAAAGCCCCTGACTCATATCGGCCTTCTCGTTGACGCCTGCTCCGAGTCATTCGGCCATAATCTGGGACTCAACGTCAGCTCAGCTCTGCTGGCTTTATCTTCCATCCCCCATGTTCGCTGGCATAAACACTCCCCCCTTGCCGATAATCTGCATCCGCCGCGTCCGTGACTAGATACGAAAGGAATGGGCTACTACTGCAATGAGCTGTACATACCGTCGATAGGGCCAAAAAAAAAAAAAGGACCCATGTTGATCATCGTGATCTTCCTGACGGAGCGCAGTACTAGCACTAACACCAACTTTTTGCTCCAAAAAAACACAAAAAAAGGAGCCCAAGACAACGAATAACAACACCAACAAAATCTCCCCGGTCTCCTGCTCGTGCAGTAGCGCATAGTCCATCAGCCTTGCAACGACACGTCAGCCTTCCAGCTGCCGCTTCATGGATCAATTCGTACTAGCACTGCCCAGGAAAGCAAAAAGGCCAAAAGGCCAAAACTCCTACGGGAATCCTCCGGACGAGTTCCCTTTAGTCTAAGTTGAGAACAACCTCGCTCGGGGGGGCTAATTAGGCACCATAAGCAGCTTGTCTCAGGAGTAATACACCCGGGCCCCGGATTGCTATTTTTACTGGTACGGCTGATCCTCTGCCTGATTATATCAAGTGTCTTGGCTGATGCGTTTGGACATGAGATGTGAGCATCTCCAGCCTTACTATGACCTATCACGAGCATATCCACCGCTCTTCTCAGCCAGCATCTGGACGAGAGCAGGTAAAACCTAGCCTCGCTTGAGTCTAGCCTGCTCTCACCTCGCTCAAACCATACAGCCCTTGCCTTTTGTAGCTTGTCTCTGATCTACTTTCGAGATTGCTGGTTCCTGGTGCCGTACGGGATAAGCCGCCGACGGGCTATGCTAAAACTCACCTCGTATCCCCCCAACAACCCGCGATTCATCATCCCCCATCGAAGCTGAGATGGCAGAGTTGGAGGCCTAGCCAGGCACGGCACACCAGTCCTGCTTGCCGGGGACCCAGGATACAGGTCAGGGGTTTGCTGGGTACGCATGGAGGGCATGCCATTTCCCCAGATTTTCAACCTTCCGCCCCCCCCTAGAGACGCCCACAAATTGGGCTGGGACTGGGGGGGACGCGGCACTGCTTTTTGCTTTGCGCCCGTGTCTGCTTTGGAGTCATTCTGCGTACACGAGCGCGCGCGCGCATTAGGCAATAGTCCGTCTTTAATGCACACGCCTCCCCCCGTCTCAACCGTATCATGTACTCGTACAGCTACCAAGTACTTGGTTGTAGCTCATGCCATTTTGCTTGTACAGCCCACCACCATCACAAGTACAGCCAGCACCCTTGCCGGCCGGGCTGGAAAGGAGGAGGAGGACAGGTTGAACAACAGAAGGGGGGGTCCAAGAATTTTGAGCCGTGGGATCAGCAGGGACTCGGGACCCGAGCTATTGGAAAAGTAGTCAGCGAACAGGGGGAGAGGACCAACCTTCGACGATGTCTATCCATGCCTGGATCAGAGTAGTGAGGCTGCCGAAGCTGCCGCAGCCCCAACACCAGAGGCTTGCCCTGCATAATCACTACTGCCGGAGAGGGCCTCTATCATTCGCGGGCTAAGGGGAATGTCTCTCCTTTCGGTCAATTATGTATGATCCAACCCAGCCTCGATCGTGATCCAACCAGAAAGCCGGATCCCATCGGTGTCCGCAGCGCCATCAGCAGATTATGGCTCCTCCTGGCATGACGTTCCATACTTCCGTACCTATAATCAGGACGAGTTGGTAGGACGGGATAGTACCTAGACTCTTGGCCGTGTTTCAACCACCGAGTGGGGTCGGCCATCAACTATTCCCCCTCTGTGGCACACGGGACGGGACGAGACGAGGCCACTAAGTACGGAGTAGTACCTAAGTTGGAGACGAAGCTACCAAGCAACAGTGCGGCTGCGACCACAACCACCTGTGTACTTTGCATCTCACACAAAGTAGTATTCGTAGACAGAATCATCAGATATCAGAGGCACTGTTGGCCAGCTCGGAGCCAGCTCCGACCAAACACCGTTGCACCAGCATGTACTCGTACTCGTACGGTGCTCCGTAAACTTACATGACAGCGTTTGCGTCGTACTCATCGCATACAGCCGCAGTTCGTGCATGCATGGGCAATTTGGAATCGGACCATCTTTTGCTGCCTGAGACAAGTGCTCCTGTGTGCGACAGCTCATGTTGCGGGCGCTCTGCTCCTGATCCAGCGTTGCTGGCAGCACCGGATCCCGCTTCCTTTCTTCTTGTTCTTTTTTTGAACATTTTTTGCTCATTATACCGCACATTGCATGCAGAGGGAACGGTCACGCTGTCGATCGCTGCCAATGCTCACCTAATCGTTCGACATCCCATCCTGGAGGACCGGTAATAGGCAGTATACCTATCAGCAGGGCGACGGGGGGCATTTCTATCAGCTCTCGTCTGCTTGTATCGCAAACGACTGCTGTAGGCATACGCGTAAGCATCGGCACGTCAGCTCTCGTCTGCATCGCACGGCCGACGCATGCACATGCAGTCAGATTGCGAAGCAATCCGTTCACGCCGTGTTCGTGTGTTGGTTGGCCTGATGGACGCTTCGACCGCCTTTCACCACCCAGCGGCAAACTTCTGACAACTCAGCTGTCCCGCCGACAGCCGTAACTATCAAAGGGCTTTGTGGGGACTGAGATCAGCGTCGCTACTCGTACGCGAGCCGCTCCTGGGACCCGCCGCTCTTCGGTGAAGCCCTTTCCGCAGCCGCACGACGCCTTGCGCAGCGGCATGTGCCCGTTGGCAGCGGGCAACTCAACGGGTGAACCCTGAAACCGGCCAAGAGGAAGCCTGCAGCCCCTTCCTCAGTTACAGCATCGCTTAACCTCGTGCAGTAACCCGCTCTGCGTGCTGGCAGGAGGTGGCAGCCCATCCTGGGGATCGTTTGCGTCATTGCCCGTGCTGAGTTCTGTGCTGGCATAGCCTGTGTGTTTGAACGGACTCATTGTACTCCGTACGTGTACGATATGCCTTGATACTCCGCGCTTATCTAGCACAGAGACCCTTGTTGTGTACACAAATAGGCCCTTCTGCCGCTCGGTATGCGGACAGGGGAACAATAGTCTACCTCGGTAGGCATGTTGGCTCAGTGTTCGCCTCGCTATCAACCAGGCCGGCAAAAAGGGACAGGGAACCCCCCCCCCCCCCCCCTGGGAATACACCATGAGTCGTCAGAGTCCAGTTGCGGTCGCCCAGCAGCACATTTCAATACCCAGAATTGGCTCTGCATCCCGCAAGCGGGCAGTAGCTGCAGACTTAGTCCAGTCATGACCCTACGTAGCATTGCTGAAGGGGAGTGAGAAATGACGAGTCGCTGCTTGTGAGTAAAAACGTGGTGGCGGAGACGGGGCCTTTGACGAAAGAGATGGCTCAAACGAAGCAGAGGGACCGTACCGTGGTCAACACCTTTCAGCCGCCCATCCCAATCGTACTTGCGCTGTACGAGTAGTTTTGACGCCGTTTGCCACTATCGATGCCCAAAGCACATCCGCGGCAGGCCTTGGTGCCTCTTGGGACATACAGGAGCGATCCTTCAGCCCTCCTTTTGCTGCGCCGTGATCATGGTTCGGCACGACTTGCCCTTTGGGATCCGGCGTGCAGCTGCACTGCATCGAACCCGCGTCACGTACAAATGTGAGTACGTAGTAGAAAGACCCCGTTCTGCGCTGTGATGCCGTATATGCTCATTCGAATGCACCCGCGGCTACAGACGGGGGTTCCAGCGCGTACAAGCACAAGCACAAACAAGAAGCATCCGTGTAGATGGCGTGGGTCTTGCCAGCGGTAGCCCATTCGTCGCGGTGACCGTGGCTCTGAAAGACATGCCGCCCTCACCGGAGACCCCTGTCTGCTCCAGCAGCACGGGCAGCCAAGCACAAGGCTGAGGGGCGATAGGTCTCGTACATGTATCTTTCTCTGCCAAAGTACCTGCACGTATTATTTAAATCCACAAGAAAGGGTCCGCCTGAGAACCGCGGACGAACCGCTGTGATCCAGATGCCGTGTTTCACCGATTGCTGAGGGGTAGGATTTGTAGCCAATGCCCTCATTCCCAACTCCTTCTGCAGCTGCAAAGGATATCAGACAATTTCCTCCAGTACCTCGTCCGGACTGCCCGTAGCTCCAATCAGAAGAAGCACAAGCCGTTTCGTGGATGAACTGCCCCGTCAGCCTGGACCAAGATGCCTGGCGATTGCCGGGAGACGAGGGTCCCGTATATTCCCAGCTCGCATCGCCAGGGTCTCTCCCCTGCTGGGCGGCAGCTGGTATCGAGGGAGAATCGGTGTGCTCCTATCAGCATTCTAGGGGTACAAGGTACAAAGAAGGGTATCGAGGCCCATGGGCACCAGTAACACTCGGTGCAAGCAAGTGCCAACGCCCAGACTCTCCAGGGTCTCAAACATTACCTCGTTTCAAAGCGCTAGTGTTCTTCTCATTATGCCAGCTGAGCCGTTTTGTAATCGCTGTGCGACCCCCGTGAGGACCGGGTCGCGTGATAAGTGTTGATGGTGCCATAGGTAGCAGTTCATTATTTGAAATATCGGATTATTCTGTGCTCTCTGGGCAGCTGCATTCATCGTAGCAGTCCCCTTCTTCTCGCCTTCGTCTCCCCCTTGGTCTCCTCTGTTGCTGTAAGACATACCAATAGCGTTCTGCACGGAGTGCTCCGCCAGAGAATAGGCTTGCGTGATCAACAACAGCAGCCAAACGAAACAGTCTTCATGCATGCAACAAGCCAGCCAGCCACGGAGCGCTCTTGCAGCAGCAGAAGGCAGCCGCTTGCAGGTCAGCCTCACACTCAGACACAGTCCGCGGCCTGGAATGGAGGGTATGACGCGCCACTAGCATCATGTACTCGTATAATAGGAAGCTGTTGCTGCTGCTGCCGCTGCTGCTTGTCGAGACGGCCCGGCCATGCGTCAGTCAAAGCGTAGCTATGTAGGCTTATGAGCGTTGGTTGGCCGCCGGCCACTGGGCTGACGGCAGGTTTGTTGTCGACAGTGCGACGGAGTGAATTTGACTTGTTGAGAAGAAGATGATTTGTGAGACGACGGGGGGGGAAATCCCAAGCGTCGTTGGTACATGCTCTGAGCTGAAAGCAGGTTAAGCCACCCTCAGCCCTGCAACGGCAAAACGCTGCCTACCACCAGGTTGCCACATCCGGCAGCCGGACAAACTGAAGGATGAGAGGCAGCAGACGAGCCAAACCAGGAGGTTCTTGGTGCGCTCACTTGCTTATTCTCACTGCATATTATATGGTCAGAAGATCGAGATGCAGCGCCCCAGAAACGCGGTTAGGGCGCCAGGATCGTGATGGTCGCGGCCGTGGTGGTGCTGCTAAGCAATGGCGCGCACTCCTGAGCTTCTCAGATGCTGGTAGAAGCAAAAAATGGAGCCAAAATAGCATCGTCACATTCATCCCCTCGGCCTGCCCAAAGGGAAAAAATAGCTCAGTGCGCAAGGCCTTACGCATCTGGTCATACACATGCCTCATGCCCATCACCCATGCCATGCCATGCCCTACCGGAAAACGAGGATCCTCTTTGCCAGGCACCCAAGACCACATGGGGACGGGTAGCGCATCCTCCAAACTGTTCCTCTCTAGTGCTGGCTGCGCGCAGCATAGTAGATGGAAATGGAGATATCATGGCGGCGACTGATGGGAGAGGCAAGGCATCAGCCAAGGCACAACTCGGGTAGCCCACCCACCCCAGCTGCCAATTGCAAAAGAGAAAAATTCTAGAAACCAGTCTCCAGCTGGCCGGGATACCCTCCATCAGCCACCTTCTTGCCGCTGTCCCCCTTCTTCCCCGCGGCCTGCTTTGATCGCCAGTAGAGCCCGGAGAGGAGAAGGGAAGAGGCAATCCGTGGCCTCCCCCCTACCACCACTCCAGGGCTCACGCCGAGCGGAGTGGATGGCCGTGACTGGCTGCAATGGTGACACGAAGCGGCAGTGGCGTGCGGAGATTGTGTGGTGTGCGTGCGAGCCCACGCATGGCTGGGCTGCATGATGCTCGTCCTAATGCTGGCCGTAGTGTGGAGAAGACCAACCAGACGAAAATGTCCTGCCAACCAGACGGCGGACCAGACTCGGCCTCCAAATGCAAGCAGCATGTACCAGTAGGATTCAGAGGGGTTCACCTTTATCAACTGACTTTGACCTGGCAGAAGTGCGTGTCCCCCACAGTACATTCATGAACACCCCGTACCAAGATTTTGATTCCTCGGGTGCTGTCGTGGCAGCCGTTCGTGCGTCCTTAGCACAGCCAATTCGTCATACAGCAGCATATTCCCTGCATATCAGCCAAACTGGTCAACAAACCCATATGTTGCCCGACATCAGAGGCGTCACTATGCTCTCATTATGGCTCGCACCATCATAATTCGCACACCACACCCCTTGGCAAATCGACCCAGCTATGCCTTCTTGATTTTGCGTCCGCATTGGTATGTACAAATGCGCAAGTATATGCGCAAGGTAGGTACTTCATGAATGCTAGAGCTGGTAGAATAGGTAGATTGCTGCCCACCATCAGCCGGCTGTACTCGGCATGACTCGTCCCGTATATTCGTCGGGAAAATGGGAGTTTGGTTGGCAAGTTGTAAGTTTGCTGTACCAACTACCTGGGAACCCAACCAGACGGAACTTCTGTTACTGGAGATGCAACTGGAAACAAGACGGCCTTTCCATGAGTCCCGGATCCCCTGTCCGTAGCGCGCGCTGACCCCAAGACAGAGCAAACCCGTGCCCAGCTGTTGTATCACCTTGCTGTGCTCTAACCCCGAGGCGGTTGTGTTCGTGGCCGCCTTATCTTTCTGAGTTTGCACCCAATAGTCACCATTTCTGCAGCCTGCCTGCGCAAAGAGAGGCCATAAAGGTAGCGGAAAGCCATGGGACACCCCTTGCCAAACCGATAGTCGGCCTGCAATGATGGGGCGGAGGATGGGGTACGAAACGCCAACGGATAAGAGCCCGAGAGCCTATACATACGTCCTTTCAGATCTGCATAAGCAATAATAGGGGCCGATTGACAGATGTCCCATCCACTTGGTGTCGAGTGTGGCTGGCGTTCTCTGCTCTTCTCTTTCTTCATCTTTTTCCTCCTTTGATTTTCATCGATTTGTATTCTTGTAGATACTAGTCGCTGCGAGAAGTGGAATTTGCTCATAGGGCAGCCTTACAGATTGACATAGCTGCGGCTGGGTCACCAGAAGAATTGTGTGTAATCGTGAGAAGAGCAACTGGAGAGACCTCCAATTTCCCTTTTTTGACGGCCTTTGCAGCCCTTCTGCAAGAGTTGGTCGATGGGTGCATGATGCTGCAAGGGAAGCACAACTAGTCTTGAGCCTAATGCATTATTCTCATCTGCAAGACGAGACTCGTGACCGGCCTTCTGCTAGGCCGGCGCAGGCAACATCGCGCCAAAACTGACAATATATTACTTGGTGTAACAGGTACTACTCAAATAAACAGAAAGCACCTGCGTAAATACAAGTTTCGTCCAACACGCATTGTGACAGATGGTCGTCGGTGGTGGTCGCAATACCCTGGTCGTTGAACAAATCGGTATACGAATGCCCACGCACACTGGTACACGCACTACACGCACCCTTGGGCCAAGTGGCCCGTAGCGAGTGGTGGTGCTTGAGTCCGTTGATCAAGCTGAACTCCCAGACCGAACGAACAGGCGCCTGCCATACAGTAACATCGCGGATCATGTTCTCTGCTGGGCAACTGTACCGGTGGGTGCAATTGAGGCCGAGTCGCCTCCCGAAAACCCCCGTAGCAACGACAATCGGTAGAGCAAGGCCACCGAGAGTGAGCCACGACAGCAGTCTCCTGAGGACATGAGACCTACATGAACCCACACCACTTCGTTCCCGCGAGTGCCGCCAGCGAGGGCAACTCCACGCTTTCGAATCGCGTAATGATCCTTGCAACGGGGCCAGGGTTGTAGCAACACAAACACCAGCTCTTATCGGCAGATAAGGTATGATTGAAGACGATCCGACGCGGGTGATTGCCCTCGGCAAGGACAAGACTCAAGCCTCCCCCGCATCAATCCCGCCCAAATGGATGAGGCTTTCTTCGTTGAGGACTAAGCGACCCAACCGCATCGCTGCACCAGCTCACGCAGCATCCATCCCGTCACGTCAGGGACCGCAAGCCGACCCTTTACCATTACTCAGCATATATTGATCGCGACTGGTAAACGCCATCGCTGTAGCGGACATGCGATCCTGCAGCCCCGTGTATGCTAGCTCGGTGACGTCGAAGGTGACTCCTTGGCAATAAGAAATACTCTTATAGAGCACGTACAGGTGATTTGTGTGGGCAAGGCGCAGTGACCCGGGTTGTAACTCTGTAACTTTTCTCTCTCGGGCAATGATTGTATTGGTAGCAATGCGTAGTTACTCCCTATTCCCGTCCAGCTTGCCCCTTTGCGCAAACAACAGCTCGACTGGTCATCATCCCGTATATGCACAGAGCTTGAAATGCATGGGGCATGACAGGCCTTCAGGCGGAGCTTCGGCCTTCGCTCATTGCACCGTATGTCGCCGGGTATGGAGATGCATGATTTAGCATATAACTGAAGCCAAGGTTTGGTGGCATGCAGGTTTGTGCATTTTGAAGGCGGGTAGGATTCAGTGTATAATGCAGGAGGTGTGTTGCAACGGTGAGGATGCTCTGCATCAGACGTGGCAGGGGCTGGGGATTACGCCGCTAGGCAGTATGATGTTGCTAACGTGAGGCTGAACCCATGGATCTTTTGCCTCAGCTATCGACAAGCCAAGTGTGTTAGAAATCAAGAGGTTCGTGGAAGGAGTTCGCGTTTCTTGATGGACCGGCTGATGGCACCAGAAGCATTACTTGGACGATTTATCCACGCTGACTAGGATGGTCTTTTGGATGCCGTGGTATGATTCGATTGTTATCCTCGGAAAAGTGTTTTTCACTTGGTGCCGTTCTGTATGCTTTCTTCTCCCTTGTATCTCATGTATAAGTATGTGTGTGTGCGGCGTGAGTTGGGCGGGGAAAGACCAGTTTCGCTTGCATAACCCCAGCTGAGTCTTTCGACCCTGTCACGAAATTGGGAAAGTGTTGAGTAAAGTCTTTGTCCTGAGAACCATGGGACGTTGAGACCATCCCAGCACTCTGACAAATTGATTGTTTGTGTTTGCGGCCACCAAGAGCGACCAATTTGTGCAAGTCAAGACTGAGAGGAGCTCGCTCCCTTGCTTCTCTGGCTCCATGGCCCTGCTGATCTAGACTCGATTGAGATATATCCGATGCAGCCGAGCCAAGTCAAAGCTGAGAGTACATGTTGATTTGCTGTCGTTCTCGTTGCAACCTCTTGGCGGCTGCTTCTTGAACTTAAACCGCTAGGCACTTCGTGCCAATACGATCAGCTCGAGGGCCAAGACGGCAAAAGGAGGGCGGCAGGAAGGGAATAAGAGAGGGGCCAGTAGAGAAACCCGGAAATGTCGGACTTGCGCACGAGGGGGAAAGCAAAAGAGTAACAGGATATAGTGAACATGAATGTGGTGATAAATTTGTTTTGGCATTAACATGCGAAGCGTGCCCTTCTGCCCTGTTTGGCTGCGTGCATGCATGGTATCCCTTGATCAAAGGTTGAAGATGCGAGTAGTTAGCCCCCCTGAACTCTAGCCTTTCTCGTTGGATTGCCCACCTCGTCTACCTCTACTGAGTGGAAGGGCGTTCTTCCCTCTCCTTCAATCTCCGTTTGAAAATAACGGCTTTTGGTAGTTGTGATTAACAATGCCGGGGACCGGGGGGGGATTGGAATCCTCCAAATTGCTGTTTATATGGCCGCCAAAGTCTGACGGGCTCATCTGCACTAATAAGGATCACACGGCAAAATAGGTTCCGGGAACAAGAGGAGCTTTAACCAGATCATTCCATTGGAGCCTGACAAGAGAAAACTTGGAGAGAGGATGCTTGAAGAGTATTGCTAGCGGCGGGTAAGATTGAGCGTTTGCCATGCCGCAGAGCATTCTCTCCCGTGCAAATTGTACCAATACGATACAAGTATGTGCTGGGTGACTCGTGGGGTCCGGGCCCGGAGACGGTGGTGCCAGTCACTTTACGTCACAGTTCATGCCCAAGCACCAATCGCATTGCCAGCGAGGCCAACTTGACGGTCCCGAACACTTCCTCTGGGCCGTCTCGAGGGCATCAGTACCCGATGAGCTGCTTCAAGTGATGGCATGGAGCAGCAATAACGGCTCGGCAGTCCAGGGGTAGGGGAAAACATTCCCTTACAGCGCCCGAGGCGAAGAATGATTCGAGAACAGGCCCTGGACCACTGCTCCATCTGTTTCGGCGTGACAGTCGTCTCCAACTCAAGCAGATCCCCAGTTGGGCTAGTAAGGCTGCGCATTAGCAGCCGATTGGGCAGATTCAGGGTCAGAGACGTCATGCTGCCTCTGGATTGCAGCATGAAACAGAACCCTAGAGGCGGCAGCCCGTGGCCCAGCTAGTCGGGTTGTGCCTTTTGTGTCCTGTGCAGGTTGTCTCTGGGGCTGGCGATATCACTGATTGGCTACTGCGCTGTGCAGCCAGACCTGGCTCGCCTGGGCATCTCAGAGGGAAAACGTGGGCTCGCCGTTCACCGCATCTGATAGGCGCTGTCTAGATGGCGAATTACGTGACTGTCGGAGGTTTGTGTCTCGTCCGACTGGGCACTCTGTCCTGTCGTGCCGCCAAGCTGGTGAACCCAGACCCCGATCATCATGGCCTCATGACGCGATGTGCCGGTGTCTAAAAGTCGGTGAAATTAAAGGCGATTGTCTTGCCTCTATGACTCTTATGAGGATAGACGCCAGACCCCGCAGTTGGGCGTGCATGGGTGTCTGAGGCATCGTCCGCCCGAAGCGCTGCGACAAATCCCACGATGCTTGCCTGTTGTAGGAGAGAGAAAGGCAGGTCATGGTCTAAGCGGCTGTTTGGCAAGAAGGGCAGGGCCAGCGAGCCCCCCGGTTGGCCGGTATTTGCCTGTATCTGATCTGTCGTGCAGAGCAGGGGAAGGCCATCCAATGGGGAAAGGATTTTTCTTCTTCTTCCCTTTCAACAAAGAGCCAATGCCAACGTAATGACCTAGTCGCAGCACTACTGTGCCTAGGCATGGCTTCCGCAAATAGCACCGTATTCCGTCCCCCGTTGAATTTTTCTTCGGTGACTCAGTGAGCGAGCCGGCCGTTGCTGATTGCGGCTGGCATGGTCAACCACAAGCCTATCTGGACGACTCAGGTGACGCCCTTGACCGCTCAGCAGCATGGATGCGATTCGCCAACGTCTCTGCAGGATTGCGACGTCTGGGCAATGAACGAGCAGCATGGCCTTCACAAGGCTGCAGAGACAGGCCATGGGTGCGAGAGGTGAGAGCTTGGGTACGGCTGCTTGTCGTCCGTTTGGAGTCGTGCGGCCAGGCAGTGCAGTGCAGCGCTTCGTTTGTATGTACCGGCCACGTATCGTAACTGGATAGGTACCTGTACCTGGCGACCTGCCAATGCAGCGCCTACCTACGGACATGTACATGTACCGGCGGGGAAGAGGAAAGAGCATTTGATGGAGATTTCAGTAGCGGAGTGACGCCATTTTGTTCATGGTTTCCGTTCAAATGTTACGGAATAAGGCATGCGATACGAGTATGTACAGTACAGAACGTACCGCACTTGCACCGCATGCGTCAACCGATATGGGTGTGGTTGTACAAGTACCCGACCGAGGGGATAAAAGAGCTCTCAGAAGGTAGCACCCGACTCTCCTACCTTAAATCTTCCCATCCCTTTGAGTGCCAAATGGTCCAACCTAAGTACCTGTATCCACTTTGTTTCTATACGGACTGGATACAACCAAGGACTTTATTTGTTAGTAAAAAGGTCGCCTAATCGCTGCGTTGATCATCGATGTTATGTAGCTTAACGTACTGATCTAAATGTCGATACTTGCCTTTGGGGCTAATTTTAGCGGCAGCTGATGTACTCCTAATTTATGGCGACTTGATTGGCCGCAATCCCAGGAAGATACTTCGGATGGACCATTTGGCACTTAAAGGGATGCGGGACCATATTTAACGACACCCCCCCAAACCTGACCGCCGGAGTCTGAGCGAGAGGCTGCGGTCCTGGCTCCGTAGGGTTGGACTCCTCTTTGCCAATTTTTTTCCCTCTCTTTTTCTTCCTTGCCCTGTGGGTTTGAGTTGAGAACTAAAAAGGAAAAATAAGAATGGAGGGGGAAAAATCAGAAAAATAAGCAAGCGATGATCTCATCGTTTCCGCAAGTTGACGCCTTACCTCCCGTGCGAAAAGGCAGTCAGAGTAAGACACTTTGAAACCGCCTTCGGGACGGGCATCGCACAGCTCATGTAACCAAGGCTGCACCCATGATCCCGTCAAACGAGCATCCAATGTCAGTCACCGAAGCATACGTGTGTCGAAGAATTAAGCACAGCTTCCTATTTGGCATCCGATGCCTGTGTACGAGTACTGTAATTACCCTTACACTAGCACCAAATGCCAATGCAGGTCGTACGTACGAGTATGCATACTCGTACTTGCGCCTCATGCCGTCCCTTAGTCGATATGCCAACATGGAAGTATCTTGTCTCCTGCACTTGTACCAATACGATGATGCGACTTGGGTGCGCCCGATTCACATCTCAGCTGCATGCGTTCCCGGAAGAGTGCCTGTGGCCACTGATCCATGCCTCCAAGCCTCGTCCTTCTGCAGGCAGGTGAGGGATACAGCTCAGCTGGCACTATTTCATGTACGAGTACTGAACTGCATCATGTATCATGTATCATGTATCGTCCAAGACGGCGAGGAGGCCGCGTGTTTGTGGGATTCTCTCGCGATGCCAATTTACCCGTCAAGCCGGCGGCGGCCAGAGTCAGCGGCTGAGCTGCCCCCGTCAGAAAGGCGTGCCGCTTGTTGCTCCGTAGATGCTCAAATACGAAGCCTTGGGCGCCTACCTCTACGCATCCATTACCTTACTTGTACATACAAGTCCCTTGGCTGCTAGCGTCGACGGGACGTGCGGGCAATCTCATCTGCAGCGCGGCCTTGTGTAACGGCATGTCGATGTCAGTGCCAGTGTCAGTGTCGTTGTCAGAGTCGTGGAAGGGTAAGGTAAGGTAAAAGGTAGGTAGGTGGTATTGGGTAGCCAACAAGGTGAGACAGAGGTTATCGACCACAGTAGCCCAAAGATAATCATCATCCACTTGTTGCGCGACGGGGTTCGACACACAGCTCGCACTAGCCACGCAGCTAGCCCAACGACTCCAGTACGACGTCGAGGCAAATGCATCACGCACATAATATTCGTACCGTACTTGCAGAGGGCCCATCTGCCAACATGGCATCTCCGACTGGCCGAGATGCTGATGAAGCGTTCCCTTCGGGGCTAGGGCTTGGATGGCGGGGAAGCCCAGGCGGCCTTTCGGCTCATAGAACGGTCTTGGCAAATGAAGCCTGCCAAGTATCACTTGATCAAACAGAATGGAGTCGTCCGGCCCTGTTGGTCTCTGCCATTTGCCCAAAGCAGCAGAGGGACTTGCCGCGCCGTGGTGTTTGGATTACGGTGCCTAGCCCAGCTGCTTCGTATCCGCAGCCTCGAATTGGCACTACTCGTGCACCAAGGCCATAATGGTCGTAGCTGCAACATCGCAACGAACTCATGCCCCTCCTCTGCCGCTCTAATTTTCTCTTCCTTTTTTCTCACATTTTCCCCGAAACGGTCCTCGTGGGCTTCGTGCAGAAGCGTTCCCGCAGGCCAACAGCAAAAGCCCCAAGGGCTAAGCTGCTCATCTTGCCGATCTCTACTGTCTCGTTGGCCGACTGTGTCGTTTCATCTTCACGGGGGGTAAGGAACACAATGGCGCTTACGGAAAGGCAGAGTGGAAGGGGGAAAAGACTGTTGCGCCGTTATCATTCGCCCCAACATGCGCAACGTGATCACTACGCAATGAGAGGGATCAGCACCTTAAAACCACAGCCGTTTGTCCCTCCACGTAGCACAAGCCCAAGCTTCGCGAAGCCGACAGAGCAAGGACCCCCGGAAATGCCCGAGAGCGCTGCCATCCTAGAGCCTGAGCTCGACTTTTGTGTGTCTTGGGCAACGGATACAGGACCATGGATGGTGAAAGAAGAGCCGTCCATGGTCTCAGTTCGTGATCCGGTGTGCAGTGCAGCTTGACCGGTCCCGGGGGCGTCTTGAACCCAACGCTCCGTCTTCCGGCCATGGCTGGTTGTCCTGACGTGGCAGCACGAAACAGTGATCAGCTGCGCCGGCAAAAGAGCAGCATTGAGCCAATGAAGCATCACCTCGATGAAGTTTTGTTGAAGCACAGCCGAGGATCATCATCATGAGGAACAAATTTGGGGTCCGAGTCGAGGTGGATGTGACGAGTTAGAGGCTCAAGAGTTGACATGTTGCACGGACGCAGTCTAATAGGGTTGAACAGACCTAAGCCACTAGAGGTACATTCGTAGTTGAGACTAGCAGATTTGGCTGACATCCATGCCTCACCAACTGTACGAGCGAGTACACTGCGTTCGAAGTGAAACTAGGACAGACGACGAAAATGTCGATGCATTCTCTCACTTGATGGACTACCTAGATAGTGCACGCAATGATACGTGTAACAGCACCACTAGCAGGCTACATGAGTCGCCTGGCCGCTGTGCATCTGACGTCTTCATGTACTCACTTCAAAATTGCTGGAACAAGTGCAGTACGTGATTCGTTCGCTATATTAGGGATTCGACTAACAGCCGGCGATCATCATGGAGACGGAATGCCACCGACAAAGTACTGTACTGTTTGGCAACGGCATGATGATCAGGAGAGATGCGGATTTCTCCAATTCCCATGGATGTTGTATGCCTGAGTGCCCAACTTCTAAGTCTGGCTTATTCCAGATAGATTCTTGTTACAGCACATTGGCCGCCTATCGCCACCGGCATCCCGGCAGGTTCTGCCGCAAGGAGCAGCTGCATTCAATTATGATTTGATGATGCGTTGCCTTGTTTTCTTTTTTTTATCCCCCTTTCCCATGTATCGAATATTCCAGCACGGGCTCAACCATGATTAGTAACGGCGGGAATAGAAGCAGCACTGTAAAAGCTGCGAGTTCTACGGAGTCCGAGTATGCTGCTCGAGGTGCTGCTGCTGCTGCTAGTACAAAGGCAGTACAGTACAGTAGGTACCTAGCAGCAGCTTAGAGGTTAGAGGAGGTACTGGAGTGCATACGAGTAAACCCCCATGCGAAAAGCGCGGGGTGGATAAGAAATGGAAAGGTTGACCACAATTCCGCAATTGAGAAATGGACGGCCAGAAGGGCTGGACACATGGCGAGGTACCCAGAGATGGCTGGTACTTGAGGTACTCGCGCTGGGCGAGGTACCTCCGGGCTCGTATGGCCCAGGTCTCTAAAGACACACCACCGGCATATCCGCCGTCATAACTGGCTGTCCCTGGACTGGATGCTCATGCCTACTAGGTACCTAAGGGCCCTAATCTCTTGGCAGAAACAGAGCAGACTTGTATCTTTTCGCCTCCCCCTTGCTTGCCGGACGGCAGCCATGTTAAAGCGACGCCCCTCGAGCAAGAGCCGGGCTGGGTAGACACGAGAAAGGCATAAGAGATAGGTGGTTGTTTGTTATTATGATTATTTATTTCATTTTTCTTAAACAGTGTGCTCTTTTAACTCTTTTTTGTGTTCTGTTTTGTCTCTTCCCGTCTTCCCCATCTTGCCCTTTGGCCTTTTGATTCGTGATACTACCTCGAGCAGCTCGCTTCAAACAAACTCTTGGCCCTCCCTGTGCAAACATTCATATTCATTGGGTAGATCCATTGGTCTATGGCATCCCAAGACTTTGTATCCCGTCGGTTCTTTAGTGGACTGTACATGTTTAGGTACCTGTACTCGTAGCTCTCCGGCATCCCGTATCAGAGTAAAACTCGCATGTACGTACTCATACGAGTACAAGTGAGATGGTCACAGCTAATGGTCAAAGGGCGAGCTCCCACTGGCCTCAGCACTGGAAATTGCATTGCAAGGGTCATTGCCGCCTCACTTTGACCCTCTGACGTATTTGCTCGACGTGATGGACCGACTCTGGCATCGGATTGACTGCGCCGTCACTCGCATCCTTGTCTCTCCTGTCTCAAGCACTGATGCTTGGTTGGTACAAGCAGCCAAGGGCCATGCCGCCGGGCTTCGAAAATTAGAGCTTGCACTGCTGCAAATTTCCCGACCTAAGGTACTGATGGATGTTAGCAGCGCCTAAGGGGGGAGGGGGTAGGGAAAGAAAGTCGAAGAAGAAAAAAAAAGACGAACTAGCTAAGAAAAAAAAAACCGTGCCAGCTAGCTCCCAGCAGTAATGCGCACTCCCCCCTAGCTTGCCCACACCCTCACAGTTCTAAACTAAGGTACACCCAAAGCTACCCCCTCCCCACCACCAAAACAGTCACAGTCCAGCAAAGCATTTTTTACTCAAGCCGCTTCCACTTCTTGTGCTTCAACCTCCATACTCGACGCTTCTTCGTCTTGCGACCAGATATTGCAAGCGTTCTACTCCAACTCTCGTCCTCAGGCCATTGTGTACAGGCAAACCCATCGTTACGCCTCTCGATTGGGTCATCATTCACCCGGACATCGCACGAAACCCTTCAGGACGCCTTTGCCACCGAGTGTTACATCCGGCCCTCGATCTGCCTCTTTGCGGCTCCGTTACAAACAGGCCTCTTTTTCTCTCTCTTTTTCTTTGCAGCTTGTCACTCCAAAGCTCGCTTCCTATTTAACTCGTCCTCGTCCTCGTCCTCGTCCTCATTCTCATCCTCGCTACCTGTCGGCGGCTCTGCTCTGCATTACTCCAACGACCTCCTCACCAATACTCAAGCAACAATCGTCATCGAGCGTCGCCCACTTTTCGTTCGGCCTACATCCAGCAAGAATAGCCGACTTCCCCCCCAAGAACCGGCAGGCTGTGTCGCATCATACAGTTGCCTCGCAGCTTCGCGCGCTGAGCCCGTCCTTCGTGCAGCGTCTCCAAGACATTTGGCTTGGGGCCATATACCCTAAAAGAGCCACCTGCATACGGCCACGCTTCTGCCACCTCACCACCCGTCGCGGCCTGGCATCGCTCGACCGGGTTTGATCATCGTTCCCTAGCAGCGATTTTGAGCGATCAAGCCACCCCTTGACGGCCCACAGAACGAGCGTCTGCAGCAACTCCAAACGCGGGACCTGTGAGTAGGACGCCAATTCGCCTACCTTGGACGCCTCTGCCCTCGAGCTACAACTTCACTTGTACATTGCCCATACTACCTCCTTAACCCCTGGCACCAGCTCCACGGCCATCCGCAGCCCCCTGCGGATCGACTATTAGTAGTTCGACCACTCGCGCCCCCCGCATCCCGTTCACCCCAGATTTGATACTACAATATGCATACAGCTCGAGACTTATAAGGGTCAATCCGCCTACTGAAACCTCGAGGCTTGCCTCTGCAATGAGCCTGCTCTTCACTTACATACAATTTGGATATGACTAGCAGCAACACAGACTCAATTCATTCTTCTACGCCTCTAGCATTGGGCCCCAGCAACACCATGCCCTCACAATCCAACAACCCCCAGCGTCCAAGCCCTGGTCACGTCCAGACAAACTTCAACGCGCAACGTCACGCCATGGCTCCCCAGTCCGCAGTCAGCGCGTCTTCCAGAGCCTCAAATTCTCAGCACGGCTCACCAATCATGTCTCCAGAACCTACCATTCTCACCTCCAATTCCTCCATCCAGGCCTCGCCGGAGTCTATGCGACCTCAGTATGAGGACTCAGTCCCCTCAGGGTTTCAGCTACCCGAATCCATCCTTCCCGAATCCATCTCCCGAAAGACCAGCCTCAATTCGCTCGGGCAGAGCTGGACTGGGAGTCCAAGCACTGCCTCCGAGGCTGTCTTCAGCAGCTCCTTCGTAACTCCTATTTCCACAACATCAGCCACGACTCTGTACAACACAGGCAACGCCGTCCCCGCTGCTTCTAGGAGTATCATACGACGCCTATCCAGCCGAGCATCGAGACTCTCCAACAGAAGGCGCCAATCCTCGGCCGCTCCTTCGAGCCGCGAAACCAGCGTTGGTCCCTGCTTGCTGCGGATGCGTAGCGACAGCAATGCGACAGCCCCCGAGCATGGCATCATCAACACCGATTCCGAGTCTGATATGGACGATGATCGAGGCTCCTACATCTCGTTGCCCTACCTCGGTGGCACCCGGGACTCACCGACTAACAGCACGACTTGTTCCATCAACAGCAGCTCAAACACAATGGTTGGCCCCGTAATTCCATTGCAGCTGCAACAGGGAACTTGGCTCAAAAAGATCTCCAAGAAGAACCGCTCCAAACTCGTGTTACTTGCCTATGATCAAGACACAAACAAGCTTTTGTGGGATCGCGCCCGTCCCCACAAGTTTCTCCATGTCGACGAGATCAAGGAGATTCGGACCGAATCAGACATTCAGCAGTACGCTCGTGACCTTGGCATTACAGATGTTGACGAACGTCAGAAACTATTCTCCATTTCATATGTCGTTCCGGACAAGTCCAAGAAAAAGTTCCTTCACCTCATCGCGGACAATGTCGAAATTTACAAGATTTGGACCACATTCCTATTTGACATGTTGAAGCACCGCCAGGAGGTCATGACTTCCTTGATGACTTTTAACGAGAGGGCAATTGCCCAGTACTGGCAATCAGAGATGCAAAAGCACAATTCCGAAGACCAAGAAGAGCTTGATATCAATGGCGTTAGGCGAGTGTGCCAAAACTTACACATCTACAGCTCCCAGGCGACCGTCCAGTCCAATTTCCGGCTCGCTGATGCTCGGCGGAATGAGAAGCTCAACTTTTCCGAGTTCCTCGAATTCGTTCGCCTCATGAGGCAGAGACGGGATGTTCACCAGCTCATGCAAAGCTTAGCAGCAAAGCCTGAAGACGGGCTCACCTTGGACGAATTCCTCAAATTTCTTAAAGAAGATCAAAAGGAGGACGTGACAAACCGGGCCGCCTGGGAGAGTATCTTCAAATACTACATCCGCAAGCATAGAAACGACGACGCAGGTACCGAAGTCAAGCCTGAAGAGCTCAGCTTCATGTCGGAGACCGCATTCATTGGGTTCCTGAGCTCTCGGCAAAACCTCCCAACTATAGATGAACAGCAAGAATTCACACTCGATCGACCCATGAACGAGTACTTCATCTCCAGCTCACACAACACTTACCTCCTTGGAAGGCAGGTCGCCGGCCAATCTAGCATCGAAGGGTACATCGCTGCTCTTGTGAGAGGTTGCCGCTGCGTCGAGGTCGACTGCTGGGATGGTGCCGACGGCAATCCCTTGGTGGTCCACGGCCGCACGCTCACTAGCGCTATTAGCTTCGAGGAGGTCATGGTCACCATCGGGAAATACGCCTTTGTCAAGTCCAAGTTTCCACTCTGGATTTCCCTAGAGGTCCACTGCAACCCTGAACAGCAAGCCATTATGGCCAAGCTCATGACGGATACCTTTGGCGAGCGGCTTGTCACGGAGCCGTTGGATCCAGACTCGTCCAAGCTGCCTTCCCCTTCGGAGTTAATGGAGCGCATCCTTATCAAGGTCAAGCAACCCCGGATGGCCAAGGAAGAACCCACCAGCGGCGATATCTTGAGTACCAGGAAACGGGGAAGCAGCCTCAGTGCCGCATTTGGAAGGCCATCCAGCGATGCCACCAGCATTTCCACGTCTCAATCGCTCCCTCAAAGCCCTATGCTTATTCCTAGCAATTCTGCTCGCAAGCTTAGCGGCAAAGGCCGGGTCAACACCATCGCCGAAGGCGAGGTGCAAGTGCCTCATGCAAGCAATAGCGACTCCGACAGCGGAAGCGATCCCGGCTCATTCAAGGGTTCCAACAACATTGTCCCGGTACTGGGCAAGCTGGGAGTGTACTGTGCCGGCCTGAAATTTTCCGGCTTCGATGCCCCGGCGGCCAAGAAGTTCAACCACATCTTCTCCTTTATGGAGACCAGCTTTGCCAAGAATTCCCGGACCAAGGAGGAGAAGATGCAGCTGAACATTCACAACATGCGATATCTTATGCGCGTGTACCCAGACGGCTCACGATTGAACTCTAGCAATTTCGACCCGCTTTCGTACTGGCGCCGCGGTGTTCAGATGGCCGCCTTGAACTGGCAAACCTTTGACATGGGCATGCAGGTCAACCGAGCCATGTTTGAGGGTGGGACAGATTCATCTGGATACGTACTCAAACCCGACGAGCTTCGCGACATCCAAGTTCTCCCGTACGACGAAGCCGTCAACGAAGCTCTTGCCCAGGGCAAAAAGGAACGGTCTGTTGTGTCCTTCAACATTGACGTCATCTCTGCCCAACAGTTGATGCGGCCTGCCAATCTGGCTGCAAACAAGTCGATGGATTTTTACGTCGACGTCGACATCTTTCACGCAAACGACAAGCGCAATAAGAAGGACAAAGACTTTGAGCTGAGCCATGAGCCTGACTCGCCTCTGCTACGCCATACCGAAGTAATTCGTGAGAATGGCTTCAACCCAATGTTCAGCAACGGCCGTTTCAAGTTCAAGGTTACGACCAAGCACCCAGAGCTGATCTTTGTTCGCTGGTCCGTCAGGTTGGCTGGCGACGGCGAAAACCACAGCAACAGCACCAAGGAGAAACCCGCGATGGCTAGCTACACTGCCAAGCTTATCAATCTCAAGCGCGGATATCGCACACTGCCGCTTCTCAACCACGCTGGAGAGCAATACCTGTTCTCCCGCCTCTTCTGCAAAATTGAAGTTGATGATATTGAAAAGAAATTTATCGATATCCCCCGCGCCGCCCCAGACGGAGGCAGCAAACTCAATCTCCTGAACAGCATAGGATTTCTGCGAAACAGCAACTCAAGCCCTCGGGGCACCATGGAGAAAAGCAGTGTGGAGAAGCGCAGCTTTGAGAGCAACTGCACAACTGAAGCGCCTTCACCATATCCGCCGACATGATTGATACACGGCACATACGATAGCCTTTGACGACAACAAGCTACTTTTAGACATGCCGTTCAAGGGCCTGCTAAAAGAAAATCCCCGCTTCCATCTGTCCCTTGCACATAATCAACGCTCACCTCTGTGCTGGCGCACTCGGCATGCTGAGATTTCTTGGACACGATTTTCCCGCTTCTTCTCATTCCCATCAGGGCAAGGCTGGCCCCTACCTGGCTGATGCTTGTTTTATGAACTTGTTACTTAAACAGCGGCATCTTTGGACGACTTACTTTTTATACAAAGCCAGGCGCTTCCTTGTCGTTACTTTTTTTTTTCTTTTTTTTCTGTTTTGGTTTTCCTTTTCTTCATGTTCAGTATGGCGCACGGAACCAAAAGCGAAACCAAATACCCACCCACTATCGACGTGTGGGAACGAGTACAACCTGTATTTCTCTTTTCGTCCCCTTTCTCTTTTTCTCTTTTCTTGGTTTTATGATGGGATGCAGGGACTACAGTGTCCAAGGGAATGCATATACCACACCGTTATCTGGTATTTAACAAGCAAAGCATTGCATAAGGAAGGACACACATGAAAGGCATAACATAGACGGAATGGGCAAAGGCAAATGACACTGGCTTTTTTTTTTTTTCAGTTTTCTCTATTTTTCTTCTGTCTCTTTTCATTTTATGCGTCTGCGATAAATTATGTATTGGCACCCTGTACTGGTGGTTTCCCCCCCTTTTCTTTCTCTCTTGAGTCTGTGTTTCTTTTCTTTTTTTTTTCTTATTCATGTCTCCAAATAAGATGAGAGTCACATTACTGGTCAGGAGAGAAACAATCGGGCTTGTACAAACAAATGATACATGTGGAGAGAGCATCAGGGATTAGGTGTGAAAATGGATCTGTTCATCAACGATGATGCATACTGTCTTGTGTTTTTTCTTTTCTTTGCCTTTTAGCGTCGGCGTTGCGAAATCCGTTGTTTTTTTTTCTTGGCACATCGGGAAGGTCGGTCTGATGATGCATGGGCAAAGGGGTGAGAGCACAGTACAAGACGGACAGGGGGTGGTTTGGTTGGGCAAGAGAGGATGATTATGAGGGCATTTCATGACTTGTTTGATTGGCGACATGTTTGAGCTAGGTTGTTATTTTTGGGACGGAGCAGCAGCACGTGCGTTGTTGCTGCCATTGCATGAAACGGCGGATCAAGGCGCATTTGTGAGATGAATACGAATAGCATATGATGATATATAGGGAATTTGTGGACCTGCTTCATGTCGCAGACTTGTTGTTGATGGCTTGTGCATGTATCAAATTGTATGGTGACACTTTGCCGTTTCCTCTATTTTATGATGATGACGACGACATTTATGCGGATACCTAATTACCTTGGCTGATAAAGTACCAGCCAAAGTGGACTTTTGTATTCCATGTATTCTATATCAGACTCAGCTCAGCGCCTCACGGAGCAATAGATGATCATGTCCACAGTAGGTGGTAAGGCAGAGCAATTTTGAGCCCGCGTAATCATAGTAAGACAAGGTGAAACGACATGTTGTCCCCCGAAATAGTCATACGTGTTTTTCCCAATTTTCAAAAGGCGAGATTCTTGTCAATTATGGAGAACAGAGGATGATGTGATTAGGGAGCTTGGGATCGAATGATTTTGAGTTTTCTGCGCCGACGAAACGTTTTTGCTTGAGGTGGTGCTGCATTGGTTGTCATTCCGCTAAGCATTCACGTTATTACTGGAAACCGAAAGGCCTGGTAGTAACGTGGCTGGCACCTAAATCCGACAACCACTGTGCGTCTACCGCCAAACCAATGACTCAGAAACTCGGTGTTGACATTAATAACATTAATAATGCTAAAGAGAAGCCCGGAGACAAGGAGGCGCGAGCTGTGCTGCGAATGGCGTGCAGCTGGTGTCATGACAAGACAAGAGGTGGCTTGTGCTCTAGGCTCCCTTGGCCAAAAGGGCTGAAGAGAAAAGGAGGAATGGCGTCATTGCGTTGCAGGATTAATGCAAAAAGATGAGAAAAGAGAGGGTTGTGCTTTCTCTTCTTCTTCTTATTGCTATTATGTTATGTTATCCTCTTTTTGCTTTTTTTTTTTTTTTTTTTGATACATGGAGGCTGTGCTAGTTTGGGCATTGTTGTTGTTGCTACCTGCTATGTAACAGGGGGGGACTTTTGGTGTTGGTATTTTCGGCATCAACATGTTTCGCCTCGTTTACTCGTGCGTGTTAATTTTGCCATCGAGATGGAACCATGACGTGTGAGTTTAGGTACTGCAATGTGCCCCCCCGTGACTGACAATCAATCTACAGCATCCTGCAACTTTGTTTTTGCGGATTGATAGGCAGAAACGGAGGATTGGCGATTGACAATGGGGGGCGGACTTTTGGATTGTGCGATACTATTTGATAGGCTACTAGCATGTACATACTTGATGGGCAGATGCACGTTTCATGTTGGCAGATTACTTACAGGTACCTAGTAAGTAAGCTAATCGCGGAATCTTGGGATGAACCTGGGGGAAGGAGAAAATGGGAAAAGATCGGCAGTGACTTTTGTTTGTTTTATTAATGATTTTTGAGTGGGATAAAAAGAGGGCTAGGTAAAGAGGAGAACGAGAGAGAAAGAGAGAGAGAGAGAGTAAAGGAGGGGAATGGAGAAGGGGGCGTGTGTCGAGAGAAAAGAGAAAAAGAAAAGGGAAAAAATACATGGATACATCATCACTGCATAATCGTTGCAAGGGAGAAAGAGGGAAAAGGTACCTCGGGCGATGGCTAACAGCTCCAGCTTAGCACTGCTGCTACTTTGAGCCGGTTCATTCGGTTATTGCCTCGTTGGGCTAAGGGGAGCTGTTCCGAAACAGAGCTGTGCGGCTCTAGCGGAGAGTTTGAATATAAGTGAGTTTTGCACAAGGTGGGGGAATGAGGTGGAAGTTTAGAGGGTGAATTGGCAGGTTAAAACGTGACGTTGCCTCTCCTTTGTCATTAGTAATCTAGACTTGCTAATTGCTTGTTGTGTCTCTGTATTTTGTGTTTTTTTTTTTTTTGGAGATTAAGATTTTCGTTGCCATTTCGGGCATTTGTTGGAGACACAGCAGCTGAGAATCATCGTGGAAAGTAACCTTTTTGACCGAACGTCAAATGTAACAGAAAACATGAAGAGATCCGAGGCGAGATTCCCGGGCATGGGGAGAGTTTGAGGACGAGACGGCTAAGCTGCCTGGACGGGACCGTGACATGTAAGCACTTGGTTACCTTTTTGCTTTGTTGCATGAAAGAAACGAAACCAAGCAAGGCCAGGCCAGGTCGCATAAACAAGTGATGTCAACGCCTCACCATCGAAAAACCAGAAAGGATTCCTGGACTAAAGCCCCCGTCGCTCTTCTGTAATACGCCGAAGGGAAGCAGAGAAGAAGAAGAAAAGCCAATTTGCTAGCCCCGGACCGGGTGTGTATGTGTGTATCTTTGCATTAACATTTGTCGCGGTCCGCCTTGTCGTGGGCATTCTTTTCTCCAATTCCTTGGTTGTTCCGTGGCTTTTCACTGGCGCCGGCCGAAACGTTTGTGTTGTACGAATAGTGCCGGGAGAAGAGATGGCGAGCTGTTTTCTTCTCGTATCTTTGTCTAATCTACGCATAGTATCTGTACTATATTGGAATGAGTTGGGGAGAGGAAAAGTAAAAAAAAAAGAAGAGATAGATAAAGAATGAATGGCCACGATTTGAAAAGCATTACTCGAGGCAGTTTAGATCTGTTTGACTAGAAGAGGTGCTAAACGGCGCCGGAGGGAGAGCGGGGGAAAGTTTGGCTGTGTTGATTTTTTGGGATTTGAGATGTTGATGTGAGGGGGATCTACCGTGCATTGCGTCTTGCTCCGAGGAATTACTCGTATGAGAAAAAAGTACAGAGCATGTGAAGGACGCAAAATAAAATGAACGAATGAATGAATGAGAGCATAAAAAATAATAATGATATTAAAAATAATAACAATAATAAAAGATTATGTCTTGGCTTGGTCAAAACTTATGCTGAGCATCCGAGGCATAGTAGTACTAATGGGTACGGGTACACAGTAAGAGAGAGAGGGTGTGCGTAGAAAGGATATAACGGACAAGGAAAACAAAAAGGTACAAGCAGCTTCGACACCGAGCAAGTACCTTTTGCAGAGCAGTACTTGTGCCCGGCAGCTGCCAACTTGTCAAAAAAAATCAGCCATCAATGCCAATCAATCCATGGAGATTGGCTTCCAGTGTTGTCGCGCAGCGGCTCAAGGAATTGATGGCATGCATGAATCTGAACTGAAATGCGCTGGGCTACCGGGGGGTTTTTTTTTTTTTTGCCCCGTGGCGGTAAAACACGCCAAGCCCAAAGCCTCACTTTTTTTTCTTTTCTCAGCTCAGCTCGTTGCTTTTAATATCATCTCGTATGGAACTTCGTATTTGACGAGGAACGAGCTGCGTACGAAGTTGTGGCCATCTCGTACTTGTCATCACAATCACCACCCCTTTGTCGCTGTCACGGAACAAAAGCAAAAAAAAAAAAAAAATAGGGAATGTCATTTGGCCCCCCTTAAGGCTGAGCCCCGTTCGGAGGGACATGACCTCGTTCAATCCAAATCGCCAGATACTCGTACAGTAATCACACCTTTAACAACAAAAGCAAAAAGCCGTGACAAGGGGGAAGAATAAGAAGAACAAGAACAAGGGGGGCGTGTGTGACAAGACAAAAGCCCGAGCGGAAACAACGGGGGGGGGCGGAATCAAAGAGATTTCGGCCACGATGATGAAACTCAGGGGGTGTGGGGGAAAACATTTATTTTTCAGCTTCCATTGCTTCTTCGGCCTTCGAAAACGCGTGTTTCACGGATGACGGCTTTCCCATGCTTCTCTTGGCCCTCGCTCTACTTCTAGCTGGGATGGTCCCTGTAGCCCATCAAACTAAATACAATGGGCAACGCGTATGCTGTATACTCATATACTCGCACTACTACGTATTATACAGTTAGTTAGGGGGGAGTCAAACATGGAACATCCATGCAGCAACGGCATTTTGCCTTCGAACGAATTGCCTCTAATGGGAACCAGCTCGCGCCCCCCCTCTCCCATTATCTCCCCGCAATGAGCTATAATCCCTCTTCTCTTTGCTGCCTATCTGCTACTCGTACTATCTGCTCTTCCCAATCTCTGCTGCGCTGCGAATTCCCTCCCCTCAAACCGCCTTCAACGTCGGCGTGTCGGAGCCGAAATAGTGTCCGCGAACGCGACGGTGTCAAAACAAAAAGGGGGGCGTGAATGCTATAAAAGAAAAATAGAAAAAATAGACTTGAACACAAAGGTAACTCGTAATACCCGTATAATATGCCAATAACGAGCATTTCCCATCTCTTGCTACTTCGGATAATCAAGCCGGCCAAGACTTTCTAGCAGTGCAAAAGACGTCAGCTTTCCTTTAACTGAAGCAACAGTCGGTATTCCAACAAAGCACTAAGCACAAATTAAGAGCCAGCTTGGAAACTAAACAAAAACCATAGACATTAAGGCTCTTTGCTTTCTCCAGAGGCCTCCTCAATCATCCCCCCCCTTTCCCCTCGTCTCTAAATAGCAAAGGAAAAGCAGCTACACGGTATTTAAGTATGCCGCTCGTTCATATATATGCGTAAGACACTAAGACCATCCGTTTCCTCTCATCAAAAAAAAAGGGAGCTTCATCCCAATGGCGTAAAAAGAAAAACTTGCCCCCTTTTCCCCCCTCTTTTCATCATCACCAATCGCCCGGGCCCCTTGGCCATCCCAATCTCAGCCGTGGGACGCGTGGTTGACTCTGTTCTAAACAAAATCCCATTCTTTCCGGGACGAAGGGGGAAAAAATAAACCAAGTAGGATCTTCGGCGTGTTAACCTTCTCCTCCTCCCTTTAACCCCCCCTTTTCATTTACCAATTGTTCCAAATCCGCTGTAGTGTAAAAGTGTAATAAGACAGAGTAATGTAGAACAAGATTAAAGCTTTCGAATAAATTACTCGCCACATTGGAAAGAAGAGAAAAAACAAGAAAAAAGGGGCAAATCGCCATGTCGAAATAAGAAGTTTAAAAAAAAGAAACGAAACGAATACAATCAGGAGCGGAAAGGGGAGGACGATGAGGACGACGAAAAGCATCAGTCGTTCAAATCAATCGACGCCATCGTCATTCACCTCGGAGCTCGGGCTCTCCATTCGGCTGCTGTTGTTGCTTTGCTGACTCCCATGGCGCAGCATTCCGCTCGCGCCGCCGCGACCCCAAGAGCGTGTATTGGTCACCACGCTCATGGCGACCCGTTCAGCTTCGAGCCGGCTGGCGGCCGTCTGGGAGCCGTTGCCAGGGCTGAACTTGCTTTGCTCCTCGTCGTCCGTGTCCAGCAAATCATCCTCCGGTGGCGCCGCGCGGCCACGCGGGCTTAGTCTTCGCATGGGCACGTCTTGCGAGCCGTCGGCGTACAGGTTCGGGTCCCTACCCAGAATGCGATCCGCCTTGCTCGGAGCTCTTCTCGCACCACCGTTGACCGCGTTCAGAGGTCCGCGGCCGTGGTAGTTACCCGTGACGTCCGCGGTCGCCGACGGAGCCTCTCCTCCGTATCCCCAGCCCGCGTTCACTTCCCGCTGGCGCTGCTCCTCTCGTTCACTCCTCAGCCTCTCGCGCTCCGAGACCCATTTCGGGTTGGCCTCCCAGCTCCAGCCGTCTCCGGTCGTGTTGCAGATGGGCAAGAACCACAGCCAGGGGCTGGGTCCCAGGAGATGCAGCAGGTTTCGCTTCCAGCCAAGGTCAAATGCGTTGGGCAGCTTCTCCGAGTCCTGCTCGTCAAGGTACTCCTCATAGCGCTTGCGGCTCTGGTGTCGTTCCAATTCCTCATATGACATTTGCACCCGGGGCGTAGGCTCTTGCGAGCGCCGCTCCTCGCCCTCCTCCCTAGTGGTGATGCCAGGCAGCGCGCTCGCGTGAAAGTCGACAAACTGCCTCGCCTGTGGGAAGCCGTTGGCGAGGCTCTGGGCCTGGTGCAGCGTCTTCTTGACCGTTGACAGGTATCTCGTCTTCTCAAGACACTCAATCGTTGTCTGATTCCTGCAAGCCAACATGATGTGCCACGATGTAAAGGCCCCGACAACAAGCCCAATAATGCCGCTCATGACCGCCAACATGATGAAGTTGATGGGCAGCAGCGTGTCGAGATATTTGGAGTCGTCCATGACTTCCGTCCAGAACCACGAGCCGCTGACGGCAAATGCGTAAAAGGAAAAGATGGTGGTGTAGACCAGGAACAGGATAAAGGGCTTGTAGTTGCGCAGCCCGAGGCACGACGCCAACCAAGGGCAGTGGTGGTCCATCTTGAGCACGCATCGGCGGCACGTCGAGCAGTGGTGCGTGCGGTCCGGCTTGCGGGCCTGGCACTTTTTGCAGAATCGAATCTCTCCATTGCTCTTGACTGTGAAGGATGTCGCCATGCGGCTCTGGCCGCCGCCGCTCGTCGGGAGAAGACCGTAGCCATCGTCGTTGGTCGTCGATCCGGGATCCGTAAAGACGGCCGTCGTGTAGGACCAGTTGAGTAGCAGATAAAGCAAGATGCCAAAGAATGAGGATGTCGAGCCTACATGCGCGCGCGCGCCAGACTTTTGTCAGTCAGACATTCCTGCCAGATGATACACCGTCGCCATGCGTCTCTCTCCCCTCTCTTTACCTACCTATCCAGCGGGTGCCGTCGCTCTCGCTCCCAATGCTCACCACCACCCAGCACGCCCACGACGTCAACCCGTAGACAAACGCCAAGGGAAAGTATTTGGCCGTCGTGCAACACGCGCGCTCGAACCGGCGCGCCCAACGGAACGCCATGCTGGGATGATCGCTGGACGACTCGTCTTCCATTAAAACAGCCGCAGCCCGACCCCTTGCTGGTGCTTCTGCTTCCGCTTCCGCTTCCGGCCCCCTCGTCGTCCGGTCGTTACAGCTACGTCGCGATCGTGATCTTGGTCTTCAGCGGGTGGGATGGATGGATCGGATCGGATCGCCCTTCGTAACCGTCTCTCTCTCTTTGTTCCAAAAGCAAAAGTCAGTCTCGCAACGAACAAGGAACCACTCGGCTCGGCAATCGAGATTGGCTGCGACAGGTCGACTCGCACATTTGAGATTGCTCTTTGTCTAATCAATCTGACAGCTGGCGCTGAGCAATCAAGCCTGTTCGTTCGGAGGATTCGTACACCTGGGAGCTTAGGTCATCCAGGGGCGCAGTTGATTTCGGAAAATGTCCCGAGTCGCCGGGCCTGAAACAGCTTTGTCCAGTTTCTAGAACGGCCAGGGCCCTCTGTAGCCGCTATACTACCTACCCTATACCATTCAACTCTGGATCGTGGCTTTTGAATCTGAATCCAGCACAAGTCCATTGCTCTACAAGAAACGACTCGTCAGCGCTTCACGTTTCCATTCTTTAATCAATTGAAGAGCAAATTATTATTTCTTAGCCTTGCTAATCTGAATGGCGGTAACCACTAGCATGATCTTGTGTGCCTTTCGTCGATCGCTAATCTCGTCCTACCTTAATCTTAAGCTACGAGTAATTAAGGGATGGATACCAATACATCAATCCTCCAAAAAAATAGAAGCCAGCGTCATGGAGCGAGAGGCTATGGCTACCTCTACCAGTAAACCTGATCTGGGTCAGTAATAATCGGATCCTTGGATTTATTCTTATTCTTGTTGGTCTCTCCACGAAGTCTCTGCTTCGCCTGCTCCGAAGTCTTGAAGATGATGCTTCCATCTTGATACCGAGTTCTTTCAATATCGACAATGCCTGCCGTCAGCTGGCCCATGAAGACCTCGTAGTGAACAGTGTCTTGGATGCGGCACTTGGAGCCTCTAGTCTCTGCGTGCGAAGTTATGCCTGTCAAAGTCTTGAATATCTTGAGGCAGCACGGGCATCTATACGTCTTGTTCCCATGGACTGGCGATCGAAGGTGGCCAATAAGCGCCTTGGCTGTCTTGAACGTTTTTCTACACAATGTCAATGTCTGTACATGGCGAATTCTTAAATTGAAGCGATATTCTTACCCACACGGTAGTTTTGGGCAGTTCCATTTCTCGGTGATTGGGCACTTATAGCGGGCGACGTTGAACGACGGGTTATTTGGATCATCAAGATCTATGCCTGCGACGACAGTGGTCACACCCGATTTGAAGACCGGTTGAGGCCGCTGAAAAGAGCTTGATGCCTCGATATTGTTGTTGTTACGGTTGAAGTCGGAGAGTAGTCGAAGAGGAAGTCGTCCTGGACCTTGGGCCTTCTTTTCGCTGTTGGAGATTGGTGCCATCTCTGTTTTGTTGGCCAATCTAAAAGGAAGCTTGAGCGGCCCTTGGGTTGTCTTCTTATTGGTAGTCCTATTGCTTTTGCTAGACTCTGATTGGGTTGCAGTGGTGACTGAGGGAGGCTGCGTGCGATCAACGACCGTAGTAGACAAATCTGGGAACTCTTCTTGGACCATCTTGAATGAGGGCGTCTCCTTCTCAACGGTCCAGCCCGAGATCGAGAAGTTTGCATTGGGTGACGGCATATACTTCGTGTAATTTCCTTGGACCGACTCTTTGGTCAACTGCTCCAAGCGTCGTGGAAACTCGAGCTTCTCTTCTCTGAGCTCATCGAGGAGGTCACTGTCGATGCGTGTGCAAAATCCTCTTTCAATGTGGCTCATGAGAGAGCCTAGACTCTTAAAAGGACCCTGGCCGCAGCCAGGACAGTCAAGATTCTGCTGAAGAGGATGCTCCTGTTTTTGAGGTCAGAAGGGATTCTGTGTTCATGTGGTGAGAAAAGTGAAGGCTTGTGCCGATTGACTCACCACCTGCATGTGCTTCATCTCTCCTTCCAAGGTGAAAAAATCCCGGCCACAGAACTTGCAATGGATGTGGTCCTCTTTGTTTTCGTTCCGCTTGGATTTCTTGTGCTCTACCAAGTGTTCCCAAACAGAGAACGGCTTCTGGCAGTGTGTGCAGAACCAAGGCCCGCCGGAAAACGGATGAGAAGAATCCATTATGCTGGCAGAGGAATTTGGAGTTTGTAGAATGGGGATAGGTTAGACCCAAAGGTCAATTATCGCTTCGTGATTGGGATAGAAGAAGATTGATGCACAATGGAAAGGCAGAAAGATGTAGAAAGAGGGAGGACTGAGGGTGAAAGAGGAATAAATAGTGGCATCAGATTTGCATGAGATAAAAGCTGAGGCAGCCTGAGGCACAAGGTGCAGCCTCAGATAGGGGTCAAAGCCGCTGGAGGGCAGGTGCACAGTGAACCACGGTTGTTGATTCTCGTTTGCAGCGCATCCATCCAACCTATCAGACCCTGATTTGTCTGGGGCTTGCTGTTTGCACACTGGTGGAGGAGGCACCTGGATGATGAAGAGTTCTCGTGTACTACGAATCTACTACTATTCGTCATCCAGCTCGCCGTAGTCGTCCTCATCGCCTTCAAATCCAGTGTGTCCCATCCCTTCTTCCTCGTTCTCCTCATCATCCTCATCCTCGTCATCATCATCGCTGCCAGCCTCAGAGTCCTCGCTCTGTTCCATCCTGCCTAGTATGCTTGCTGCCTCTCCTTCTGCATCCGCATCCGCATCCGCATCCGCATCTGCATCGTGTGAGGCAGCAACAGACTGTTCCTCCATGTCGACGTCTATTTTAGCGCGAGGGCGAACTCTCACATTGTAGACTTGGCTCTTCTTCTTGGACGGCTCTCGACCTCGGAGTTGTGTGAGCTCCTCAGTCGTTAGGTTAAGATTAGGTAGAGGAAGATGAAAAGTGGCCGAAGTAGATCGAATCGGCGTCTGGTCTCCGCACTGCAGCGTTGGGGCGAAATCTTCCTTGGTCAACTGCCGACCAAACTGGATCGCCACAAGCTTCGTCTTCATGATGGCCTTGACCTTTGCCCACAAGCCTCCGTGATACCACCCACTGCTAACATCCCATGTCGAACGCACCTCTGCGTTATCCAGCAGCTCCCGGAGCAATGGATCTGTAATATCGCACACCTGCCATACCTTGCCATCGGTGTGGTAGGTCTCTCCGTCGAACATGTGGCTGGCCGACAACTCTTGGACAAACTCCTTTGTTCGGCCCATCTGGACCCTCCGTAGGGATTGCCAGGTTTGGTCTTTCCGGGCTCGCTTCTGCTTAGGAAGCTTGAACATGAGGGTTTGGTAAATGCGATACTTGGGGTCAGTCCTGGGATCGATTCCGTACGGAACTACTCCATCTCTCCACGGCCCGCCCTTGAACTGATAAGCTGCATAGTTGAGGTACTTTTTCAGCTCGTTCCAATTTCGAAGCTTGCCGGCAAGGTGGTTCAATAGAGACCGACGAGTCCATACTGGACGATCCTCAAACGCTTCTTCTAGCTGAGCGATAACCTCCACCATGCGCGGATCTGTCATGTCGGGGGGGATTTGGGGCCCGGTAGGCGCGGCATCTTCTGTTCCTATAAAGTGGCCAACTTGCTTGACCGCTGTTGTGTTGACGGTTCCGCCATCTTCTGTTAAGCGAACATACGGGTTCTGTGAATAAAAGTAGTTGAATGGCAGGCTCATGTGGGTGAAGATGGGCGGCGGTATAATGTCCACATTCGAGCCTTGGTCGATGCCAGGTGCAAACTTGAACTCCTTTAGCTTCTCGACTATGGTCGTCGTTAGCACATCATCAGATGGCACGGATAAAGGGGATTAAAGGGATGATTCATCTTCATACCATCTCCGGGCAACACTTGGTCGACGAATCTCTGTGCGAATGACGACTTGTCCATGTCCCAGTAAAAATCTGCCAAGCCCCTGAAGCGATGGGTATGCTTGATCAATCCGACAGCCTCGACGTGGTATTTGTCGACATTGTCTTCCAGTTTGCGTCTCAGAAGCCTCGGATCATCGAGGCGTGCTATGGAGCAGACATTTTCTGAGGGTGAGGGCGAGGCATCGGTGCCTCCAGGCTCTACGTCGCCTTGCCAGGGCCCGTCCGTCCCACGCTTGCGCTTCCTCCCAGTACGTCTGGGAACCGTGACCTTGAGTACGACATTATGAGACCTGGCGTTATGTGACATGATGGGCGGACAAAAGGGTTCCTCAGGATTTATATATAATGGTATAGAGTTTCTTAGAGGATCCAGGACCTACGCGCAACAAGGTTCGGTTATGAGCAAATCGACAAGACACAGCCCGTTGCGTATCAACTACGGCGTAGCACTTACATGTCGTAGAGAAGGAACCCTGCCAAAGGCCCTGATGGCTCGGTCAACATCTTCAACAACTGCCGGGATCTCGACCGCGGTGAGCTCCCTCGGTGGTATGGCATATCGAGGAGCGCCATCCTCGCGACGGTCTTGGTCTTGAGCCGGGTTCCTCGATGTGCTCCCTGAGCTGACGGTTCCCACGTCCTCTTGACGAGGTGTGTCCATGGCGAAGGATTTTTCCGTGAAGCTTCAATCCAATACCTTTTAGCTTCAATGGTCATATATGGATGGATCAATGGTAGATTTGATGGAGGCCAAACAAGACCCCTGCAACAGCTGCTGAAAAAGCTCCAGCTAGCGAAACACTCTGAATCAAACAACTGGAGCTGGAATGGGGTGGGATACAGTACGGTCCAGGGGTATTGCGCACCGTGCCACTCTAGGCGCTAAATGAGGCCCCAGGTAAGGAGGTACGTAATTTACGCATCACGCGCTTGTTGGGGCGGTGTTTGAGACTCGAGCTTCTGCACTTCCGATTGGCCAGCGGCTCTGTCCATCCTGACCACTGCAGTGCCCGGACAGTGCCCTATAATATTACGCACAGTAATAGGCCTGTCGAGGAGCTTGGACAGCGCTGGCTCTGAATGACCGGGTCATTGGAGACGACAGTCCTTGGTGGGATCAAATCAGAAAAGGTGTCGTGCCCATTGAGCGAGCTTCGTTTGTTTCCCGTCGCGATCAATTGATTCAGTCTCTCGTCCTCAGCTCACCCGCAGGTGTATTGTGTACAAGTAGGTAGCTACGGGGGAGTCGGATTTAGCGCCAGTTGAGTCCATCCTTAGCGACCACTCGCCCCTACAGCCCAGCCCCTACAGCCGGATCGTTGGACCCGACAGGTACCCGGCAGTACTGCCAGCAGCAAGTGATCGCCTGAGCGCCGGCTAGGCACAGGGCACAGGTACGGGCAGGCAGGCTCAGGCTCGGGTTCCACGTCTCGACCTGGACTCTTCAGCAACAGCAACTCCCCCGCGTCAACGCCTCTCTGACGGCTAAACCTCCAAGCTGCTTGTTGTTAGCTCCTCTGCTCTGCTCTGAGCGTGCTGCCAGCATCCAGCCCGCCGCTGACGCTCTCTACCTTGTGCCTCTCGACCTCTCTTCATCTCTATCTCGCCATCTCTCTCGGGCGACAGGCGGATCAAAGGCCAGCCCATCGCCTTCTCGACGCCGACTCTGCGCGACCAGACGACAATTGGTCACCCTGAAGCCGCCCCCAACACCCTCCAGCACAGTCCAGTCCAGTCCAATCCGATCCAATCTAATCCTGCTCCTTTGGGCGGACTGCCATCGCATCGGATCGACCCCTGCCCTCCTGCTGTCTCCGACCAGCTCCCTGAGACCCGCGTTCCTGCGTCCAAACGAGCCCTCTCTGTCCCTCCCAGTCCCAGGTCGAAGCCGCCTCCTACACAGACGTTCGACGCAATCAGGTCATCGCCTCTGCCATCGCCTCTGCAAACACGCGCCTTCGTGGCCCGACGAACGCCGTTTGCCCCCGGCATAGCTGGCGTTGCCCCCCTTCGCCTAGGCTCGCCTCACCTCCGCTCCGCATCCCGACTGTGTGTTGCCTTGCTACCCCACTGCGGCTACGGAGTTGGCTGGACGGCCTCCGGTCTTCGATATAGTTATTCCTGAGCGGCGTTGCAAGCCAAGATGAAGCGATTCAGCCAGAGAGTAGTGAGTCCCCCTCCCTTGATGCCCGCTGCGCGCTCCAGGTGCTGTCTGTCGGCGCTCTCCCCTTTGTCCAGCTAGCTGGCAGCCGCTGATGCCAAGTCGTCCAACCAGCTCTCGCGAGGCAAAGATGCCACAAAGTCCTCCAAGAAGAATAAGGATTCCAAGGATGGAACTTCGTCCCCCTCGTCTCGAGACTCCAACCAGTCCCCGGTACTGACCCCGTCCTCCTCGACATCGACCCTCAACGACTTACGCAACAAGCCGCTGCCGCCAAATACTGGCCATGGAGGCGATCACGGTGCCGGCCAGCCATCTGGCCTTTCTGGCGGTTCTCAACAAGGCCTCGCTGACCGCTTTGGTCCCTTGGGCGGTGCTGCCAACTCCAACGGCGCCAATGCGGGCGGCAGAGGACCTCCAACTGTCGTCATCAGCCCGACCCCAGGTGTAAGTTTCGCTCCAGTTCGCGAGCCGCTCACGACTTGTGACGCTGATTATTCTTTTCCCTTAGCACATACCTCCTCCTGGAGCTACCGAGACGATGCCCCATGAGCTGGCCCCCCCGAAACCGGGCCAGAAGTCTCTCATGATCAATCGCATGGATAACCGAGATGCTATCCCAGAAGGCCTGCGGACACCAAAGCGACAGCACTCATCGCGATTTGACATTTCCGCCCACCGCGAGCTGGAGAAGCTTCCCGGCTTCCACGAAGTACCGCCTAACAGGCGCCAGGAGCTGTTCATGCAAAAGATCGATCAGTGCAATGTCATCTTTGACTTTAACGACGCTAGTGGTGACATGAAAGCCAAGGAGATCAAGCGGCTAGCTCTTCACGAACTGCTCGACTACGTTGCCAACAACAGGCAGGTCATCACCGAGCCCATGTATCCCAGAGTCGTCGAGATGTTTAGCAAGAACCTTTTCAGACCAATCCCACCCCCATTGAACCCCCAGGGCGAGGCTTTCGATCCGGAGGAGGACGAGCCCGTCCTGGAGGTTGCTTGGCCGCATATCCAGGTCGTTTACGAGTTCTTCTTGCGTTTTATTGAAAGCCAGGACTTCAACACCAACATTGCCAAGGCCCACATTGACCACAGCTTTGTGCTCCAGCTGCTGGATCTCTTTGACTCTGAGGACCCCCGAGAGCGAGACTTTTTGAAGACGACCCTGCACCGCATCTACGGCAAGTTTCTCAACCTTCGATCGTTTATTCGACGATCAATCAACAACGTCTTCTTCCAATTCACCTACGAAACCGAGAGGTTCAACGGCATTGCCGAGCTTCTAGAGATTTTGGGCTCCATTATTAACGGATTCGCCCTGCCTCTGAAGGAGGAGCACAAAATCTTCCTAACCCGCGTCTTGCTCCCCCTACACAAGCCCAAGAGCTTGAGCATGTACCACCCTCAACTCGCTTATTGTATTGTCCAGTTTCTGGAGAAAGACGCATCTCTCACCGAAGATGTAAGGAGGCCCTTCCCACCAATCTTGTCAGGTATATGTCGCCAGTGTACTAACAAAAGACTCGACATAGGTTGTTCTTGGGCTGCTACGCTACTGGCCAAAGGTTAACAGCACAAAGGAGGTAATGTTCCTGAATGAGGTTGAAGACATTTTCGAAGTTATGGATCCGGCCGAATTTGCAAAGGTCCAAGAGCCCCTGTTCCACCAGCTTGCCAAGTCAGTGGCCAGCCCTCATTTCCAAGTCGCCGAGCGTGCGTTGTACTTCTGGAACAACGAATACTTCTGCAACCTTGTAAGCGACAATGTGGAAATCATTCTTCCCATCATGTTTGCTCCTCTCTACGAAAACTCTAAGGGTCACTGGAATAGGTACGTTGACGACGCTTCTTGGTTTGGAAAATGTAGCATCGTATGAACTAACGTGTGAGCAGAACAATCCACGGCATGGTTTACAATGCTATGAAGCTTTTCATGGAGATCAACCCCCAACTCTTTGACGACTGCTCCCACGACTACACGGAGCAGCAGAACAGCGCAGCAGCTCGAGAAGCGCTGCGGGAGCGGAAGTGGGCCGCTCTATCCCAGCAGGCTGACGAGCGGAGGGCATCACTGGGCCTGGGTCACGCTGAGGCGCCTGGCAGGGCTCAAGGAGGCAACCTCCCGCGAGTCGACGAGGTGGATCCCGCTGCTGAAGATAACCAAAAACGCCTTGACTCACTCAAGCTTCAAGATGCCACCGGTCGCCCAAGCGCTCACGAGCGACAAAGCTCCGTAGGGTCCAACCGAAGTAGATAGTCTCGGTTTGACAAGCGAGCCTTTCCTCCCTACAGGCTCACGACCGATTGCTTCGCTCCGCCTTCTTGATTCTGCCTGTCCCATGGCCCTCCATTCCCGCTAATTTCTATTTGGCAACCAAGAGTCTTGCGATATGGACTCAGTGGAAGTACCGTTATTGTAGGTGCCGGGGATTATGAGCTGCCCAGTAGTATTCAGGGGGGGATTTCTTCTTTGGATGGCAGATCAACGTCGGGGCTCGGGCTATGAGGGGACTGCTTGAATTGGGGCTGCGAAGGGGCTGGTGACTCAAGTAATGTTGATGATTCTTCTTTTTTTTTCGTCCTTTTCTCATGTTCATCTGCATAGGCAGACTTGCAAAACACCGATATTGAGCAGGATTCATGTACGACGAGGGGTCGATCCAATAATCATTATTTTTTCCCTCCTTTTTTGTCCTTTTTTTATCCCTTATTTTTTCTTCCCAAGCAGGGGATGCCAAAAACGCAAAAATGAGGAGTGTTACACAACGTGCCCCCCTGAACATGGAAGCAGAGAAGGGAAAAAATAAAATGAAAAGTGTTTAGGCTATAGACTGCCAGGCATTGTTGGAGCTGGAATGGGAGAGAAGGGCATTTTTGTTGGTAGAATAGCGGTTGTGTTTTTTTTTTTTCATGTTCAGGAGGGGAAGACAAGACGGGAGGCTTGGGGGATTTTCTTTGTTCATTCTTCTTCTCTCCTCCTCTCTTTTCTGTCTTGCTGTTGGGGGGTTGGTGTGAGTTGGGCTTTGGTTGGTAGTTGTGGGGGAAATTGTGTGTGTTTTTGTGTGTACTTGACTCGAATAGACTATTTGCTTTGTCTTTTTTTCATTGTATTGTATTGTAACTGAACTTTTTATTTCTTATACTGTTGATGTAAAACTCGTACGTTTCTCACTTAGTATCCAGTAAGTAGCAGCATGATGTTGACTTCTTTTAGATTCAATGGAGAGATCGCAATGAATAATCACTTTAGTTCTATTGGATTCAATTGAAAGGGTAAATATCAAGCCATACACTGTTCGTGAAGCCTACGAGCCATGTTCATCACGTAATGTCTAAGAAAGAAAAATCGTTACAAAACCCCGAGACAAGCCCTTTTGTCATCACATTGGCCAAAACGCCCTGCATTATAAATGGTATCTTTGAAATAAGATGAGCAGTTAATACTGCCCTCGATAGCCACCACGGCCGTACCCGCCTCGTCCACGACCCCTATACCCGCCGTTTCCGCGTCCATAATGGTTGTTGTGCAGAGGCGGTTGAGGCGGTTGAGGCGGCTGCGGCGGCTGGGGTACAGATCCCGCGGGGAACTGGTTCATACTCATGAGGTGAGCCACCACATTGGGAGGAGGAGGGGGAGGAGGTACCCAACCGTCGTGAGGAGCGTTGAACGGTGGAGGAGGCACTGTACCAGGGGTCCACGACTGTGGAAATCCTGCCAAGGGAAGAGGCGGTGGAAGCGGGAATGGGAATCCCATAGAGTTAGGAGGCGGGGGAGGAGGTGGAAATGGCATATGTGGCACGGGGGTAGGTTGAGGAGGTTGAGGAGGCCGTTCATCATACGCGCGAAACCTCGGGTCAGGTCGCTCGTTGCTGCCGTACTTCCCACCTGGGCTTCGGCTTCGGCCGTCATGGTCGTGGCCCTGATCACGACTCCGGCCACGAGGGCGGCTAGGGCTGCGGCTCCGGCTGTAGCTACGACTGCGGCTGCGGCTATGGCTATACGACCGACCTCGTTGTCGGCTGCGACTCCGGGAACGCGACGAAAGCCTCGGGCGTTTGAACGAAGGCGGAGAGGAGCTTCGGGATCGATCCTGGGAGAGGCTTCTTGATCTTGACCTTGGCCGCGACTTGGAAGCAGATCGCGAGCGCTCTGCGGAAGCCTTCTTTGACTTATTCAGCCTCTCCCTCATGCGCTCGCAGAATTGGCGAGACCAGCCATAGTAGCTCTCTCCTCCGATGACCTCGCCCGTGATCTCGTCCATGATGATGCGCTCGCCCATTTCACTGTATCCCGTGTGTAGGTCGTCGCCCGGATCGCTATCCTTGGAGTAAATGTAATCTGCATCCTTCAGCAGCATCTTGACAGCATCCACAACTCGCTTCTCGGCAGGCCCTGCTGCCAACTGAATGGGGCGGACCTGATCAGGGATCATAGGCCTAGAAGAGTTTGGGGTGATGTGAGGCAGCCATGTGCCAGCCGGCAGATCATACCAGGGAACGGAAGCATCTCCGTGGAAGGAGGGCAGAATGTATGGCGCATCCTTTGCGAGCTTCAGTGAGCTCTCCGAGAGCTCGAGGTTTACAGCAGTTATCTCGGCAGAACCGTTGGACAGAGCCGTGCGAAGCTGGGCAACAACCTCGGGGGAGAAATACGCCTTGTCCTCCCACAGCTTGATCAGCTCACTCAGCTTGGACTTGTGCTTGGGGCAGTTGTCGAAAGCCGCCGCATTCCCAATCATTGCTGGCAGGACCCCAGCCCACGCCTCTCCGAGCTTTCGGTTGCTCTGGCGCACAACTTGGTGGAAAAGGACGTCATTGGCAATATACAGGAGATGCAGCCTCCGTCTCTTGGTGCTGGGGCGCTTCCCGTCATTCTCTACGGCTAGATTCTTGGACAAGACGGCCCAGAACTTGCCCAAGGCTGTGCAGCGCGCGGTGGAAGGCACAATGTTCTCGACTATCCAAGCCTTACATTTCTACCCAGGGGAAGTTTAGCGATTTGTGCGCGGACGGGGACAAAAATGCTTGCGAGCAATGTGTCAAACCTGAACGTTCTGGCGGGAGCACTGGACGATGGCGTTGTCTAGCAGCGAGAAGAAGTCGTCGACCGCGGCGCGGTTCAGCGAGACGGGATCGGCGCGAAAGAGAGTCGCTGACAGCGTCGCCTTGGTGATGGCCAACTCTGGGGAAGCAGAAGCCATTGCGGGCGAAGAGGCGGCCCAGACGAGGGTGCAAGAAAGCCGTTGATCTCCCAGAGCTCCGATATATAAAGAAGGTTAACCAAGGAGCTTGGAGTTGCTCGAGGCTGGGAGTTTGTCGCAGATGCCGGGAAAACCACGGAGGTACCTTGTAGCTTGCGAGAGCAGGTTGTTCCGAAGCTTCGCGAAAGCTTTGGGGCAACGACATGAGCTTAGATGGAATACGAGAAGCAGAGTGAGTTGAGTGAGCATAATTGAAACCATGTGATTGTGATCCGTATTGTTACTACAGAAGCAAAGTGAATTTGCAAAATCTGAGACTATCGCATACTGGGAAGAAGAAGAAGTACCAACAGAGAGAAAAATCTCACTCGGAATGGAATCGATAGAGAAACAACTGCACCCCGGCTCTAGATGCTTGCCGCCGTGGTTTGTCCCGTCACATGCTAATTGCACTTACAGCTTTCGTAGTCAATTGCCAACATTCTTTGTTTCATTGAGCCGGGCTTGGAGAACGGATTTTGCGTCAGTGCGCGGCGCGAAGATTATATACAACCCTGCTAAGGGCATTATTTTACACCATGGAAGTGAATACTATACAAGCCCAGCATGGATATGGATGCCCAGCATAAACACCAATCAAACGAGCTCCTCTCTTCTTCGTCTCTCTAGCTGAATCTGTCCCCTTTACGAGCTCGATACGGCGTATCGCTCTCGTATTTGCTTTTCTCGGTTACGCGCTGGGACTCTGTCGCCGGCGCATGCCTCGTGGCCGCGGGATCGTTGCTGGCTTCCTGGCTCGGCGAACCGGCATTGTCAGTCCTTGCAGGGCCACCGTTGCTCGTTCCAGCGCCGGTAGAAGCCACGGCCGCTTCGAACTCCAGGGCCTTGTTGGCCGCTATTTTCTTGTGGTGCGCGTCGAGTTTGGCTTGGCGATCAGCCCGGATTTGCTGTTTGGCGAAATAGTATGCACCGCCACCGGCTGCCCATGACACATCAGCTGAGGGATTCAGCAAAAGGAGAACAGTGTATCTGCCTACCGACGCAAAGGGAGCCCCATCCAAGCCTGCGCAGAAGAACATGGCATGTCCGGTTAGCAAATGGCTGTGTTCGTGAGCAGTGACATGTAGGACAGGCGGGCTAGTACCAGAAAGATTTAACCTGAACAACGAGAGTAAGCAAAAAGCTCAATGTCTTGTACCAGTGCTAGAGCAAAGCGAGAGGCACCTACAGTGTTCATCGTGGCGGTACAGATTCCAGATTCCAGGAATGCGGTGATTTCAGGAGCTTGTCAAATATCGCAGCGGTGGAGTCGGTAAGATACAAGTTCCGAGTTGATGCTAGGAGAAAGCCAAGTCGTCGGATCAAAAAGCTTAGCAGGCGGCGATGCACCGGGACAAAGAACCGCTGCGCACTGGCTGCCTCTGGCTGCCGCTGGCCTTCAGTGACAATTTTAGCGCTCAGACGCCCGTGGTGGATCGCTGGGAGGGCTGTGGCTCACACTGTGCAGGGACATCCTTACCGAGATCTAATTTACAGTGCTACCTAGTTAATGGGCCCAGCCTTTTTCTGGATATGACATAGATCATCCGCACCATCTAAAGACACGCAAGCACCTCGACGAACTTGGAAGCTTTTTCCCACGAGAGTTGCAGGAGATCCCCCCTTTCTCTGTTTCGTTCGCTTTGAAGCCAGCTAGCAGGTTGATGTTTCACCCCCTTCGCAAGCTATCCGGCCGTGCCAGAATGCTCTAGAGCCTCCAGCGCTCATACCGTCCGAACACTCGAATTCCGGCTCGGCTCGTCACCGCAATCCTCTGCTTTGTTCTGCCCCTCGATAATCCTCCCCCCTTAAGGCCGCACGATTTCCACCCATCACACGAGGGCCTTGCACGTTTTCCTCCTTGTTATACTCTGAGCGTCTGTCCGTGTGCTCTACGACACACTTGCCCCATCTCTTGGTGCGCGTATGATCTTGTAGGAGACCAAGCCGTGGGTGTAATGGGTAGTCTTGCCCAGGACCCCACCGACCAGAAATCATGTCTTCCCCCAGTATAGAACAGACAGAAGGCAGCGGGCCTGATGGCACTTCCATTGTGAGTTGTCCCAGCATCACGTATTGGTCAAGATACTAACGTTTTGGTCTTCCTTCCAGAAGCCCGTCTCCTCCCTCCTCGCCCGGTTTGAGAATATGAACAAAGCCGGCCCGTCGCAATCCCAGTCCCAGCCCTCTCCCGCTCCTGCTCCCGCCCCTCAATCGCGGAACGTCTCGCCGGGGCCAAAGCCGGATAGGTTAAGAAACCTCAAGGCATCCCAAGACACGACGCCTACGCCCATTTCCCCAATCGCTCCCGCGAAACCATCGACTCTGAAGGATCGAGCCTTTGTCACGGCTTCCCCTGCAAACCGAGATAGAGGGGCACCGATCCCACCGCCTCCCCTCTCTACACGGCCACCGCCTGTAGCGACGAAACCGCCGGTGCCCATTCACCCGCCCGCGGTCACAGTTCAGCCTCCTCTATCACCCGCCAAAGGAGGCGCGCTGAATGCTGCTCCGGGGGATCAGTCACCGTTCCTAGATCCGGTTACCATATCCTCTGCCCAGTCGAGCCGATCCCCTACGCCCCTCAGAATACCAAGTCGACCGCTTACTCCTACCGGCAGCGGTGGTATCAGCGGTACCGCAACACCCCGATCGCCAAAGCAAGGGATTTCGAAAGCCCCATCACCACCGCCTCCTAGGCGATCGGCTGAGCTGAAGCGAGAAAAGGAATTCAAACCTGCGCCGCCACCGCCCCCTGCCTCACGATCAGAGAGAACATTGATGAGAGCAGCTACGGGTATTGAGACGAGAGGGAGGCCGGCTACGAAAAGGCCAAGTCGATCCCAGGAATCCTCTCCTATTGGTGAGGCGAGAATCCCTGAAAGGGTGGAAGAAAACCCCCCCGAATTGCCGGCGCGACCAAAGCTACCGCAACAGAATGATGCACCGAGTAGGACAAAGCAGATTGCAGGAGCATTTGAACAGCCAACCCAGCCAATAATCCGCCCTTCCTTGTCTGTGCGGAAGCCGGCGCGCGAAGGAGAGCCTAATGGCCTTGCCAGGGGTCCCATCACTCCTCAGATAACGGGCAGCGCTCGCCCTGCCTTGCCAGCACGACCTCAAACCACAGACATCCCTCCACAGCCAGTAGCGAATAATGGAATGAAGCCACCCCCCAAACCGCCGCGGCCATCTGGACCAACTAATACGCCGGTTGCTACAACTTCTGTTTCTACGTCACAACCTCCAGCTCCTAATGCAAACCGAGTCGTTTCCAATCCAAATGCCCAACAACTATCACTAAAGGCGCAAGGGCGGTCCATGACAATGATGGAATTAGGGGCGGCTGATCATGCTGCTTTGGACGCTCGCTCCTCTCCGGCTCCGGCGCCCGCTGCAAGTGCTGTTGTAAAACAACACTTTCCGACACCTGTTGCAAATGAAGGGGGGGCTGGAGGAATTATACCGAAATCCGATCCCCCAGCTCAAATCACAGCGTATCCCGACAGCTCGAGTACCAACCGCCGACCTCCATTTATCAAGAAGGGTTGTTACGAGATCCAGCCAAAGTATGACCCTCGTATTTTCGACGTCTGTGGACAGTATGTTTGTACTACCGGCCCCCTGACTCGTGTTTGGAGTCTGTTAGATGGAGAGCAGATCGTCAGCCTGGCGCACACGGAGGGCGTCAAGGCCACTGCTGTGTCGTTTAAGCCTTGTGCAGACCCCGACCAAGAAGGTTCCAAGGTCTGGATTGGCACCAATGTGGGAGAGATTATGGAGGTCGAGATTCCGACGCAGCGCATACTGCTTTGCAAAGCGGGCATTCATGGGAAATCAGAAGTCACCAAGATATATCGACACTTGGACGAAATGTGGACTGTTGACGAAGGCGGCAACTTTCACGTCTGGGGCCCAGACAGCGATGGAGAACCGAACTTGAACAACCACCCGCACCAAACTTTCAAGGTGCCAAAGGGCGAAACTTTCTCGATGGTGGTTGGGAACGAGCTCTGGCAAGCGACCGGAAAGCAGCTGCGGATATTTGCTCCCACCCGAGATAACCGCACTGCATTCCAGGTTCTGGCAAGGCCAATTACGGTGGAGGGCGCTGGAGATATCACTTCCGGAACGCTAATGAAGGGTTTCCCCGGCAAGGTCTTTCTAGGACACGTTGACGGGAAAATCAGCATCTTGTCTACGTCCGACTATTCTTGCAAAACCATTGTCAATATCAGCACGTGGAAAATCAATACGCTGGCTGGAGTTGGCCAGTACATGTGGGCAGGATACAACACTGGCAAGGTGTGTGTCTACGACGTTGCTCAGACGCCGTGGGTCGTATTGAAGGAGTGGCAGGCGCACGACAATACCGTTTTGAAGATGAAGGTGGATTTCGCCAGCGCATATCAGTTGGATCAGCTGCAAGTCGTCTCACTGGGTGCAGATAGTCGAATCAAGGTGTGGGACGGCATGTTGCAGGATGACTGGCTTGAAGATGAGATGAAGTCCAAGGACACGACATATTGCGATTTCGACGAGATAAAAACGCTGATATTTACGTGGAACGCCGGAGCTTCCACCCCTCATAGTCTCCGGTACTCTGATGGCGATGCCACCTTTTTCCAGGACCTTTTGCAATCGAGCGGCTCTCCCGACATCTTGGTCTTTGGATTTCAAGAGCTCGTAGACTTGGAGGATAAGAAAGCGACAGCAAAGCGACTTCTCAAGTCAAAGAAGAAGGAGGGGACCGACCAGGAACGAATGAGCCATCAGTACCGAGACTGGCGCGACTTTCTGCTCAAAACCTTGGACGATTACATGCCGGCAGATGATCTATACCATCTTCTCCACACCGCACCCATGGTGGGACTGTTTACTTGCGTATTTGTCAAGTCATCGTTGAGAGACAGGATTACGCATCTAAGCGGTGCCGAAGTAAAGCGAGGTATGGGAGGCTTGCATGGAAACAAGGGCGCGGTTGCGGTTCGTTTCCAGGTGGACGACACATCTCTGTGCTTTATCAACTGTCACTTGGCCGCCGGTCAGACGCAGGCCAGCTCACGCCACAACGATGCGGCGGCAATACTCGAGGCCAACCTATTCCCCGTGGAGAGAGATACTGAGATTCGGATCGATACCTTCAGTGGCGGTGGAGATGGCTCCATGATTCTTGATCACGAGCTCTGCATTCTCAATGGTGACCTCAACTACCGCATCGATACCATGTCGCGAGATACCGTGGTCAAGGCTGTAGAGCAAAACAATCTGGCCAAGCTCCTGGAGCGTGACCAGTTACTTGTCGCGCGCCGCCGGAATCCAGCTCTACGGCTACGAGCATTCGAAGAACTTCCAATCACGTTTGCACCAACATACAAATACGATGTAGGAACAGACACGTACGACACAAGCGAAAAGCGAAGAAGCCCCGCATGGTGTGACCGTCTGCTATTCCGAGGGCGCGGCAGAGTACAGCAACTAGACTATAGACGGCATGAAGTGAGGGTGAGCGATCATCGGCCTGTCACCGGAGATTTCCGACTTTGGGTAAAGAAGATTAGACCAAAGGAACGGGCGGCTGCGTGGATGCAATGCCAGCAGGGATTTGAAGATGTGCGGCAGAAGGAGTTGGCAGAGGATAAGTAAGTGGTCAAGCACATTTCCTAACACTCTATGCAGCTTTACTGACTCGAGATTCATTAGACTGCATTATCTAACACAAGTCTGTGGCTACGACGCGGCGACGAGCCAGAAGCTAATTCTAGAAAGAGCATCACGAAAACCACACAGGAGTCCTAGCAGAAGCAGGGCAGGGTACTAATTGGGATTCCCTTTTCATCTATTTCATGTATCGTATGTCGAAGAGAAGCACATACGGCGGCGCTGGCAGGTTTTAGTGGTATAAAAGAGACTGGCATTTGGCACACACCAAGACGAAGGCGCTTGAAACGATACGAAAAGGAAAGGGATTTGCGGCAAGAGAACGGGGTCCGAGTTTTCTTTTTGGTTCAAAGGCGCAGACAAAAAAAAAGCGAGATTCCGATGAAGGTTATGAAATTTTTATAGAGAGTCTGCATAATTTCTAGCGACTAGAGCGTTCCGGAAGGACAGACAGTACGGGAGGATTGATGGATGGATCTAGTTGGGTTTCCAAGTTTGAGGACACGGTGTAGAGGTAGAAGGAGTGTTGGGTTTTGTTTGATTGATCTCATAAATAATTAATAAATAAACGAGAGCAAACCATGGATTTTCTTCGACATGGCTCTGTTGACTCTTGGGAGCGGAGTTTTTGTATTATTTGGTGATGCGTTGGAGAAATAACTAGATGCTTGGCCTCGGGGATTCATACTTGTGCTACCTCGGGATGATACTTGGTCGGTGAATAAGAAACGGACATTGTCGAGGCAGATATCAGACACGACCATTGGAGTCTCGGAGAGAATGATGCCTCGCAGGGTAACACAGCTATACAGTAGGGAGGATGAGGGTAAGATTTAAGGTTGGGTATCTATAATGTATGTAGATGAGTGAGACGAAATTTCCGATCCGTCACGTCGTACGAAGACTCTGGAGGGATGCATACGAAATGCTACTCATACGTGATGAGTACGGGGTTAGATATATCTGCATCTAACGGCGAGATGGGAGAAGAAATGATGCGGTAAACAGTCATGATGAGAATAAATGGATGTGAAAATGCAGTGATTATGAATCTTGATGATGGTCCGGGTGTAGAGTCAGCAACCCAGAAACGAATACGAAAAAGAAGCAAGCTGAAAAAAGGCGTGAAGTGGCGTGGCCGGAAGCGGTGCACGCCGAGACATTCGGACGATGCAGGGGGGGAGATTCAAAGACTGAAGAAAAAGACGTGGACGGACGGCAAATCTCATTCAGTGGAAATTAACGGCCGGGGCGGTCGGGATTCCGGGGGGGGGGGGAGCCAAGGCTCAGGGCCAGATTTTTTAGCACATCAGCCTAGTCGAGTCGCGATAAATAATTCTTGGGGGTTGAACCATCCCCCTTTCTCATTGAGCAGTTTTGACTATTTTCTTTATATCTCAAGTTGCTGCTGTTTAACTGGTTAAGAGAAGAGAAGAGATATACTCATCTTATTTTTTTTTTATTCTTTTTTCTTTGCTTTGAGTGAAAAAAAGGGACGAGACATCCTTCTTAGGAGTAGGTCACTAAAAAAGGGGGCGTCAGCGTGTGTCTGTGATTGGCGATAAGCACTTCATTCATCAGCCTTCAAATCTCAGTCAAAACTCCTTTGACCGACTGCGGCTGTTGTGCGCAAAGCAAACTGTTTCTTTTGCAACACACAACAACACGACATTTCATCCGTCACACAAACCAGACAGACAGACAAACAAACAAAAACAATGGCCGCAGCAACCTCAGAGGCGCCTCTCAAGACGCCCATCGCGGCGCCCACGCCAGACAGCAAGCCCGTGCCTCGGCCGGAACTCGCGCCGGAGCAGCAGACCAAGTACGAGGCGCTGCTGGAAAAGGCCAAGGCGTTCACAGAGATCAAGTGCGACAAGGAAAAGGACAAGTCGGGCCCTCTGACGGACCGCGAGCTCGCCTGGCTGACGCGGGACTGCCTGCTGCGTTACCTGCGGGCGACCAAATGGTCCGTCGACGACGCGGCCAAGCGGCTGCTGTCGACGCTGGCGTGGAGGCGCGAGTACGGCATTGACGAGTTCACGCCCGACTACATCTCGCCCGAGCAGGAGACGGGCAAGCAGATCATCATGGGCTTCGATCGCCAGGGGAGGCCCTGTCAGTATCTCAACCCAGGGCGGCAGAACACGGACAGCAGCCCGAGGCAGATTCACCACCTCTTTTACATGGTGGAGAGGGTCGTGGACATGATGCCTCCCGGCGTCGAGATGCTGAGCCTGATGATCAACTTCAAGCCCAGCAAGCAGAGGCAGAACACCAGCGTGCCCGTGTCAACCGCCAGAGAAGTGTTGCACATCCTGCAGAACCACTACCCCGAGAGGCTGGGCAAGGCACTCATCATCAATGGTAAGTTTGTGTGCCCACTCGTCTCGCCTCCCTCCTCTCCATCGTTTTTTTTTTTTTCCAAACCGAGTCTACCTTGGCGTAAACCGGAAATACGAGAATGACAAAATCACCTTGGACTAACACGGCTTCTTGTTCAACAGTGCCTTGGCTGGTTCAGGGATTCTTCAAAATCATCACCCCCTTCATTGACCCCGTGACGCGGGAAAAGTTAAAGTTCAACGAGGACATGAAGCAGTACGTCCCGGCGGAGCAGCTGTGGAGCTCCGATTGGAACGGCGACCTGGACTTTGAGTACCATCACGAGACGTACTGGCCGGCCCTCAACGACCTCTGCCGACAGAAGCGAGAGCAGAGACTGACGCGATGGGCGGCTGCCGGAAAGGCCCTTGGCGAGTCAGAAGAGTATCTCACAGGCGGCACGGATTTGAGCGTCACGGGATTCAAGTACACGGCCAACGGCGAGGACTTTTCGGACAAGAAGCAACAAGTAGACGCTGAGACGAGCGTGTTGGCGGAGAAGCTAGCAGGGGCCAATCTCGAGGAGGAGACGGTACAGGCTCAGGCATAAACGAACCAGAGAGCGCTTCTCTCTTTGTTTTAATTTTTTTTTCGGTGAGACCAGCAACGAGTATTGGTTGGGAGGAATATATTAATTGGGTTAGACGAGGAGATGTCGGTTAGCCATGACCTGCTGCATGATTTTTGTTGTCGCTGTCTGTCAAAGACAAAAGACTTGTTGTTGGCAGCTAGCTCCTGGGCCTATCACACATTAGTAGCAGCAGCAGTATTACGGAGTACACATGACTGCATAATAGATGGATACAGCAATGAGACCATATCCCGTGTTACAGGGCATATACACACACACTCACACAAGCATATTGGGCATGATTCGTTCATTAGCCAAGGCGGTCTGAACTAGGGCCAACAAGCAAAGCCATGCCCAGCGCAGAAGATGAGGAGGATTTGGACGCTTGCATGTCGACTTACATACGTGCATGTTAACACCGAGCGCTAGTGCTACGCATCCAGAGTGTCGATAAGGCCGGGATATGATGCGTTGCGAGATGCCATTGGTACCGGGTATTGTCATGTGTCAAGTAGGACGTTTGAGCGAGCCTGATGTAAGTTGATTCGCCGAACCGACTTCCCGGATCTCCCACGTCTGCACATTACTCGTACGCGTGTGCAAGATAGCATGTCATGTTGGTTGATATGAACAGTCAGTCGGCTAGACAAAACACATAAATAGTACTCGTCCTCCGTAGCCAAAGGCACAACAGACAGAGTCAGCATTATTACACACGCCCGGTTCCATACTCGTGCTTGCTGGGCGGGGGATCCGCACCTGAGCCGCACAGCTTGGGCGCAATCAATATGTATGTTGTATGTACGGCCTGTGTTGGGTTCGGCTCACTTCTAAACGACGAACGAAGAGAGAGAGAGAGAGCCTTCGAATCAAGAGACGCCGCATAGCACACGCGCCGCGTTACAACCCGACCCGATAGTGACACCCATCAGTCGTACAAAAACGGTTGGATTCAATGCCAGCTTTTTTTTTCGCAAATCCGACCTGACCGTCGCACGGGCTGCAGCAAGTTTCGTGCTGCGTTGGGCGATACCGAAGCACGCATAGCTGCCGCTTACATTGGGTGAGCAGGCAAGCTAGCATGAGACTCTCACTCGTACCAAAAGTCGCAGTGAAGACGCCGTCTTTGATTGAGAGCTGCATCTGCCATGATGATGATTTCGAGTAGCGCTGACACTGACTTTGCTGCAAGAGCAACGAGGCCCGACCGAAGCCTCAGTATGAATCATATTACTTGGGCAGGTCGGAAACCCCCCTCGCCCCCCTAACCGACTTTGGGCCACAATGCGCTGCTGGTTTGAACAAAGGGACTTATGAAGATTTTTGACCTCTAGTCGCCAACTTTTGGTCAAGGCAGGATTCGACCAAAGCAGGAGGCAACGATGACGACGCGCCGGACCGTAGCCATAGCGCCTCGCGTCTAGAGGTTGAGGCGGCTATCCACCCAAGCGGAAGACAGAAAAACCGAGACCGAGAAAATAAGAACACCCACGCGGTAAATTATACGCCTGATTTCTTATTTCCATTATCTGCTACTATAGCTACTAACTTATATTTTCACCAATATTTACTATGTCTAGGTACTTTTCTTTAGTAACTGCTACTATATTAAACTTTCTCTAATAGCTGCTATTATTTTTATACTTCTCTAGTAAATGCTATTTTACCTAATTATATAGTAAAATCCGAGGACTGGCTGAATACTAGGCATTCCTCTACGGAAGCACTACTTGTACTTGATGAGCTGGCTGAGTGCCCATATTGCGGAATGTATGCACTTATTCATCTGGCCGTCTCACTTTTTCTGACCTCCGCTTGCCACCGTAGACGAACCGCCGCCATGTCGCATAATATAAGGCCCGTAGGGCTTATTGACTCTTGGGAGGCCTAGTTGCTCCTAATGTGCCTCTCCCAGCCGGGGTCTCGTACACCCACTCCCCATCTCAGCTATCGTTCTTAGATCGCTTATACCATATTCTATTCGCCACCAACAGGCAGAATGTTGACGTAGACGAACGCTGTGAACCCTTCATCTGTTGATCCCGGATTCTCCTCTCTGGTCTCAACTAAGACAAGCAAAAAGGGGAGAAACGATGAAGCGGTTCCCAACGTCGGTCAGGCATTGATGGATATGCATGGTGAGCCGCCGGGTTGTATTGGTCCCAACAGCGACGTCCAGCGGCGGGCGTCTGATATGGGATGGGATAATGCGATCCAATATATCGTCCAATGCATCCGATCCAACATTCCATTCTTGGGTGGCGTTGGGCCCGAAAGCTGCCCTACTGTAAATGAATCGCGCCGCATACTTACAGCCGCTTCTCTGTTGCCAACTGCGTTTCGTTGCACGCCATGTATCTTCTTTTTTGTATTGTTAGCGTACCAAGGTGCAACAGCTGTGCCATCTTTAAATAGCTCCGCTTGCTGCTACCCTTGGCCTCAGCTGCCATGAGCATTTCATCACGGTAGAATTGGTGACTCTTCATCCTCCCGTATGACACATAACTACGCGTACTGAGGCGCGGTGAATCTCAAAGAAATTTGCCGCTACGGAGCTTTGCTTTCCTTTGTTTTCGTCTAGCGTGCCTTTGCGTTGTCGTTGCAGACGCTGCACCTGGTTAAATAGTCAGCGTCTGGCCGTCCGTTGAACATCAGTCTCTTTCACATAGTTTCACACTGACTATGACGTTCGTATCCATCGTCAACTCATTTGGTAGGATGAGTCTGCCACCCATCTTTGGCACTCCCACCGCCAATGTATCAGCATTCAATACATCATCTTTTCCTACTACCATCAGGCCAGAAAATGGAGCGGGCGAGAGCGGCAGTCCGAATATTCCATTCTCTGCGGGTGGCATGATGGACACCATTCTCACAACCACTGGTCATGTATCGCCTCTGGCGCAACTCGTCGTCTTCTTTTATAAGCTCCTAGGCACGCAATTTGGCCTGGATCCGTCAATGGTGCTGGCCATTGTGGGATTCATATGGGGCGCATTGAAGATCGGGTCGCAGATTCACGACTACACCCAGAGGTTCATTGACGATTATCTCATGTGCGCCATGTACATTTCCGAGGATGACCACATATATTTGCACCTGATGAAATGGCTATCTCACCACCCCAGTATCAGGAACAACCAGTACCTCATGGCCCAGACCGTCTGGAAGAGCGCCTGGGAGGAAGAAGAAGAGCTGGAAGATGCCTTGTTCTGGACAGATGGTGGCGAAGTAGGCGGTGGCAATAGGATGTACCTGAACTTCGCCAACCAAGCAGCCAGATCGGTACGTATTTGATTTCATTCTCTTCTAACTATTTTGTCTTAGCAAGAATGCAAGCTGACTGAAAATGTATGAATCTCGCCCAACAGAGTCCCAGGTTTGTCCCTGCTATGGGCTCGACAGCATTTTGGCACAAGGGGACGTATTTTCGGGTTCACCGAAAAAAGGAATCGTTCGTCAACACTCATTCGTGGGGAGGCCCAATGAAAGACCTAGAAGAGATTAAGGTTTCCTGCTTTGGTCGTTCCACCGGTAAGAAATCAAACCATGCTATTCTCGACTTGCCAGTTTCGAGGTTATTGACCCTCGCGCAGATCCAATCAAAGAGTTGCTCGCGGATGCCAAAGCTCTTTATTACAATGACACGCGCCAAAAGACGACCATATATCGTCCCAGAGTCAAGGAGCAACGAAGGGACCATAACATGTGGCAGCAAGTAGCACGACGGCCCGTTAGACCCATGTCAACGGTTGTGCTCGACTCTGGCGAAAAGCATGATATTCTGGCCGACGTCAACGAATATCTTCACCCCTGGACGCCGCGGTGGTATGCTTCTCGGGGTATTCCGCTGAGGCGGGGGTATCTTTTCCATGGCCCACCAGGAACGGGAAAAACGACCCTATCCTTTGCGCTAGCGGGCGTGTTTGGCATCGATATTTATGTAATTAGCCTGCAGGACGCCGGCGTCAACGAAGAAGATCTAGCATCACTGTTCACCAAGCTGCCCAGAAGGTGCATTGTTCTTCTGGAGGACATTGATACCGCAGGGCTACGGCGAGATCTTAGCTCTGAGAGTGACGACAAGACGGAGGATAAAAAGAGCGAAGAAAAGGGCAAGAAGGACAAGAAAAAGAAGCACAAGAGTACGTCCGATACCAGTGACGGTGAGTCGGAGAGCGAGGTTGAAGTAAAACCAAAGAAGAGAGCTTCCAGAAAGAAGGATGCCAGCAAGAGGAACCCCGTAGCTGTGGACGGCATATCATTATCTGGCCTCCTCAATGCCATCGATGGCGTTGCATCTCACGAAGGCCGCGTCTTGATTATGACAACCAATAAGCCTGAGGCTCTGGACGAGGCCTTGATTCGCCCCGGCAGAGTCGACGTTCAGGTGAAATTCCGCAATGCCAGTAGCATTCAAGCTGGAGAATTATTCCGTCGAATGTACGAGGCATCCCGTCAAAACGAGACAAGCAAGACGGCAAATGCGGGTGAGCTTGAAGACAAGTCGAACGAGCAACCGGTGGCGAAACACGATACCGAAGAGCTGGAGGGAATCACAACCGAGGAGATGAAGACGATCTCAGAAGAGTTTGGACGCCGGATCCCAGAGGGTGTTTTCTCACCCGCCGAAATCCAAGGGTTCCTGCTCAAGCGCAAGAAGTTTCCGCGCCGAGCGTTGGATGAAGTATCAGACTGGGTCGAGGCGACGATGCGACAGAAGGAGGCGAATTCCAAAGTGTCAACTGTGCAGTGAGCTTAGCTGGACGTTTGGAGGGTATAATCAAGTAAGAAGGATCAAGTCAGAAGGAGGCGTGGCGATAATGGTTTTCGTGATTCATGGGTCTCGTCTCGTGTCGTATTTCATATTTCAGTGCTTCATTTCACGTCACGGGTATTTCGGTTGCTGTGATGGGTTCCGTGCTAGAATCACTCGACTGCATTTTTCTTGCATAGGCCACTTTGTATGGGGGGTTTTTTTGTTGTTGGTTTAGCCGTAATAATATGAAATGCATGCAATTCTGCTGAAAATCGAATGAATCAAGTGTAGTTGTAAAGAAGAAGCTGCTTTATAATGACGTTGAAGTAAGGGAGGCAGAGAAGGCGCCTGCCTGGTGGGCAGGTACATCCACGCAAGTCGAGTACGTACCAACTTTACCAGTCAGCCAACCCCACGTCTGGAGCTCCGTGGTTGGAACTTGGCCTTGCATCGTTCCATACAAGCGTCCATGCAGCGAATCTAGCCTCAGCCCAGCATCGCCGCCGCATCTTGCCCTCTTCCCCAAGCGCCTTATTCTCGCAAACTCCCGACGGCAATGCGCCGCTATTTCTCCCGGTAACCGCCATGTCGTCACTACCATCAGGCGCCTCCTCCGGCAAGGAGTCGGGCCTGCGCGTGCCCAGCAATGGCAAGACCATCTACCACCGCCCCATCAATCGCACCAAGACGTCGGAGCTCAGCCAGGCCAGCTTTGCCTTTCTATTCTCCGAGATGGTGGCATATGCGCAGAAGCGCGTCAAGGGCATCCAGGAGCTGGAACACAGGTACGACTGTCTGCCCGCTCCCTTCCCTCTGCTCGTCCCTCTGCCTCTACTCCGAAATCTGAAACTTGCAAGACTTGGCGACTGGGACTGACAAATGATATCCAATGCTCCAGGCTCAACGTTCAGGGCCACTCTATCGGCATCAAACTTCTCGACCTCCTCCTCTACCGCGAACCTGTGCGCACGCAACTGCGACCCCAGCACATTGTTGGTCTTCTCCACTTCATTAAGCAGAACGTATGGCAGCACCTCTTCGGCAGGCAAGCAGACAGGCTAGAAAAATCAACGGACGCGGAGAAGCCCGATGAATACATGATTATCGACAACGAGCCGCTGGTCAACCAATACATTAGCGTGCCCCGCGAGATGAGCCAGCTGAACTGCGCGGCCTTTGTAGCTGGAGTTATAGAAGGGGTATGTGATGGTGCAGACTTTCCTGCCAGGGTGACAGCGCATACGGTTGGAGAGGGGGAAATGTGGCCTGGAAAGACTGTGTTCCTGGTCAAATTCAGAAGCGAAGTGGTGGAGAGAGAAGTTTTCTTGGCAAAGACTTGATTTAGTGCTTGATGCAATCCGAGGGTTGGGAAGATGGAGTTGTAAGAAGGCTACATGGGACGGAGTTATTGGAGTTGAGGGTTCAAGTCAGCAATCGTCCGTTTGATGGATATGCCGGTTCAGGGCTATTTCAGGCTGCAGGCAAATTTGATGTTTACATATCAACGACGTAGAAGACATGTGCGATGAAAATCATGTATCATTTAATGCCCGATAGTCCAAGTTGATGCTTAGTTGCCGTAACGCCGTGCCAATTTCCAGTCTTCATAGAGCTTCGCAGCCCGCGTATTTCTCATGATTCCACTGGTCAAATCCATTTACCGCGGCAATCCCTTTGGCGCTCTGCTGGGCCCAGCCCTGCTCTCTGGCCCGGGGCCCTGTCTCATCAGATCCGACAGGCCCAGATCCTTCCACGCGGGCTCCTTGACACGCTGCGTCGCGCGCTGGATTCCAAAGGCCGCGTGTTGATCAGGAACAACATCGTCCTCGTCCTCTGGGTTGATGGGGCGGTGCTGAGGCGGGACGTAGATCTCATCGTCGGGGAGCTTGTCCTTGCAAAAGTCCTCGAAGAGATCAGCATCGCCAGAGCGGTGCATGTGCACGTAGGTGAAGCACGAGTCTTTGTTCTGGCGGGGAGAGATTGTGTGCGTGTTAGTTGGGTTGTTGCCTTGGGTAGGGGATATATGCAGCGAAGAAAATGTCACGTACCATGATGCAGTGTGCGGAATGAGAAGATATCACGGGTTGGGTGTCGGAAGTTTAGTGTTGATGCTTGGGAAAGCATTTGATGTGTCTGGAGGAAGTACAAGCTATCTGTAACATGGCCCTTTGCTGTTGTGGGGCCGCTCTGTCATTGAACACCAGGCAGTCATTCATGCAATGGCGCCTATTCTATAAGGCGTCAAACATTCAACCAGGACAAACTATTATGAATTAAATAAGCATTTGTAGTTTTTTAATAAGAAATGCGTCGGAATAATCATGCGTTCTAATATAATTTACCTTTGGACGTGTGAACGTGCTGGCCTTGAGGATGGAATTGCACTCTCCGTCGTGATAGTTGAGATCATATGCCGTATTACCTATAGGCGGTATATATAGCTTATAACACATCACAAACCGCAAAATCTTCACAACTGAAAGTATTCACATGATTAAAAATCTGACAAGTTTTTTCAAAGAAAAATATTGCTCATTTGCCCAATCTACATACTGCCGCCTATCGTATAGTTCACATAGCATCACAAATCCAACCCATATCCCATCATACATGTGTACTGTGTGCCTCTGCTGAAACCTACAAATACTTCTCATGCACACGAACCAGCTTCTTGCTGACAAACTCGTTAAACCCAAGATCTGCCAGTTCTCTGCCAAAGCCCGAGTTCTTAACACCTCCGAACGGAGTAGCAGCGCTATTGTTCAGCCCAGAGTTGATGAATACCATGCCGGTCTCAATCTGCGCAGCAATTTTCTTGGCGTGCTCAATGTTGGAAGAGGCAACGGCACCGCCCAGGCCATATTTGGTTGCATTGGCCAGCTCGATAGCCTCCTCTTCTGTGTCGACGACGTATAAAGAGGCCACAGGTCCAAACGTCTCCTCATGGAAGAGCGGATTCTCTCTCGAAATATCTGTGATGAGCGTCGGCTCAACATAAGCACCAGGACGGTCGATCCTCTTTCCACCAACCACAATTTTCGCACCGCCAGCCTTGGCCTCTTCAATTTGGCGCAGAATGTTGACTACGCCGGCCTCAGCGAAGAGGGGTCCGACAGTGGTAGACCTGTCCCTGGGGTCACCGACCTTCATGTCCTTGATAAGCTTGACGAAAGCCTCCTTGAACTTCTCGCCTCGCTCACGGCCAACGATTATAAGACGCTTCAGAGCTACGCAGACTTGACCCATGTTATCCATTCTGCCCCGGAACGCGATCTGGACGGCCTCGTCGAGATCTGCGTCCTCGAGGACGATAAAAGGGTCCGAACCACCGAGTTCCAGAACGACTTTCTTTAGGTTGCGACCAGCTCGTTCTGCAACAGCCTTGCCAGCCCTTTCACTGCCCGTCAAAGTCACTCCTCTAACGCGGAAGTCGTCGATGAGGGTCTCGATTTGAGGGATAGTGGCGAGGATGACCTGGAACACGCCAGCGGGCATTCCAGCCTGAATGAAGAGCTTCTCTAGGAACAGGGCGGACTCTGCCACACAGTTGGCTGGCTTGACAAGAACTGTATTACCAGCAGCCAGCTGAGGAGCCACAACACGGATGACCTGATAGTAGGGAAAGTTCCATGGCTCAACAGCCAGCACCACACCGATAGACTCTGAGATGATTTCGGCACCAGGGACGCCGGGGCAAGGAGCAGGTTTCATAAGCCCCTCGGCATTGTCGACGTAATACTGGAGGATTTCGCAAATGAAGTCGACCTCCCCCTCCATTTGTTCAATCGCCTTCCCCATTTCTGTAACACCAATTTCGACCATTTCCTTCTTGTTTTGGCGGATCAAATCGATCACTTTGACGAGGAGATTTGTCCTCTCGCGCACCGGGGTGGATCGCCAGACTTTGGTGTAGGCATCGTGCGCCTTGTCGAGGGCAGCAGATATCTCTTTGTCGGTTGCAGTAGGAAATGTCTTGATATGCTTTCCATTGCTGGGGTCAATGACCTGGTACTCTGTCAAGTTGTGCGACATTTTGGGTTCTGGTTGCTTTGGTATATGAGTGATGTGTAGAAGCTCTTTGATGTTTCTTCAAAGGTTGAATATTGAAATTGGAGTTGAGATGATTTTCTGGATTGATGTTTGTTTTCTGAATTGATTTTTTGCTTTCTGGGTTGATTGTTTGCTTTCTGGATTGATGCTGCTTTCTGATGAGTGATGAGATGATTGTGATTGAAAAGGTCAATGTCTCTTCATCATCGGGGCCTCTTATATAGATATCCTCTTCCACCGTGAGAGGAAGATGCCGCCTACCTCGGTTTCAGTACGAACCCCAGCTCCACCTCTTCCTAATGTCCGAGCCTTAGAAAGAAGCATATCTGCCATGTGCCAGACACTCTGCGTCACGTAGCATTTCAAAGCCTACCTAACGGAAAGAAGTGTAGAAATCTACTACCCGATATTGGCACTTGTACGGAGTAAGCGAGATACGCGACTCCACGGGGCAACACGGTACTTCCCGGCCCCACCACCGACAGACCCCGAGACCTTGATTTGGCCCTGTTCTCATCTGCTCCGGATCCCCGCAACGAGCTGGGTTGGATAGAAAGGTTCCGGAATGGCTCGGAGCAGCTACAACGGGACAAACTAGCCCGCGCCTGACGCCCCATTAGATAAGTTTGCTGACCAAGATATCGGGGTTAAGATGCCTCGGGCGGCTCGTGTAAGGTAGTCCTAGGTGTACTTTTCTCCGAACGCCTCCGCGAGCCCACGGCAAGTTCTAGGCAATGAGATCACTCGTATGCCTTTGCTCATCAGAAATGACAAATCGACCCCGGATCTTTCACAGATGTTAAAAAAGCATACATCACTTGACCCCATGGGGATGGTCATGCATGGAGTTGACGCTTGTGGGTTAACCTGGAACGGCATAGAAGGGGCGGGAGAAGCTGTCCAGAATGGAGATGTCATGTTAATTGAATAGGGTTTGTCGGGTGAATTATTCTAAAAGGATGCATCTAGTATTTCGAGTAGAACGTATGATGCTGTGTAGACTTGTCCTCTTTCTTTTCTTCTTCTTTTCTTTTCCTCCTATTCTTTCACTCTTCCTGTTGTTACTCTCATTCGTAGTGCCTTGGTAAATCAGGCACCGAAACAGCGTAAACCTACAAGCGTCGGCAGGCTTTATTCGCTGCGCTGCATTCACTTGGTCCTCGCATGATGACTCAGCTTGCCTTCTTCTGGTTGCCTGTACCTAGCAGATAGCACCTGACAATGATCAGTTGGCAACCATGGTAACAAGCTGGATCTAAGGAATTGCAATCTTGAGCAACATCAAACCAAGAGCTGGCTAATTGGATAAATTCCCGATTGCCGTCCATCTCTTTGTAAAGTACATGTACCCAGGTATGAACTTGTGCCGCGAGATACGAACCTGCCTTTGTAGCATCTGTGTTACTAACGGGTAGCTCCAGTGGGGAGCCGCGGTCGCTCTGACGTTCTACAGGCATCTTTGTCACCTACGGGGCTCCCCCGCCTGCCTGAAGCTTGACCCCACCAACAACTCAGACATCACGGCCTTGATCTAGCTTCTGGTCTCTTGTCTCTGGTCTCTAATCTCTGACCTGCAAACCTCCAACCTCCGACCTCCGTCCAGGCTGCTTCAGCCCCCGAGACTCCAGCATCAACCGCCTGCGAGCTCCAGGTAGATGCGCTGATCCGGCATCTCTCCGCCTACGAAGACGAGGAGATCACCATGACTACCACCGCCGCCAACGCTGCCACGCCACAGGCCGTCATAGGCCATGTGCAAAAGCTAGGCGATGCTGACCCCGATTTTCGCTTCATGTCCCTCAACGACTTGCTGCAGCTGCTCACGACTGCCCGAGATGACTTTCTTCAGCACGACTATAACATCGCCGCAAGAACCGTCGATGGCATCATCAAGACGTTGGACGACCAGAACGGCGAGGTGCAGAACCTAGCCATCAAGTGGTATGTTTGAACTTTGAGCCCTACTCCTATCATTGCAATTGTGAAATGGCTAACGCTCTTTATCCATCACGTGTAGCCTTGGGCCGCTCGTTGGCAAAGTCCCGACCCCCATCATCGCTCCAATGATCGACAAGCTGTCGTCACTGAAGCTGAAGAACTCGGTCGACACCGCTGTGCCTGCTCTGGCGCTCCGGGCCGTCATCACCGCGCTTCCTCGACCGATCCCAGGCATTCCGAGTACTCCCGGTGTTCAGGAGGCATACAACGCCGTCAGCCGTGTGCTGATCCCACGACTCATTGGCCCTGGACCCCTAACACGAGTTCCATCGACAACCCGAGTCAATCTTCCTTCGGTACCAACGGGGCTGCTGCAGAATGAGAAGGGTGTGAATGCTGAGGCAGTCGATGTCCTAGTAGAAGTCGTCCGATGTTTCGGCCCTTTGCTGCAACAGGTTGAAGTTGAGGCAATGCAAGAGGTTGTCTTGCAGTTATTGCAAGGCGACAAGGCTACATCTGTGGTAAAGAAGAGGGCTGTTGTTGCCATATCTATGCTCGCCGTCTATTTGTCCGATGCACACCTGGAAGATGTCATTAATCGCATCACAACTGGCCTGTCCGAGTCCAGCATCCCCCCCGTCACACGTCGCCTCTACATTTCCATAATGGGCAGCATGGCCCGCTCCATCCCCCCCAGATTCGGCGTACATCTTCAAAAGACAATGTCTTTCATTTTGGATGCCCTGTCCGAGTCGGAGCTCGAAGAGCACCTAGGAAAGATTAGCGATGGCGATGACCTGGGACCAGAGTTCAACGAGATCCGCGAGACTGCCCTAGTCGCACTTGAGGCGTTCTTGGCTTCGTGCCCACAGGAGATGCGGCCCTTTACGGATGCCTCCCTCGCTGCTTGCTTGCGATATCTGAAGTATGATCCCAATTATGCCGTCGATGACGACGAGGAGATGGATGTCGATGAGGAGGAAGAGGAAGAGGACAATGAGTTCGAAGACGACGACGGATTCGAGGATGACGATGACGATGCAAGCTGGAAAGTTCGCCGCTGTGCTGCAAAGGCCATATACACCCTCATCTCCACCCGCGGTAGCGGCGACCTTCTGGACAACGGCGTATTATATAACCAGGCGGCCCCTAACCTTGTGAAGCGCATCGAGGAGAGAGAAGAAAACGTTCGTCTCGAAATTATCTCTGCCCTGTCGCTGCTCATTCGCAAGACTGGCGAAGGCCTTCACACGGTGGATCTGACCCGTGATGAGTACGAGCCTGAAATTGTCTCCCAGATGCCTCTCAGTCGCAAGAGGAGAAGACAAAGCAGCGCCGGGGGATCGAGCGCTGCCAAATTCATGGCGGGCAGCGGCATCACATCACTCGCTACTGAGAAAATCCCCTCCCAGGGCCCACGAGCAGACCTCTCCAAACTTACGCCAACGATTGTCAAAGCCGCGACGAAGCAGTTGAGAGGAAAGACGGTTCCGACAAAGCAAGCCATCATTAGCATGCTGGACGACCTGGTGTCTGTTCAACACGGTGGCCTCGTTGAGTTTTTCCCAGAAATCATCGGCCCCATCATCGATGCAGTCAAGACCGCTGGCACGAGTTCAATCTCGTCTTCTCTTGCGGCAGCGGGAGGCTCTGCTTCGGCAACCCCAAGCACCTTGCGCGTCGCCTCGTTGAAGCTTATCAGCGATATCGCCAAGACACACTCATCCTCTGTGCTGCAGCCATATCTTAGCAAGGTTGTTGCTGGAGTGGCGTCTGCCGTTCATGACCGCTTCTATAAAATCTCCAGCGAGGCCATTCGTACCGCCGAAGAGCTCGTCAAGGCGATTACCCCCCCTAGATCACGAAACGCTGGTTCCAAGTTCAAGGATGACTTGGATAAGCTCTACGAAGTCATTGTTGACCGTGGTTCTGCCAATGATGCGGACGCAGAGGTTCGACAGCGTGCTATCCATGCTCTAGGAATTCTGATTTCTCGGACATCTGGCTCGGAGGCATCCGGCCTTCTATCGGCCGACAAGCGCGTATTCGCCTTGAACATCATTCAAGAGCGGCTGAGGAACGAGACAACTCGCCTTGCTGCGGTGCGTGCTGTTGATAACGTTGCTGCATTTGCTGTATCGCCTGACCAACTGGAGCAAGCGTGGGTCCAAGATGTCGCCCTGGAGCTCTCAGCCCAGCTGCGAAAGGCAAACCGATCTCTGCGAGGCTCCAGCATCCAAGCTCTCAAGCATCTTGTTCTCTCAAAGGCTACTCAGGGCAAGCTAGAGCCAGCTACTATCCAGGGAATCGTATCGGCGTTGCTACCCACCATCAAGAACAGCGATACGCATCTCCTCGGCCCAACTTTGATCATTCTCGGCAACATGGTACAAGGACATGCGAACTTGATTATCAACGACGAGATGATTGGTGCGCTCTGTCAGCTACTGAAATCACACTTTGCCAACATTGTCCTCGACCAGCTCCTCGACCTGATTAGTCGAGTCGGCGAGAGTGGCGCTGGCGAGCCCCTTATGCAAGGCCTTCTGAAGGACGTGAGCGTTCAGGGAGACCCGATTGTCGTGGGCAAGGTGATTGGCACTCTGCTCGTGACGGGCGGTACCTCGGCGGGCGTTTCTCTCGACAGCTTCGTCACGGAGCTTCACGGCAGTACGCAGCGCGGAGACGAGGCCGGTGTAAGCCTCGCCCTTGCTGTTTTGGGAGAGTCGGGCATGAGGCTTGGGGCCAAGTCACCTCTTCAGCCTCAGCTGTTCCTGGAGCAATTCCATGCAGAGCCAGACAAGGTGTCGCTGGCCGCTGCCATTGCACTCGGCAGAGCAGGATCCGGAAACGTGCCGGAGTATCTTCCAGTTATTCTGAAGACAATGGAGGGTGGGGGCAACACACAATACTTGCTTATCCAGTCTATCAAGGAAATTCTGCAGTCCATTCCGTCACAGTCTACCGATCTCCAGACTTATGCCAAAGCAATCTGGGATCAGCTTATCGGAGCATCGCTGAATGCCGACAACAAGATTATCTGCGCCGAGTGTGTCGGCCGCCTGGCCACACTCGATCCGGCAACATTTATGCCCAAACTCCAGGTAAGTCTGGCACATTTGACGAGGCGAAGTTTCGCAAGTTGCTAATGTTACGGTAGACGCTCTTGAAGGACGAATCATCGGGCATTCGAGGCATGGCAGTCCAGGCTGTCAGGTACACGCTCCCAGAGAGCGACGAGACGTTTGACGCAATGCTCAGAAATGTCCTCATTGAGATGCTCCTGACGATGCTGCAAGACTCGGACATGGAAATCCGACGCCTGGCGATGACGACGCTGAACTCGGCGGCTCACAACAAGCCAGATCTTATTCTGCCTCACCTGGGCGAACTGCTGCCATTCGTGCTCAGTGAATCGGTAATCAAGAAGGAGCTTATCCGGGAGGTGATGCTAGGCCCCTTCAAGCACAAGGTCGACGACGGTCTGGAAGTCCGCAAGGCAAGTAGACTACATGATTGCACGCAATTTTGCACATGGCTGACACTAGGTTCGATACAGAGCGCATACGAGACCCTGTATGCACTGATGGAGACGGCTTTCACGCGGATCAATAACATTGACTTTTACGATCGAGTTATCGCTGGTCTTAAGGACGACAACGATATCCGTCAGCTTTGCAACCTGATGGTTACCAAACTCATTGTCATCGACCCCGATGAGACGGCACGCCGCCTGGACTCGATTGCCGAAGCCTACCGCGGAGTTCTGTCCATCAAGCTCAAGGACAATGCCGTCAAGCAAGACGTCGAGAAGCAAGAGGAAACCAACAAGAGCATACTGAGAGTGACGCTCCTCCTGGGAGACAAGATGAAGGCGATGACTGGAAATGCCGGTGCGGCGACCAGCAATGCGGCGGCGGCGGGCGCGTGGACAGGTTACTGGGAGTGGGCGAACAAGGAGTTTGATCGGCAACTCAAAGGTCTGCGGGAAGAGAGCAGCCAGCTCCACACGAGGACTCTCTGAGGGACGGCAGAGTGGATGGAAGGAATGGATGGAAGGAGGATCAGCAGGCCAATAGGGAGAACCGGACGCACAATGCGGTGTAACCATGGCACTCTCTGCCTTACGGCATAGGCTCATGGCCCATCAAACTATGCATGCTGGCTCAAGGTCCATTTGACGTTACGGCTGTGGCATGTAGCAGCAGTATCGTGCAGTACGTACAAGTAGCAGATTAGAAAGGGAGAGAAAAAGACTCATTTGATTAGGAGATGCGATATATTAAGGGTCCAGGGGCCTGGTTGGCTGGGTACGGGTTGCAGGGCATGAGGCATCCACAACGCTGATGCGGACCGGTTGCAGACAGATCCGCTTGACGGGCCAGATGCTCGGTCGAAGGCATCTCTTGCTCCTGTATCAGCAGCTCCGCAGGATCCATCTCGTCAAGGCAGCCTGCAGGCGTTTGGTGGACAGGCACAGCTCGGCGTAGCAGCACTAATAATAGTACATACAGTACATATAGCCCTTGCATGTGAAAGAACGAGACCCTCCCAGGATGATGACGATGACGATGATGATGATGGTGAGAAGGGATGATGGATTACTCGCACAGCTACAGCCATCTCAGCAAGGCAGCAAGGGTTTCCTAATCTCTCCCAATCTCAAAGAGGCATACTCGTATACTCGTCGTAGCGAGATGCGGGGAAGCCGCTAGGTAACGGTAACCTTTGTTCGTCCATACATTACATTACACTATTGATTACTGTCCGGTCTTGTCCAAGGTAGGTTGTGTTTTCGAACTAGAATCTTATACGCAGAAGGCACTAAGGCAATCGGGGTAGTAGTTGATTCACATGTCAGTGCGTTTGCGTTGCAGGTTGCTTTTCCGATGCCCGTCCGTGCTGTGCTGCTTGGAGTTGGGGAGAGGAAGGGCCGCAACGTAGTAACGCATGTTATGGCGTGCATCCGGCGGGTCTGGAGACTCGAGATTTCGTGGGATTTTGGGAATGGATGGGCGGCTTGCCTAATGGAGCAGGCCCAGGCAAGCGAGTGGCGAGGTCGCATTTTGCTGAAGAGGCAAGGAACATGCAGTTTGAGATTTCGCAACATCAGACGAAAGTAGATACTGGAGTGTGGACTGTACCTGTACTAAGGTCCTCGTAGTACGAGTATTACAAGTAGTACTTCCATTACGAATACCTTGGCAAGGGTCCCGTTCAGCTTGTCCATGGCGCTGCATCAGATGACACAATGACAAGAGCAAGAAGAGGGGGAATCCTAGTCCAAGGGGCCCTGTCTTGTCTCTTTTTACGATAGCACTTGTCTTATGCATGGGTGGTTTGATTACCGCAGTCGAGCAAGGCAGAAAATGAAGAAGAAGTCAAAAAGATACCTGTCACTGCCGGACCTTGCCAATACCTAGTCTTGATCCCATGGATGGGCGCGCGGGCGGAGTTTGTTGGCATCAAGGCAAGGGTCGGCGATTGGCCCGGCGCTGCTTGGAAGCCGAAATAAGAGAGGCACTGCAGCAGGCTACCTATTTATGAGATAACGGGGAAGGGGGGGGGGGGGTTTTGCCTGGAATGGGAGCGTCCGGCAGCCGGCCCTAGTAGAGGAGAGAGACAATGCAGGACTTTTGGGGCGACAATAGACGAAAGCTGGGAACTTGAATGGCCGGCGGCGTCTGTGTGGCTTTTGCGCCCGCATTGTGTGTGTGGACGGAGGGGGAGGGAGGGAGCTTGAGCTGGGCTGGGCTGGGCTTGGGTTCGTTGGTCTGGGTATAAAAGAATGAGGTGTGCCCGCGTTGGTTTGGAATGTGCTTGCGTTTGTCTTTTTTTCTTCTTGTCTTGTTGTATCAACTACCATTCGGTGCATCTGACATTTCTTGAATACTGCTATATAACAAGTGCTCTTTTGATTCGACTCCATTATATATATATACCTATATATATACACATATATATACACTACCAGGTTGACCGGCACTTGCACGAGACAAAGAAAGAAACAAACCACCTAAACACACAAAATCATCAGCCATGGCCCGACGAACCATCTACCTCGACGCCCTCAACGACAACACCTCCAGAGGCGCTGCCGGCGAGTCCAGCGGCATCCTCACATTCTTCAAGGGCGTCGTGCGAGAGGCTCAGACCTGGGTCTCCCGCAGCGGACCAAGCGTCAAGGCGCCAACGATTGAGAAGCAGACATTCTAAAGAGCATTACGCATGAGAACCTTTTCTGTCTTTTGCTTTCGTTTTTCGTTCTGTTTTACGCTCCCCTCCGTTGATATCCATCAGCGGACTGTTCGGCGTTGACTTGCATCCCGCAACCCATCACCACAAAGGGCAGTTCCATCCTGTCAGAAATGTAAGCGGCCACGGGATCGACGAGGCTGGAGCCTAGTTCTTATGAACCGACGCGCATTTCCTTCTCTCGTTTTTTTTTGTTGGCCACAATTGGTCTGGAGTTTCCAAGGCGCAGGACTTGGGGTTTGAAAGGAGCATTTTTCGCATCATTATGACTCATGGCGACGCTCTGGGATTTTCATCATGCAGTTTATCAGTTTTACGGCATCTTCGGGCATTGGATCCTGTGGTGTGAGGCATCTTTCATGGATTTTAGCAACATGGACAATTACATATTGTCATTTAGGTGGACCCCTGAGCAATGTAGCTGGGATTTGGATTCGGCGAGTTTAGTTTTTTTTCTTTTTGAATGTATGGCAAAGATCTGAATCAGAATGAACCATTTGCGTTTTCTCATTGAAAAATCGTATCCATCTCTTCAGTGCCGACGTATGTGTGCGGACCTTGACATCCACAATCCTAAAGGATTCGGCAGATAACAAAAATGGCCCATTCGGAGTATGGGAGAGAACATCAGGCACGGTTATTCCGTGTGTAGTCTCAAGGAATTTAGCCAGAATTAACAGACGCTTCTCATTGCCAAGACTAAATGAATTTGCCATGCATGAGTTGTCGACATGTTGTACTGCATCAAGGTTGCAGTAAATATCAATGCGTGATTGTGCCCTGCAGGAATCATGCTTGTCAGGGTGTGATCCGAAACACTGTGTGGTATCATTGCAACCAACGAGTGTAGTTGCTTATAGTACTTGGTTGCGGGTATGTGCGAATTGTCTGTGTCTGTATGCTGATAGTCTCTCGACTCCCTCTTTTTTCTTTTTTTCTTTCTTTTTTTTTTGCACACCCCTTGATATTGCTATACTAGCACATCATGTTGCTATGCAGATCGGTCATTGGTCATCTTTGTCGGCGTAATATCTGAAAGGATGAGGTATCAAGTGGCAAAGATTGAGGTTACATCGGGATCCGAAGATGCTTCACTGTCGGAAGCGTTGTCTGTACTCTTGTCTACCGGTACAAGCGCCAGTCTCTTCTTCTTCTTCATGACTCGTTTATGCCCGGCACCCTTAATGTGCCGTTGCCAGGCCTGCTCCGTCACGCAGACTGTTTGGCATATCTCGCACGTTCTTTTGCATGGAATTTCCTTTGGCGGGGGCTCACCCACTCGTGTAAGCACCTCTCGGGCCAGTTCCGACAACTCAGTGGGCACCGGCCTCGATTCCCCAGAGAGGAACTTGGACGTAATCTCGGCAGCAGGCTCTATGACATTGGCTTTGAACTTGGAGACATCGGTGCTGTCCACCAAGTATAAGTTGTTGAATGCCTCGGGGCCTTGCTCCTTCAGGCGTGGGATCTGCTTCAGCCTGATCCATCGGGTTTGGTAGTTTGCATACCGGCGCGTTGCCGCCTTCATCTCCTCCAAGGCGTTGGATTTGAGCTTTTCAAGGTCAACCTCATCCTTGCCCTCCTCTCTCGTAGCCATGTATGGTTCAAACTGCTTGTAACCAATGGACTGCCATATGCCCTTTGTCATGTTCAAGATTTGGCCCTCAGCGGCCTTGCTCTTCTTCATATCAAACAGCTCTTGAACCTCGTCCAAGAGTCCGGCACCGAGCATCTTGTCTACTCGACTGTCCAGCCGTGCAGTAAGGGTATCTCGTTCTGAATAGACCCAGAAGAGCAACTTTTCCCAAGGCTGACTTGTCCCTGGTTCTTGAGCAACTGCAGCTTTGCGCTTCTCTTGCTCTGCATATAGTTCTGATGCAGGCTTACCCGTATGCAGGTAGATTTCGAGTGATCGCTGAATCTTGCGTCTATCATTCGGGTGCCACCTCTCCGCCATAATCGGATCAGCCTTCTTCAGCGCTTCCAGTAACACATCTGTAGGCTGCTCCAAGATTGGAAACGATAAGGACGGGTCTATCTGCACGTCATCAAGGATTACATCTTTAAAAAGAAGCGGGTCAACATAGTACTGAGTCCCTCCAACGAGGATGGGAAGGTTTCCACGACCGCGGATTTCGCGTATAACCTTTGTGGCTTCAGCTTTGAAATCTTCTACGTCCCAAGGAGCGTCGTCAAGCGGAATGTGGCCCAAAAGATGGTGTGGGATGCCGTGTCGCTCCTCTTGGCTGATCTTGTTCGTTATGATGGGCAGGCCATTGTAAAGCTGCATAGCATCAGAATTGATGATCTCGCCTTTGAACCGCGTTGCCAGTTCTACGGCTAGCTGTATGAATCTGTCAGAAAATGTGAACCCAGGTCGTCTGCAGTTAGGGCAAAGACAGTCCAACCTCGGATTTGCCCGTGCCTGTAGAGCCCAGGATCACCAGCAACGGTTCGGCTGGAGCTTTGCGAGCGGCCATCATAGACACAGACACAGGCATAGACAGTACATGGCGCAACAGCCCTGCTCCCCGGCCGAGCATTCGACAACGAGCCAAATCGGGCCTCGTTGCGTTGGCACTGGCAGAACCCTATCCTGCAATCTGGCTTTTTACGGCGCAATGCTGTGGAAGCTTCCTCTTCGAGCTGGGCCGCAGCTGTTTGAGAGCGCCAGAAAATCAATAGAAGAATTTCGAACTGGAACAGTCATCCAAACCCCCCCACTTCAAGCTCCTCCAGGTGGCTTGAATTGAATTGGTTGGCTTATTGCAGTGCTGCGGTGGAAAAAAGATACCAGACCAGACCCTTGTTGGTCCGTCGAGGCCACGCTTCTTTAACGACGGGCGAGTCACGTGCGACCCCATCTAGTTTCGGGACACATCAACATTTCGGGGCTTGAAGCCAGATCGCAACCTTTCCCCAGCTCCCTTCACCACTTCTCTCATCGATTCACCTTTTCTTCTACCCCCGAGCTCATCCAAGCTCGACTTTTTCTTCCTTCCTTTTTTTCCTTGGATGAATTAGTTTTCCTTCTCTGGTTTTCCCCCCTCAGCCGCCGCCATGAGTTCTCGTGAGTTGCAATTCCCCCCACCAATTCGCCGTCCAGTTTGTGTCGCGCGCGCGCTCGCAGACAGACGGCCGAAAGCGCGCAATTGATGCTCAATGGCACGCTGCTAACATGGCAATTCTTGCGCAGTACGCTTTCTCGATCTGGTCAAGCCGTTCGTGCCGTTCCTCCCCGAGGTTCAGCAGCCGGAAACCAAGATTCCCTTCAACCAGAAGCTGATGTGGACGGCATTGACGCTCCTCATCTTCCTGGTCATGAGTCAAATGCCTCTGTACGGCATTGTCTCTTCCGACAATTCGGATCCTCTATACTGGCTGCGAATGGTCATGGCGAGTAATCGAGGTACTCTGATGGAATTGGGTATCACTCCCATCATCTCCTCTGGCATGGTTTTCCAGCTCCTCGCTGGTACCCACCTCATCGACGTCAACCTCGACCTCAAGTCGGATCGCGAACTCTACCAGACTGCCCAGAAGCTCTTTGCCTTCATCCTGTCTGCCGGTACCGCCACCGTCTACGTCTTCACCGGTCTCTACGGCACTCCCTCCGACCTCGGTGCCGGCATTGTCTTCCTGCTCATCCTCCAGCTCGTCGTTGCTGGCATGATTGTCATTCTGCTCGACGAGCTCCTGCAGAAGGGTTACGGCCTTGGCAGTGGAATCTCTCTGTTCATCGCCACCAACATCTGCGAGTCCATCATGTGGAAGGCTTTCTCACCCACCACCATCAACACTGGCCGTGGCCCCGAGTTTGAAGGTGCCGTCATCGCTCTCTTCCACCTCCTCATGACCTGGCCCAACAAGCAGCGCGCTCTCCAGGAGGCCTTCTACAGGCAGAACCTCCCCAACATCATGAACCTCCTCGCCACCATCCTGGTCTTTGTTGCCATCATCTACCTCCAGGGTTTCCGCGTCGAGATCCCCGTCAAGTCCAACCGCCAGCGTGGTGCCCGAGGCTCATACCCCGTTCGCCTGTTCTACACCTCCAACATGCCCATCATGCTGCAGTCCGCCCTGTCCTCCAACGTCTTCCTGATCAGCCAGATGCTCTACTCTCGTTTCTCCGAGAACCTCCTGGTCCGTCTCTTTGGTGTGTGGGAGGCCAAGGATGGTACTTCTCAGCTCCACGCCATCTCCGGCCTTGTCTACTACATGTCTCCTCCTCTCAACTTCAAGGATGCTCTGCTTGACCCCATCCACACCGCCGTCTACATCGTCTACATGCTCGGTGCCTGTGCTCTCTTCTCCAAGACCTGGATTGAGGTTTCCGGCTCTAGCCCCCGTGATGTTGCCAAGCAGCTCAAGGACCAGGGTCTCGTCATGGCTGGACACCGCGATCAGAGCATGTACAAGGAGCTCAAGCGCATCATTCCTACCGCCGCTGCCTTTGGTGGTGCCTGCATCGGTGCTCTGTCCGTCCTGAGCGACCTTATGGGGGCTCTTGGCTCTGGTACCGGTACTCTGCTCGCTGTCACGTAAGTTTATATACCCTCCCTCCCCATTGCAGATGAAGTTGGGGTGAAGCTAATTTTTACCAGTATCATCTACGGCTACTTCGAAATTGCTGCCAAGGAGGGTGATCTTGCCGGAATGAAGGGCATGATCATGGGCTAATTGGAATCATATGGGAAGTGGGGGAGCCTTGATTCTCAAATAAAATCTCTTTGATTTCTACAGTCTTGGTAAACCCTCGACAGGCATGGAAATTGTAGTAATGTACCAACAGGGGATATCAATGGGGGATAAGGAGTATGAATCAAATATAAAATGGAAATGTACGATTGTTTTTTCAGGCAACTGGGAGCCGGAATTGCGAGAGATAGGAGGCGTCGCGTTTATAACTACATGTCTATGGATTAAATATTCCCAGAAGAAATCATGTCTGAGGCACTACGGTATAAATGGGCGAACTCGTGAGGCCTATGCCAGAAACACCAAGTAACCAAGCTCAATGGTTTGTACATGGGTAGATAAATAGTATCAACATACCTACCTACCTACCTAGTACACATACATTTGCTACTCGCCTACTCGTATAAGCTGCACTCGAGCAAACTCGCGATGAGTGACAGTAAATCGTTGTCCGACGCCCGGTTTCCTAGTTGGAGTCGATTTTGGAGTATCGCGGGGAAGCAAAGCCCGGCTTTACGTAATGCCCGTGCCAGCAGCGGCGGCTCATAGGCGTACTCGTATGGGACAGCACTAACACGGGAACGGCACTTGAAAGCTGAAGCTAAGATCGGCTAACTCTTGAACCATGTCATGCCAGGATCAAACATGTTCACGTTATTGTCGTCATCGGCTCTTCATCTTCCAATTCGACGTCATTGGGCATTCCGAATGGCATCAGGCGCGCACTCACGCTCTTTAATGGACTGTTTGGCGTAGGCTGTCGATAGCGTCAGACATCTAGAGCTCAGAGAGGGCCATAACAACACTCGACACACTCGATTCTAGAGCTCGTGAACAAGCGCGCCCATAGAAAAATGCCAGCTCGGAACGGGCGCTTCTTCTCGCGGGAGCCGTTCGACAATGACAACAGGCTAACGTTGCAGCACGCCGAGGGGCCCTTTGGCTTTCTCAATCCAACAAGAGCTCATTTCGACCACTCGGCACTGGCTCCCAAGCCGGCGCCTGACGACATAGCGGAACCACATGAGAGCGGCGATGATGCGGAAACCAGGCACGAACAGACAAAACAAGCCGGCGATTCGAACGTTCCCGCCAAGAATGTCAGGTTCCTCTGGCGGTCTCGAGACAACCGAAAGGGTCGGCATGCTTTACTCGTCCAAAAGCCGCTTCCAGGAGAGGAGGTGCCTTTCGTGACGCCAAGGCGGACGACACATCCCCGGGAGATTGTGAAGACGGTGATCAGGACTTTCACGCACTACCCCATCTGGGACATTTCTTGGCTGGTGGCCTTCATATTTACATGGGGAAGCATAGTCTGGGTTCTAAATGTATGTGTACAATGCACTGGAGCAGTCGGCCATGGGGGTTTGAGCTTGGTGATCTGATGTATCGGACAGAGTTTCTTCGTCTGGCTTCCGCTGGTGGCTCCCTCTACCGAGTTCGACGGCGAAGTCTACTGGGGCGGTGGCATAACCGCCTTCATCGGCGCCATCATCTTTTTCGAATTCGGTTCCATCCTTCTCATATTCGAAGCCATAAACGCCAATAGATCGGGCTGCTTCGGTTGGGCCGTCGAGCAATTGGTCGACAATGGGAGGAGCGGCAAACCGAGGCTTCGGGTGGTCGCAAGCCGCCATCATTGCCACCACCATCACCAAAATCGACGTAATTTTGTGGGCAAGCCCTCGGCTACCGCTTCGATTGAAGCTCAACAGGACTCCAGCAGGGCTAATGATGAGAAGCAATGGCAGTGGTTCCCTTCCTGGCACGACCTGCGCACACATTATATCCACGAGTTGGGGTTTCTCGCCGGTTGTGCACAGCTCTTCGGCGCTACTGTTTTCGGTGTGTCTGGGTTTACCGCCCTGCCGGGTATCAACAATCATCTCACGCCCCAATGGCGACTCAATGCTGCATACTGGATCCCTCAAGTCGTTGGCGGCAGTGGCTTCATTGTCAGCAGCACGTTGTACATGCTAGAAACACAGCAGAAATGGTGGAAGCCCGCACCTCATCTTTTGGGCTGGCACATTGCATTTTGGAATCTCGTGGGAGCATTTGGCTTCACGCTCTGCGGTGCCCTGGGAATGGCATACAACAATTCTGGGGCGCAGTATCAAGCTGGACTGGCTACATTTTGGTAAGTACCTGGCGTCTGATGCTTCAAGATCCGTTAAAAAGGGGATGACATTTGCTGACTTTTGGCTGCTACTCTTAGGGGCTCATGGGCTTTCTTGATCGGCAGTTACCTGCAGCTTTACGAAAGTCTGAGCAAGCATCCTGTGGAACAGGTGTCATCAATGGATGAGTTCATATCCAGGAAATAGGTTCCGCTTTCGGAGGCACGGGTATTTCTTGGGGGGGGGGGGCCGGACGAACACGTCTTGACATGACCAGGGGTTTAATAGATTCTTGTACGATGTACGGATACTCGGAGGAAATTTTAGATTTGTGAACCGTGATACAGCATGTAGGACTATTGTCTTGGATTGGCGTAATTTGGCGGCGATTGGTCTGGAGTGATATACCGCTATGGAGTCTTAAGAGACGGCGAGCACATCATTGATACACAAACAGGCAGCAAAGGTATCACGAGCCTGTTTGGTTAATACACATAATCAACCTCTCATTGTGCAGTGTACCGTCTGTATCGATACTTTTGGGTGATGCAATTGCAACGCACAGGTTGTAAAACATGGCCCCACGGCCGGCCACGATAACCATGCTTCATCTCTTCGGTGAGAGCACATTCGTACAAATATGTATGATGGAGAACAAGGTTGAGTATTCGTACAGTCAGTATGATGAAGAGGATTACAGCCCAGGGTCGATAGACCGCATTTGTCAGCGCCAGAAAGACGGTGAGGCCTTCCCACGGGCCAGCCGTTACTGCACATGTGCAAGGAAGCATTCAGATTCAATAAGGGGAATTACGCGATGAACGATGCGAAATCCGCTTGGCTTTAGCTATTGCCGGCGTGAGAAAGTGATGACAATGCCTAGGGGTGTTGCTGGATATGACTATGTATGGACCGTGGGCACATGTAGTTTGCAATGGGAGATGCCATCTACCTTATGCATGGACGTCGTATAAGTGCCAACAGCGCCGCGGTGTAACTTTCATCAGTCCTGACTGAGACATGCATCTTGGATTACTACCGCCCTGTAAATGAACCAAGCCTCGCCGGCGATATTAGCATTCAAGTCTCCTGACGCACAACTTTGCCAGTGGCAATAGATGGCATCCACGGGGGTTTTGCGGGGAACTTACCCGGGGAGTTTTTCCCTTTCGTTTTGAGTCACTGACCGCAACCATGATGTATGATGACTATCCAATTTCTCGATGCTCCATAGTAAGGCGTGCCGAACTACGGAAGAACCAATCAGTGGCCATTAGTTACCGTTGGTCAAGGAGAGCTGAAGGCAACAAACAAGACATTGCCTAGCACTAAGACGAAGCTGTAATGTTGGTTGATGGAACAAACAACCTTGAAGTCATATACCAAAGTTATCAACTACAGGTGTCTTGGGTTCATCTCCCCATGATTTGATGATGAGCCGCACAGAGAAGAGAGCCAATAAGCTATGCTCTGTGGCCGCTGGTTTCGCCACAAAGATAGCCGAGATAGTAGACCATTCCATAGCCTTTTTCGGCGAAATCAGATAAATGGACGAGGATGAATCAAGCCAAAAAAAAAAAAAAAAAAAAAGGTTCGGATCATGGCTCCGTGGAGCTTGGGCCTCCCCTCCCTCCCGCAACGCGTTGTGAAGGGGGCACGAGTTACGGTACGAAACGGGGTAGCAAATCAGCGCTGCGTGGAGGGTCCGGGATATGGCGTGCGTGCCGGGATGCGCCATGCAGGCAATGTTCGGGGCTCGCTGCAGGGCCGGACATGTCGTAGTGCAGTAGCTCCAGTGCCGCCATCGTGGTTTTTTTTTTTTTTTTTTTTTTTTTTTGCCTGGCAGAGGGTTGGAAAAAGAAGCTGTCAAGGCGCGGGTAGTTAGTTGGTGATGCTTGGTATTGGTGGTCTGGAAGCAAGCACACAGCTAGCGGCGTCTCTTGAGTATCCCGGGCTGGCTTGGTGCCACACACGCACGGATAGAATACAAGTACGAGCAGTACTATAGTAAGGAGGCTGCCAGGCTCCGCCATAGCGGTGAGTCAGTCATTCGAAAGAGAGGCTATGGGAGCGGGACAGATTCTGTGGAGGATTTCTGTACACCTAAGGGGAAGGTCGGGGAGGGGCGGTAGTGGAGTTGACCAAGTGGATGGGCCTTTGTTAGCCTGGATAGGAAAGGCAGAAGGCGAAGATGGAAAAAAAAAAGAGTTTCGCCGTCAGTAATGAGTGATTCCAGATTCGAGAAGTGGCAAATGCATAATGACAGCAGAATAAGTAGATGCCGTGCCAGTGCCCTGCGCCGTCTGCCGTATAATGGATGATGGACGATGGATGAATCAACAACACGTTCTGATGTGTGCAGAGGGCGCGAGCATGTGCTACCGAGCAGAGAGAGGAGGCTGTATGTAGGATGGAGGGCAGGGAACGTTTGTGGTTTGCAAAGCCATGTGCATCGCGTCGACTCTGATGACTCAGTGAATGAGTCGACGCTACAGTACCAAGTGCGAATCCGTGCTGGGAACGCAGGAGATGGCTGCAAGTCATGATCGGGCTGAGAGCTGATGTGGTGATTTGCGAGATTGATCATACTGTAGGCCGGCCATTTGGTTGGATACCGGGTACTCGATGGTACTTTTGCTGCAGTTTTAAGCTCTGGCAATACTGCCCTGCCCAAGGTAGTAGCAGCTGCAACTCTGACCAAGGCTCGTGTACCTCGCATGTACAGCCCGTGGTCATCATGCATGTTAAAGCAAAGTTTAGATCAAGACACTCTCAAGGTTCGTGGCGGCATCAACTCTTAACCGGTTACAAAGAGTTGATTGCCAGACATACCTACGGGACGGAGTGCAACCCTGCCTGAGGTGAGGTCTAGCGGCAGGATAAGCCGGTCTCTCAATCGCCCCGAACCGGCCCCTTGTGCCTTTCACGACGTCCCAGATCTCTGCTCCCATCTCTGAGTTCGTTGGAGTGCCCGCTAGCCCAGAGCCGTAATCACCTTACAGAGGCTTACACCATATCCTCATCATGTGCTGGGGTGCAAAAGCAGCTTCAGCGCATGCACTAATGCAGCTCCCGCCGTGTGACTCTTGATCCCAACGCAGTTCCTCTTCTCGACCCTCGAGTCGATCATCGTGCCACCGCGCTTCCATCATCTGTCTCATCAGGCTAGCCGCCGGTTGAATTGCAGACCAGTTGGGGGCGGCAAGGATATCAATAGTGCCCTTTGCCCGCATGCTTGTGCGAGCTTGGTGTGTTGCTCAAACCTCCATCTTAACGTCTGTACCGAGTACTGGAGATTGATGCATCGATATCAGAGGTACCCCGGGAATACCTTGTCAGGCGCCGCAACGCACAGAGCTGCATGTACTCCGCATGCTAGCACGTACTTGTACCTTAGGTGAGGGTCGTCGATGTGCAAAATTCCCCGTTCGACTCCAACCGCGACGCCCGAAAGAAAGAAGTTAAGAGGAGAAAAAGGAAAAAAAAGAAGAAAAAAGAAGAAGAAAAGTCCCCCCCTGCGTGTTTCTTCCCCACTGCATCGCGCGCAAAGCTACTCCCTCCGTACCCTGTCCGCCTCTTTTCCCCACTGATAACTGATCCGGGCATGTATTAGTCTGCTCTGACTTGTACAAGTACCTGGCTGTACGGAGCGGCATACCTGCGCGTGCGTCCGCGCTCATGTCTTATCCACCGGCAGTACCTGTACTGCAGCTAGCGCTACCTGGCAGCTCCACCCCGCCGTCGCCTTCTGACCAATGCGACCGCCCAGTTCCTGTACATCCCATCATCGTCCATTCGCCTCTTTCTTCCTCTTTTCACTTCCTCTCCTGTCCGCCGAATGTCTTTTCTTCTCATGCCTGTACATTCGCTAACGCTATGAGTGTATAGAGAGGCAGCAGCAACGAGAGCTGACACGCCAGGAACCGAGGCGAGACCACCGAGGCTCGTCCGTGTTCTTTCCTTCAAGCCCCCATTCTCTTTCTGCTTTCTGAACCACCACATACCTTGAACCCATTTTGCTTCCTATACTTTTCTTATTGCTTCGCGGGCAGCTCTTGCTCCCAACCCGGAACCCGCTATGGGCTTTGCTCAGTGCTCAGATCCGCTATGGAACATTGATGACTTTAGCGGCTGCTTCCGCAGAGAGTAAGTTCTTGATTCGCGCTGCTGCTGTGCGCTCGCAATCTGCTTTGCCACTTGCACTTGGTATAGATGCGCAAGGTACAGTTCAGCTAATGGGCAAATACACAGTTACCTCGCTGTCCTCCTCCCGTTAATAGTAATTGCTATTTCTTTCTTGCGCCTCGCTTGGTCCAAAATCGACCGCATCCGCAGTGCCAAGGGCAAGGGTTATAGCTCCATCTCTGCCAACGACGCCGTTCCCGACCACACAGCCATCCCCCCCGACGAAGAATCCGAAGACAGCGATGACGACGATCTCGAGATCAACGGCGGCCGCTTGGCTCTGGCCAAGGTGACTTCAAGGGGCTCAATAGTCCAAGCCGACACCCCCACTGCTCAGCGCTTCTCGCAATTCGTCGAAGAGCTTGCTCTCATTGGCCTGGTTGCAATCAATGCATATGCTCTCGTCACCGGTGCTTTTGGCCCCGACACCCACCTGGTTGCCGCTGCTGGTCTTACCACTTGGATATATACGTTGATTCTTGCGACACTGCGAGTTGCGCTGGGTACCTCCAAATGGCGAATCCCCTATATCTGGAACCACACCGCCACCATTTACGGCTGCAAATGGCTACTCTCCATCTTCATCTTCCGCTCGGCCATTCTCTACCCTTACTCCCGACTTTCTCAGATTCTCGTCATCGTCGACTTTGCCCTCAACTCTTTGCTATTCGGCATTGCTGTCTCCACGCGAAAGGGCAACAAGACTGTCAAGTTGGAGTGGGAGGATGGCATCGAGCCCTCACGCGAGCCTCTTGCCAGTCTCTTTTCCATTGCCACCTTTTCGTGGGTCGATGCGATTGTTTGGCAAGGTTGGAAGAAGCCCCTGGAGCTTGAGGATGTTTGGAATCTCCTCCCCAAGGACAAGTCCACGGCCGTCATTGCCGATTACAGGCTGATGAAGAAGACGACTGCCCTTTCGTGGCACTTGCTCAAGTATTTCCGCAGCCTGCTGTTTATGCAATGCGCAATGGCGGCCGTGGCCGGTCTCTTCACTTTCGCTCCTACCCTACTGCTCAAAGCTATCCTCCAGTATGTGGAACGTCCCGACGATGCGCCTATCAACGTCCTCTGGCTCCTCGTGATTGGCCTCCCGGTTCTTGATACGATCCGCTCGTACTGCGATGGAATGGCCCTTTGGATTGGCCGCAAGATCTGCATTCGCGTCCGCGCTATTATCGTTGGTGATATTTACGCAAAGGCGCTGCGCCGAAAAGCTGCCGCCGGCAAAGACAAGATTCTGCTCGGTGACAATGCTAAACCCGACGAGGGTGGCGACGACGAGGGAAGCAAAGGCGTCGTCAGTAAAGTCAAGCGCGCTCTTGGTTTTGGTGGCAAAAAGCAGAAGAACGCTTCCAGCTCAGACGACACCGAAGCTGCCAATGCCTCCGATTCCGCCAAGGCCATCGTAGAGAAGGGAGGAGATGATGAACAGGCCAACCTGGGAACCATTATCAACCTCATGTCGGTTGACAGCTTCAAGATTGCCGAAATCACCGCCTACCTGCATTTCTTGTGCGCTTCGGCCCCCACCCAGCTGATCGTATCCATTTATTTGCTTTGGCAGGTTATGGGTCTCAGCGCCATTCCCGGTCTCATTGTCATGTTCATCCTCCTGCCCGTAAACTACACGCTGGCCCGTGGTTTCAACATCACTTCCAAGAACATCATGGCTGCTACTGACAAGCGCATCAATGTGACCAACGAGATTCTCCAAAACATCCGCATCATCAAGTACTTTGCCTGGGAGCGGCGATTCGGCAAGATTGTGGATGAGAAGCGCCAAGCCGAGCTCAAGGCCCTTCGCTCCCGATTCATGCTATGGGCTGTCGCGGTTGCCATCTGGAACTCAGTTCCCATCCTGATCACCTTCTTCTCTTTCCTGGTGTACACCCTGATTGAGAAGAAGCCCCTGTATCCCTCTGTTGCCTTCACAGCCATTTCCCTCTTCATGCTCCTTCGCGTTCCCCTCGATCTCCTTGGCGACATGTTCGCTCACGTCCAGGAAGCAAAGGTGTCCATCGATCGAGTTGAGGAGTACCTTTTGGAAGAAGAGACCGAAAAATATGAACAACTTGGATTGGACAATGTGGACGAAGACGGCAAGAAACGCATTGGCTTCAGGGATGCTACTTTGATCTGGGGTGCCAAAAACAGCGTGGCCGAAGATGGTTCCAGGGCATTCCGACTGCTCGACCTGGACATTGACTTTCAGATTGGCAAGCTCAACATCATCGCCGGCCCAACTGGATCCGGCAAGACTTCTATGCTCATGGGGCTTCTTGGTGAGATGACGCTTGTAGAAGGCAGGGTATTCTGCCCTGGCGGTCGCAGCCGAGAGGACGTTCGCCCCAACCCCGAGACTGGTCTTGCTGATACAATCGCTTATGTCGCCCAGGCTGCCTGGTTGGTCAACGCCAACATCAAGGATAACATCATTTTTGCGGCGCCATATGATGAGCAAAGATACAAGGATGTCATTGTCGCCTGTGCTCTCGAACGCGACCTCGAAATTCTCGACCATGGAGACCAAACGTTGGTTGGTGAGAAAGGCATCACTCTCTCCGGTGGTCAGAAGCAGCGAATCTCCTTGGCTCGTGCTCTCTATTCCAACTCGGCGCATATCCTCTTGGACGACTGTCTCAGTGCTGTGGATTCGCACACGGCTCAATGGATCTTTACAAACTGCATCAACGGCCCGTTGATGAAGGGCCGCACCTGTGTTCTCGTTACCCACAACATACAGCTTTGTGTTCCGTCATCCGACTTCGTCGTCTTGCTAGAGAACGGACGGGTCGTAGCCCAGGGGCCCTCACAAGAGGTCATCGCCTCCGGCAAGCTCGGCGAGGAAATTCAGCGCTCTCGACCTGCCTCTCATACTGCATCTCGTATCCCATCTCGCGTACCATCAAGCGTCGGCGATGAGGAGACCATGGTTAACAGTAACGGTGACGCCGCGGGCTCCACAGACGACTCCAAGAAGGACAAGAAGGAACCGCCCAAGGGGCCTCCTGAAGAGACCAAGGCAACTGGATCCGTCAAATGGTCTGTTTTACGCATTTATCTCTCTTCAATGGGACCTTGGTGGTTCTGGCTTGTCGCATTCATGGTCTTTGGCATGCAACAGCTCTCGACCGTCGCAACGAACATCTGGGTTAGGGAGTGGGCTAACCAGTACATCGAGGAGGAGAATATCAACGTTTCGCTAAGCGCCATGCCGCATGCCTACGGTGCTGAAGGCCTATCCAAGGGCTCCTGGGCTTCTATTGCCAGTTTGGGTAGCCTGCATTCCTCGACAGAGCCGGGTATGCGCGTGCTGGATGATCAGATCACTCTTGGCCCGACTGCGGTACCACAAGTCAACGTCCCCTATTACCTCACTGGACTTGCCCTTATTGGCGTGTTCGGTGCCCTGACCGCTCTGATCCGAGACGTATGGATCTTTGTCGGCTCTTTGACTGCATCCAGGCGAATTCACGACCGTCTCATTCTCTCTGTGACCAGGGCCAAATTCAAGTTCTTCGATGTAACCCCTCTGGGCCAGCTGATGAACCGCTTTAGTAAGGATCTCGAGGCTGTGGACCAAGAGATTGCACCCACAGCGATTGGCGTAATGGTCTGCGCCCTCTCTCTCGTCGTGACCGTTGTGTTGATTTCATTCATCACTCCTGGTTTCCTCATTGCCGCCCTCTTCATTGCCGTCCTATTCTATGTTGTCGCCGCTTTCTATCTACGCGCGTCTCGCGATCTTAAGCGCCTGGAGTCTGTCCAGCGTAGTCCACTCTTCCAGCAATTTGGCGAGACTCTTAGCGGTATGACAACTATCAGAGCTTACGGCGACGAACGGCGTTTTATCCGCGACAACTTGGCCAAAATCAACACTCAAAGCCGACCGTTCATCTACCTGTGGGCTTGCAACAGATGGCTCGCATTCCGAGCTGATTTGCTCGGTAACTTTGTATCCTTCTTCGCAGGTGTCTTCATTATTGTCAACCTGGGCAAGATTGATGCCGGTGCGGCTGGTATCTCATTGAGCTATGCGATGAACTTTACCGAAAACGTTTTGTGGCTTGTCCGTCAGTATGGCATGAACGAGCAAAACATGAACTCTATGGAACGTGTCAAGGAATACCTAGACGTTGAACAAGAAGCGGAACCGATTATCGAGGATAACCGGCCGCCGAAGAACTGGCCTGCGGAGGGCGGTGTCGAGTTTGTCGACTACTCTACTCGATACCGCGCCGACTTGGATCCGGTTCTCAGAGGCATCTCGCTCAAGATTAACCCCAAGGAAAAGGTTGGCATCGTGGGCCGAACTGGCGCAGGCAAGAGCTCGTTGACGCTGGCCATTTTCCGTGCCCTTGAAGCCGACTCGGGATCTATTACGATCGATGGCATCGATATTAGCAAGATTGGACTCCAGGATCTCCGAGAGAACATTACCATTGTGCCTCAAGATCCCACACTCTTCATGGGTACTATTCGAACGAATCTTGATCCCTTTGATCAGTACACGGACGAAGAGGTGTTTGAGGCATTGAGACGTGTCCAGTTGATTGGCCATGACGAGACGACTACCCCTGCAACCCCTACTATTCCGACATCTGTTGAAGGAGAGAGCGCAGGGGCCTCATCTGGTACCCGGACACCGTCGATTGCTACGAACAAGAACATCTTCCTTGATTTGTCTTCCCCCGTCTCCGAGTCCGGTTCCAATCTCTCTCAAGGCCAACGACAGCTTCTGTGTTTGGCGCGAGCAATGCTGAAGAAGCCGACCGTCATGGTCATGGATGAGGCTACAGCATCTATCGATTACAACACAGACTCAAAGATTCAAGAAACCATCCGAGAACTTACCGGGACTGTCATTACAATTGCGCATCGCCTCCAGACTATTGTGGATTACGATAAAGTATTGGTGCTAGACAAGGGCGAAGTGGTGGAATTTGATCACCCATGGGAGCTGATTAACAAAAAAGACGGAACATTTAGGAGCATGTGCGAGACCAGTGGCGATATGGACATATTAGTGAAAGCCGCAAAGAAGAAGTGGGAAGAGGGTCACAACTGAATATAAAAGAAGGGAAACTAAAACTAAAAGGATCTCAATCAGGTCAATAGTATTTATATAAATTAATGTCATCAAGTGTTATATTGCTCATATTTCTCTTCTACTCACTCAGCCTTGGCTCTTGGATAGAACGGTAGCCGCGCGCCAAAATCATCGAGATTGAGTCCCATATACTGATGCGTCGTGGCGGGCTGTGTTGGAGTAACGACGTGGTGATTGTGGCGGGGCAAGTTGAGACGGGGTTATCGAGAGCAGCCCAGTCAGAGCCCAAAGCAAAAGAGTCGATATTTATCCACCAAAGCCATGTTGCAGTCCAGTCCAGTCGTTGGTGTGAACCAGCTACAAACATACTCTGTAGTGGTTTGCAGTAGGCGCATATGTTTTGGCGCACGGAGCATTTGCTTGCATTGTCGTACTCGCAGATGGTGAGAGCCACGATGGCCAAAACCCGGCCATTTCCGTTTCCGGAATCATGCCACGAACAAGTGGAGGCGGTGCTGAAGAATCAAGAATCAACTGGAGACGTAAGCTCGTGAAAGCTCTAGTCTGGTGCCATTCAGCCGCATTGTTGCCCGTCTAGCGGGTTTGTTTCAGCAAGTGGACGCACTCCTGCATCTTCACAGGGCACCGACGCTTGGTCCGCCTTTGGGCCTGGTGACTGGAGTTGCAGTTGCAGCCTGGAGAGAGAGATAAAGCCGCCGTTTCGCCTTTTGTCGTTGTCGTGCTCTTTTATTTGTTTTTTTTGTTTTGCCCGATATTCGAAATACGCCGTTGAACAGACGGGTTGAATCCGGTGGATTTCATCAATTGACGATCGTGTTTGGAGACAGTTGAAGCGAGTTGGAGAGAAGCAGAGCATACAAGTACAACCAACAAGTGGGAAACAGAAGCAGCAGCCCCGGGACCGCTACCCAAAGCTTACGTACCTGCCCGCCTCTCTCTCACCGGTGTTGAGCTTCTTTTTTTTCCTTATCGATTCCCACCCTCTTCCTCTTGGACGCCCGTCGTCTTGTTCCAATTATCATTTCTTTCTATTTTCTCATTCTACTCCTACATCCTACGCTCAGACACCCGCCGCCAATCAATCATGGGCAAGCCAGACTTCCTCCCGCCTCCGTCGCCGGCTGCCGGGCCTTCAACGCCCTTGGCCGAGTCCGCCGGCTCCATCTCGCTCAACCCAACGGCCACCACCTTTTCCGCTGCGAATCTCGGCAACCATCGCCAGACGTACTTTGACGATGACCCTACCGAGCTCGGCAACGACGATCTGCCGCCCCTGTATGACGAGCACGAGAACGATGCCGTCCCCTTCATCGACCCTCTGGCCCCTGCTGGCCCTGCAGCCAACATCCTGAACCTCGAGCCCTTCAAGCGGGACCCTCGCTCAGACACCGTCTATTACCTGGATCCCCGCCTCGACTCGGATCCCAAGTATCTCAACGATGCTCTCGTCCACCTGTCCCAGCTGCCTCCTCGGCCGTTTGCCCAGATCCGCGGCACACACACCGAGACTCGCCGCAAGTCGGATGACAAGACGGAGCAGGTCACCGTGGTTGATTTTGACATTGAGATTGAGCTCACGCACCTGCTCTACCACAATATCCAGGACCCTACAAACGGGGCCTGGCGAAAGCTCCACAGCGTTGGCAACCTGGAAAAGGTTCGCCGTGGCACCGTCTTCCCAACTCGCGCAGCTGGCTTCGGCGGCAGCGGCGGCATCATCGAAAGCGGCGAGCCTTCTGTCGAGGAATGGTGCCACCGCTTCTGTGCCAGCCGTGCCGGTCTCAAGAACATGGCCTTTGAACGTCGTGTCACCGGCTGGGACTGGGATTATCTGAAGAAGCAGCTGGAGCGCCTGGTTCACGACACCAACTATCGTGGCCACACCAGCATTACTTTCCCAGTGCGGAACTCGCGCGTGGAGATTTACAATGCTTGTCGTGTGAACCAGATGCGTCTCACCAAATGGATCGAGGTCATGTTTATGCTCACCCTCATGTTCCTCTTCGCCTGGCCGTACCTATTCTTCCGCACCAAACGTTGGGAGACGGTATACGCCGAATGGTCCTTGAGCCGCGATGAGCCGGATGGCACTGGCTGCGTGGAACGTCGCTTTGCTTCCATGAGCGAGGCTCAGTGGTACCAGATGTGGGCGAGAGCCATCCAGAAGGCCGTCTTGGAACGTAGACAGGGCCACCTCGACCAGGGAGACGTGGAGAGAGCCGACCAGCCGGCTGACCAAGCTGGCGGCTTTGCCGGCATGGTGCAGGCTGGTGTGGAAGCCATGGGCGTCGTCAACAGGTCGTTTGGATGGGGTGGTGACAGCGGCAGCGCGCCCCGGCGCTTCAAGTTTGGAAGACGGTAAATGGCTTTGCGTGTTGAGCACCGTGGCGAAGAACGAGACGAGGGTGATGGCGAGACTCTAGATGGGCTGGAGATGCATATTTCTATTGGATATATGTGCCCCCTTCTTCCCTCAGCACTTTTAAAACGACTTGTTTTGGTGGAGTTTTTGGAGTTACAGGGTAGCATGGATGATGTTTTCTAGGTACAGCGGATGTTGAACTATTCCTATGCACAATCTTTAGTTTGTCTATTCCTTACAGGTCATTGCATATATTGCATATATTGGGCACGATATGGGTTTGTTTATTTTGTTTCATTTGTTTTCTTCAACTAGGTAGTTGCAATTTCAACCATCTCCCATTGATGTGCCCTGACGGCTTTCTCTGATATTCAATTTCACGTGGAATTAGCCATGGATTCAGACCCCACAGCGCTTTTGCCCCTCCAACCAACGACTCGCCCCCGCTGTAATTCTTGCTTAAACGTGGCTGACAAGCCATCACTAAGCGTCTAGTCGTGCAACAAGGCAGCACCAACTTTCTGCAACTCAACTTTATATATTTCTTCTTCCTTTACTCTACACAGTCTCTAAGAACGCAGTTCCAGCACCTATTCTTCTTTTCATTGATACTCTCACGATACTCATTCGTTACATCGCCCTATAACAGAGCTGGAGTGAGTGTGAGAGCACGTCATTCTCTTGCAGATTTTGCGAGGACGTGGGAAGGATTGGCCGAGCATCGCACGCATCAACATGGACATTTCCAACCCGAGGAGGATTCTGGCCGTCAGCCTAGAGGGCGAGGAGCAGCATCTGAGTCGTGTCATCAAAGGTAATGTTCTCTTTTCATCGTCGTCGTCAGCATACCTGCATGAGATGCGTCTTTTGTGGTACGTGTGATACATCATCAACTTGGATATCTGTGAAATGCAAGTGAGGACTGAGATGAATTTTCACATTCGTCCTCTACCATCACTTTATAGTAAATCGTTTGGGCATTTATCCACTGGGCTTACAATCTCATCAAATCTCATATCCAACATGCTGCACTGCTTCTTTAAACTAACTGTACCTCGCCAGATCTTACCGGATCATCACCAGAAGCGGCATCAACGTCACTGGCGGGCACCACGCATGACCTTGAGCTCAAAACGTCATACTACACAGCCTCTGTCCCGATATGGATAGATCTCATCGCTTCTCCGGCAGAATGGGCTTCGTCTTTCCTATCCGAAGAAGCCCGCGAGGTCCTCGCCGTCCTGGGCGGCCTCGTTCTCGTCTTTGCAATACCTAATGCCAAGCCCGCATCTTTATCTGGGGACAACGACACCCCCAGTCTTATTCGACACGTTGGCAGTGTCGTCCAGAAAGGCCTTGGCGGCTGGGAATGGGATGGAGTCAGGCTAGCCGTTGGTATCGGCGAGGGCGATGACGCCGATGAATGGGACGAGCTATGCGCGGAAGCCGGCCTGGAGTTTGTACAGCTGAAAAGCGGGCAAAAGGATAAAAATGAGTTTGGAGGTATGGTGACTCAACAACATTCCCACATAACCCTTGCCGTTACCGGCCTGCCTGATACAGTATCACCAATGGTGTGGCTATCTTGCTGACTGTAGATGCATTTACAGAAAAGACGGGGATTTCTCGGGTCAAGGAAGCCCTTGAATCAAATGACTGGGAGCAGTTAAATGATGACCCGCTCTCTGATTTGGACGAGACGCGCTCTGATAAATCTGAAGACGCAGAGGACTTTGATCCAGAGAGCTTAGACTTTGGCGTTGACCGTTCTGATTTTGAAGGGCTGCGCATGGCAATTTGGGAAACAAGCCGACTCGAAACTGGGGATGTCGACAATGCTCTTTCAAAACAAACCGAGGCGAATGTGCCCAAGGCGGCGGACGTCAAAGCAGGTCCCGCCCCTGATACCAACGATGTCGTGGCGTCGGACCGCGACCTTGACGACGAGGATGTGGCCAAGGTGGAAAAGATGATGAGGAAGCTTCAAGCGACTAGAGAAATGGGAGAGGGCATGAGCGAGGCGCAGAGAAAGCGGCTGGCAGCCAGAGCCGTGGAGGAGGTAATGCGGGAGCTTTGAAAGTCGACGTTCTCTTTTTGTCTTTTGCATGCAAGCCAGAACCAAAGTCTCATCCTAGTTTTTTTCTTTCTTGAACTGACGGTGGCGCTTCGTGGCATTCCTACATGGATATGCATGTACATCGGGGTTTCACGAGGCGACCGCTTTCCATGTCTCGCCCTGCCCTGATATCGGATCTCGCTCTGAGATGATTCTCTAACAAAACGACTTGTTGCACAAAATAGTGATAATATGCAATACAACTACTACTAGCAGTAGTAATCAGCATGGTATCCGTGGCTAGCTGCAAGGGACAGCCGTCATGCATCATGCCAAAGCATGACAATGTGAGACATGCCGACGCCGTGCATATATAGGGTACGGTAGGAAGTTTGTTATAGTCGTATGTAGTTAGCCCAACTGCACTCCCCGTCCTGCATCCACTGCGGTTTGCTCCGTGCCCATAGACATGCCTTGGTCGGTGTTCCAAAACAGTGGTCGGTTCAAGGGAGGCCGGGGACACAAATCGGAACCCGGGAAGCTAAGTGTAAAGACAACTTTATTGTTCGGTGTGCGCCTGATGATGCCTTTCATGCTCACGAGTCGAGGCTCCATGATCTGGGCAGATGAAGGAAGACGAGGGCTAGGCATGGGCTTGAGGTCGAGTTTTGCGTTTTGAATGCCCGTAACACCATGACTACTAGGTAGATAGATTTCCCTGCAGATACGTGGAGGGAGGTAGTGCAAGCATGCTTTCCGAGCAGACCCGCTTCCCCAGTCCAGTTGTCATGGCCTTTCTTGAAGTGAGACATGCAACATGCTCATGGGCGATGCTGCACACAAAGATAGTGATATTCGCGGACAGGGGCGACGAAAAGGGAGAGAATAGATAGAAAGAGGAAACTAGGCGAGAATCAGGGCATCATGAAACATCACACGACTGAGTTCTGTAAAAGCAGCGTACGAGTACATCATGTTGTTCTGCAATATGCGGCTCGACACCTGTTGAGGTCAGGCCCGATCCGACACTCCATATGGAGCATGAAAGTGTTTCGTACACTTGAGTCAGTGTAAACCACCGCCATCACTACTATAAAGTTCTTTCTTTGGCGGGGAGAGTCCAGTCGAACTCCACCACCAAGTGCTGATGATCTAATCCGAATGCTCTCAAGCTCGATCAAGTAACTCCTATTGGCGGGATCCAGTCTGTTAAGAGCTCGAGTCAAGCCGGCAAAATGATATTAATAGATGCTCAGTCTGGTGGTAGTGGTAGTAAGCAATCCACTGCAAAGGGCCTTTTGACGTCTTTTTTGCAGTACACAATGGCCAGGCAGTGCTGCTCCTAGTAGTTAGTCTTGAACTTCAATCGCGGGCGCGTCGGGAGAATATCTTGAATCTTTGCCCTCGCCTACGCCATGGAGACCCCAGAGGTGGCAAGAAAACAGTCAAGCATCCTGCGACACGACTAGTCTCATCACCACTGCATCTAGCAGGCATACTCTCAGAGTGTCTTGGCCGTCGGCTAAACGAGTTGTGAGGTTTGCGCAGGGGAATCGGAGCATCTCCGCCGGCTTCTGACACAAAGACATAGCTGACTAGAAGCTTTTCGAGAGCCAGCAAGCAGCTATCCGTATGGACTTATCTCAAACTGTCCGTACCCCCACAGTGGTCGTGAGGTTGGTCAGAGCTACCGCATACTCGTAAGAAAGCTGAGATGGCCCTATCCACTTGGATCCTCGATTTTGTCGGATGGGACTAGACAAACTGAGAGCATTGAAATTCTGGCACGAGGCGAAAAAACGAAGAAGTCGGGGTCAAGGTGGCGTCTGTTTACCGGTCTCATCCCAGCACACAGCTAGAGACATGTGGCAAATCGAGCCGTCGGCAAGGTTTCACTCTTGGAGCCTGAAATGCTACAAGACGATTGTATGTATACACAAGAAGGGATGCCGCTGGGGCTGTGCGGAGAAGATGAAAAAGCCGTGCTTGTGAATGATCGATCGGAGGTAAAAGGTCCTCAAAATGGGATAGGATCGAAACCGGGAGGACAAGTATGGAGCTCCTCTTGTTAAGAAGCACCTGCGCTTCCGCTTGCATGTGCATGTGCATGAGCATGTCCGGTCTGCTCGATGCTACGATCTCTCCCTATCATTCTTTGGGTTTAGCACAAGTCCAAGCGGGTAGCCTGTAGCGGTTGGGCGGAGCGCCTCCCGACTGCTGGTTGGCCGTGACGCCAAGCAGCAGGGTCCCAGAATCCTGGTCTGTCCTAGTCAGGGGTAAGGAGGCTGTGGAGCTTCTTTGAGCTTCTCCGAGACGGTTGGGGCATGTTACACTGTGTTTGCATATCGTGTGTCCCGTACTGTGCGCCCAAGACAAGTCTATCGTGTTCGAAGGCGATGGTACCTTTTTTTTGTGCTCTCCCGAAGTGTGCGAAATGTATGCATGTTTTACTCCATGGGGAGCATGTCCATAGAAGTCGCCACCACGTGTACGAGTATCGTATCGATCACGTATCATCAACTGCATACCCTGGGTATCTCTGCAATTGGGTTTCTTAGAGACATGGTGACCCTTCTCTGCGGCGATGCCGTCAGTTCTGTCATCTCTCACACTTGCTCGGAGAAATGGTGCCACTGATGACAACCACTGACAAGTAACACTGCTCCGTGCATACAGATTGCTCCCAAGGAGTACTCGTACTTGTAGGGTATTGACCTTGTAGAATGCCACTCTGACGATCTTCTTGCACTCAGACCAGCAGACTGGCAGTAAGAATATGATGAACTCGGTACTCCGCCCTGATACTACCTAGGTACTCGTACTCTAGGCTTGGTAGGCATTCTGACTGCCACTCGTAGAAACCGACCTGCCGCGATCATCGGCGGCGGAAGGGAAGCGAGGCGGACGTGAAATCGAAAAGGGGACTTTGTGTTTGAGGATTTTCCCCAATTGCCGGTCCCTCGCCTGATGTCGTCAGAGCCGGTTGGTACCGTTCTAGACGCATGCTGTTAAGGGGCGCACTGTACAGGCTTGTCCAGACGCGACCCGCTCCAAAACCGCATCACACCCTTCTGCAGGAACACGGGCTGGTCTCCCATTTTGGCTGTTCTCTTCTTCGGTGGTGGTGGCAGTAGTTCGTCGTGGTATCGGCTCTTCTCAATTGGCCTCCAGTTGATCTTTTACCATGCTGGACTTGCAGCCACACTAACACCATTGTGGTTTGAATCGCCGGATCTGTAACTGTACCGTGGATGGCTGGCATCGAGTTGGCATGCCGTTGTAGCACTAGCAGTGGTAGTTGTCCGTCCAAACTAGTACTGCATGTACAACATACTGTAGCAACAAAACAAAGAAAGACGGAAAGGGCCTTTCGCCGTTCACCATTAGCCTCCATGATGTCACCCCCACTGTCGGTCGAAAGTCATCCATTGGGTGCGTCGAATCGAGCCATGGCGGGCGCGAGAGCGACAAACTCTCACGCAGACGTTCGAGTAGCGCCATGCAATGCATGCTTTAGGGTCGCCAAGTGCGGTACTAGTATGGGGTTGGGGCTAATTCGAAGACTGCATCTGCGTACGTCGGGATAAGTACGAAAGGCTTCTCCTCGTACGGAGCAACTAGCAGTGCCGCTACTCGTAGGCGTTTGCACTTGCGAATAGCATTACGGGTAGTGCAGTATAAACCGGGCAGAAGCTGAGATCCATGTCTCCTCCGTTGCGAATCGTGTCCAGTTTGAGCTGCCGAGGCTGATAGTAGTGGTACTCGTAGTAGTAGCCGTACGCCATAAGAAGGGCGTTGCATAAATTGAATAGATGGCAGGTCTGCCAAGGGCCGGGAGTCCTGCTTTGTAAGTCCAAGAACGAATCATAGGATGAGAGCTGTCATGTCATATTGGGGCTTGTCCTGGAAGAGCGACACCAAATTCCTGTCAGTTACTTGGACGAGTGCCGCGGAAGCCAAGTCTGTGCGGGCTTGTGTCTTGTACCACGCACTTGTTGGCTTGGATGAGCCTGTGCCACTTTGCTGGTGGTGCGAGCCTAATGCTACTCCGTACCACGGCAAGACACGGGACCGCTTCTACAGGTGCAGCATCGTGGCCTTGGGTTATCCCGGCTGGAGGATGCTCTGATGTTGAGCTCCGAGTCGGTCGGTATCCAAGCTGTGGGGGCCTTGGGTCAAGCGAGGCTCAAAGGTGACGATCTCCGGGGGCTAGACCGCCTAGAGCTGCACTTGGTTGAGCAGAAGCAGTAGTGCTGGTTGACCTTGATGCTCGTTCTTTTGTTTTTTCTTCTCTTTGTTCAGCTTATAAAATGGACACAAGTCCGGGAGAAATCGCGGCCACAGACGCTGTTTAGAGAAATGACTGCAGAGTAAGCCACCCCGGCGTTGTAATCAACAACGACGGCCCATTGTCTCGCCGAAGGCACGCATGCTCGCCCTTGGAACAACGCGCCAGTTGCGTGAGAGTTTGGCGTTGCCGGCGACAAAAGGGGAAGAGAGGGAAAGGGGACATGACATGGAGGCCGGCCGGTGGAACGCCAGATCGACTTGGGGCACAACGTGCGAGTAAGTCGCGCATACTCGGCCACTGGATGCTCCCCATATCGACTGATGGGCGCCAGACAGCGGCCAGTTGGTGGCGTCGAGCTGTGCCGAGCTTCCAAGGGCCGTTTTGGAGCTACGAATACTCAATTGCCTCTGTTCGTATCTGTATTCGCCATGGCTCGACCGAATGGAGGAGCCGGCTAGGGATCCTCTCGGCTGCTGTTGTGTCGAACCAACTGTATGAGCGCTCGTATGGTCCCTATCTGTCTGTATGCATACGAGCACTCACTCGCATGCACTCCGTTGGTTAGTCCATACCGAGAATAGGTAGCCAAGGTAGTGAATGATGGGGGCCTTTTGGAGCTGCTTCGCGAATCATGAGCATTCGACCGACGCCCGCTCAGCCAAACCATGCATGCATCGAACAGTGGGCACAGTCGCCCGCGAGCTGAAGTGGAAAAGAGGAAACAACGAGACTTGCCTATATTCAACAGCCGACAAGACGGCACAACGTGATGATCTGTCGCTCAGATGGAGACCAGTCTAGGCTGATGACGGCGAGCGGAGCAGTTTCATCCTCGTGGGTGAAGGGCACTAAGTGCCTAGGTACCTGTTCAGAAGCACGTGTACTCACTCGTACGTACCTGTTAGATAGCACGAACACCAAAGGTACCAGACGGCGTATCGTTGAGCTCTCTCGCTTTGGGTTAGTGCTCAACTCCAGCCTAAACGTTTGACCCGACACGACACATGCTCAATCGTAGTACGGAGATACCTAGCACTGCACCTTGGACATTGATGTGCGGATAAAGTACATAGGTATGTAAGCACTGTAGCACGTACCAGACTCTGAATTGAGGCGCTGCTCAAGTGGTTGCAGGCTCTGGGCGAGGCCAAGCATCAGTCCATCAATACGGTCTGGTACCTTGCAGCATGCGCTACGAGTACCTAAATCGTGCGCTTTCGTACCTTGACACGGAGTGCCGAAGCAGGCGAGCGTCTGGTACCTGCAGCTCTCGCCTCCGAGTCCCTTTCGAGCGCGAGCCCGCGACCATCAACCATTGGATCAATGGATATGGACATCTGGCCGGAATATCCTCGCACTGTGCCCCCAGGCGCTTGCAGAGTAGCGCTGGCCCAGAGTCCTTCTTTGAGCACCGGTTCTGCGGCCGGATTGTGCGAGTGCTGCAGCTAGCGGGCTGGCCAGGGTTGACAGGCAGGTTGACAGGGTTGGATTGGCCTGAATGGATCCATGAGAGCAACGGGACAGTGAGTACTTGGGCGCTACGTCGATGACGCCGTTGGCCGGCTCCGAAGCTGTTGTCCCCAGCCGGTACCCCTCCACCTTCCACCCTCCTCGCGGCCCTGGCGCCAACGGCTGTCTAGAGCAGGCAAAAGCTCTGACCAGCTGGCCTTGACCGGCGGATGCAGGGCCGCCAGGGTTCGGGACAGTGTGGAGGGGACTGTGGCTAGCGCTCTTGTGCCTGAGCCAGCCAGTGCCTGTTCCTGTTCCTGAGCCTGCGCCTGAGCCTGGTCCGGCTCCAGGCCATGGAGCCTACCCGTGCGGTACCTCTGCGGTACCTGGCGTCGCACGTCGTCGCCGGTCCCCCCCCAACGCGAAACCGCTCTCCTGGCCGCGCAAAAGGCAATCCATTGATGTGTATCCGACACGTCCACTGTCTGTACCGTACCTGCGTCCATACGAGTACCCGCAGCAGCTGCATCTGCGCCTGGACGAGTTGGGGGTGGTCGAGCCCTGTGCTGTGCAGTGGTCTGTTTGCCGGCCGTGGAACTCGTGGGCAGAGGGCCCTGGACGCAGAGGCTACAGGCACTAGCAATGCGGCTGCGATCCCTCCGCCCACCCACTGGCAGCAGCGTTAGCCACTGGCAGCGCCCAGTTGTGCCCCCAGGCCGCCAGGGGACCCCCCCTCCCCAACCCACCGCCGCTCGCCTTTTTCTTCCCTCTGCCTCCTGTCCCCCGTTTCTCTCCTCCGTCTTCCCCATCACCATCCTCGCGGCCATTGTCTCCTCCTTTTTTTTTTCCCTTTCTCTCGTGTGTTTTCTTTCTTCACGTCACTCTCTTAATCTTCGGCCATTTCGGTTCCCGTCACTCTTTCCGGGACCATTCCATTCTTTCGGCTTCATATCCAAGGCCTGTCAATCGTTGCTGGGTAGACTCCGCTATTCTATTTCCATTCAACCATCGCCTTTGTTCCTTGCAAGGGTCCCAGACCACATTCTTTCTTTCTGGAACTCGACGCCGTTTTCTTTTTGGTTATACTCCCTGTCCTTGCCTACCTGTAGCATCAACACCAACCATACTTGTATTCGATCCCCTCGAGCGCCCATCGTCGCCGCTTTTCTCACCTCATTCCTTTTGAAACCCCCAGCGCTCCTCAGCCCCGATTGCATCGAGAGGGTTTGGCAACCGCGTTGCTGCGTCTCGTGCAATCATCTGCTCAAAGCAAACAGCTCCAACACGCCATCGACCCATCGGCCACGAGCGATAGACGACCTTGACGCGTACTCATCGCCATGGCTACGGAGATTGAGCAGCCGCTGGCTTTGACGGCTACGGTGGTCACACCAACTGCGCCTAGCCCGACCGGATCTGCCATTCATCACTCCGCGACAGGTTCCTCGGATGGCACTCCTGGATCTGCCTCCAGGCCTCTTCCCTCCCCTACCAGCGCCAATGGCCAGGCCAATGCCTCCCGCCGCCCGCCGCGCAAAAGCACCCTCACGCAGCAGCAGAAGAACCAAAAGAGACAAAGGGCCACACAGGACCAATTGACGACTCTCGAGATGGAATTCAACAAAAACCCGACTCCCACGGCTAGTGTTCGCGACAGAATAGCCGAGGAGATTAACATGACGGAGCGCTCTGTTCAGATTTGGTTCCAGAACAGGTATTTATGACTGCGTGGCGTCGGGTTGGGATTCAGGGGCTGACATGTGTATAGGCGAGCCAAGATCAAGATGCTGGCCAAGAAGAGCCTCGAAACCGGCGAAGACATTGATTCGATTCCCGAGTCGATGAGGCAATATCTCGCTATGCAGGCCATGGAATCCGGCAAAGGGTTTGCCGGCAGCTATATGGGCCGCACTGGCCTGCTTCCTTTTGGCGGCGGCAACATGCTCTTTGGTGGTGACCAGAGCGCGCAGGGCAAAGTTTGTACGTCTGCCATGGGGTTTCCTTTCTTTGGTTGGCGCTCAGCCTACTGACTGTTTCCCAGTGATTCATCATCTCACTTGTCGCTCCCTGAGCATTGGCAAATGGACGCGAGTTGGACAAAACACCATGGATCTCATCATCTTCTACTCGCCGGACAAGTGCACCATGACCTACTACATTAACAACGAGCAAGCTGGGTACAAGATCGAATATCCTTTCTCCCATATCAAGAACATTTGGTTGGAGAATGCAGACAACGACATGAACAAACTGGCGGGCATCTTTATTGAGCTCAACCAGCCACCTTACTTCATGATGGATGCAACCTCGTCGACTACGGGCTTTGACTACGTTAGTGACTTCACCGAGGATCAACAGGCCTCTCAGTGCTTGCTTCATCATTTGGGGGGCAACCCCAAGGTACTGGCCAACCAGTTGGCCAAGCTTGTTTCTTTGGAATCTTTCATGAACCGCCACAACCCCCACAGCATTCGACAGGTTCACGCATATGCAGACCCTCATGCAATCTCGGCCTCGGCTCCGGTGTCTCCCACAGCTCGACCCTCCTCGCAGCCAAGCTTTGGCGCACCGCCGATGGCCATGGCCCAGCAACAATGGGGTATGGCCAACATGCACTCTGCTGCCAACATGCGGCCTCAGGGCCACAAGCGGCAGCGTAGTCGCTCTGTTCCTGGACCAATTGATTTTGCCATGTTCCAGAACCAGCCCATGCCGTCCTTCTATATCCAGCCTCCCGGTGATATGGCTGCTCAACACAATCCAAACATTTATGCTCCAGTGCCACAGCAACCCAATGTGGCGCACAATTTGAGGATTGACACGCAAGCAGGCTTTGGTTTGGACATGCGGCAATACCCAATGTCAGCCACGACTGCTTCGCCATCCGAGTTCCCGCCGAGCCCTGGCTTTTTCCCTCCTGGCCAAGAGAATGGCCCATTGGCTCCATCAAATTACAGCACCCCCTATGGTACCGCGTTTTTGTCGCCCATGGTCACTGCTGAAGCCAACATGCCCACAGCCATCTCTCCCCTTCCTTTCAATGGCCCTACTGAGCCTTCAATTGTCGAGCAATCCCCTCCCATGTCCATGATGGGCCGCCCTGGCTCTTCCGAAATGTACATGGGCCAGGACGGCTCGTGCGCCGTTTCGGATGATGGCGTTAGCTTGAACGAAATGTATTCCAAACATTCCATTAATATGCCAATGCACGAGCACTCGCCCGGGAGCTATGTTCAGCACTCACAGGGAGATATTGACATGGACCAACTAGTTCACTTTGACGCCGTTGATCCAACTAGTCTATCGCCTGAGACGATGCATCGGTAACTGGGAGAGTGATTTGGTGACATTTCTAATCTAGCTGCGCGCTGCTTTTAGCCCTTCATTGCCCTTTGGTCTTGTTTGGAATCATCATTATTGCGGAAGGGCGTTATTCGGTAATCTATACCATGGGAAGCTACATGATATCTTTTCTCTAAGACATCTTGGAGCTCATCTCGCCACACAAATTCTGTTTGCCCATCTTTTTTTTGTTAGCTGCCACCGGCGGTATAATACGTTTGGCTTGACCTACCCACCTGCCATCACACAATGCGGCCATGACGAATCTGCATGACGGTATCATTCTTTACATCGGTCATGCATGTCCGGTACAGCGATCGTACGAGTTATTTCTGCGCGTGGTGATTTTGCTCAGCCATATTCTTTTTTTTATCTACCGCCCGCGCATTCATATCTTTGCTTGGTGACCCTAGTTGGTGGATGTATCTCATCCATCCACTTCCATTATCTTCTTCTTTCTTCTTTTCTTCTCTATTTACTGTCCTCCGCTTCCTCTTTTGGCCACCCGGAGCGTAATTGCCCGGGCGAATGCACAGCTTTCTCGCATCCTAAGGAGCTTAATTTTCTTTTGGCGCATATCACTAGTTAGGGGAGTTATCTTGCTTTTGCGTTTTCATGCCTTCAATTGGTTTGCAGCCCCGGAGGCGGTGACCCAGTCCAAATTTTTTTTTTGTTTTGTTTATCTTGGATTTTTTAATGGAAAAGCCGAGAGGTCAAAGGGATACATGGTGTAAGAGGTGGGAGACTTGTTTAAAAGTATAGCGGTGTGTGGGAGTGTGCGGGAAGCGAGGAGGTGAACAGCTCTTCGATGTGTGGATGGCGATGGAGATGGAGCAAGCATCGCGCTTTCAACTATTGAGTAACTTGTAGAGTTACTAGGGATATGGCATCTCATGTCTGCCAACCGTGAGCCTTGCAATAGTACTTTTTTGACGTTCAACATTCCGTGCTGGCCTTTGTGTGTGTTTAGACGTTGAGTATATGCTGTTGGTGAAGTTGCTATTTTGATTTTTGTCTTATAGATTGTAGAATAATGCGCGCTAGGTATACAGCCACTCACAGCCTCAACCAGCTTCACGAAAGTGCTATTATTATCTGTTGCAAGTGGCGTGTAAATATGCACAGCCTTGAACTCTTGGACTTTGTACTATCGCTGGGTCTCGTGTGTTACTCAAGCTCACAAAGCCTCGTACTCCGTCTCCATCGAGCGTAAACACTGCCTGATGGATGGATGTCGTTGGGGATCAGTGGCTGAGGATCAATGCGTGTGCACAGCATTGGCAGATGGTACCGGTGAAGACCATTTATGTCGTCTTATTGCACTCTGGCGTGGCTGTTCTACGGGTTAAATGAGAGAGATGTAATTGAACAATTCCGTGTCTACTTCCTGGAACTCAAGTGGCAAGTGGTTAACGTACCCGTCGATACTTGACTTGAGGTTAGCTTAACCGGAGATGTTCTACCGATATCCAATCGCTAGAGGGGACATTAAATACAGGTGTTATCGAACTTTTTAAAGTTTGATTAGCACAGGGCATCTGGTTTAAACAGACGAGATGGCGCAACATCTAGTTCCCTCGGGCAGTTGTGAGGTGGGGGGCGTTGGAGATGGCAGATCAGGCTAAGGAAGAAGCTCAGAGGCTGTGGTGAAGCAAAGCCTCGTTGGGCCTCGTAATCCTGGTGCGTCATATAAACCATGGCTCGTTTCAGAGGCCGAATCAGAGGGCAGGGGATACCTGCAGATGATGAAGCGCCGCTCGGCCGTGCATGTACGTGTACTCGTATGAGTCTAGTAATGGATGGAGGACAAGCCTCTGGGCATCAAACGTGACGTCCTGCCCAGTTTTGAGTCGTCTGTCGGGTGTGAGTGTGAGCCCATCTGCATCTCCAATTTCAGCATCCTTCATCGTTCGCGGTAGTTTTGTTACGGCCGCATTCATAAATATAGTGTTTGATTTTTGATATTTCTTTTTCACATGGCGCGCTTCTTATTTCCATGCTGAAGTTCTGTGTCAATGCCAATGCTTGGACAGCCGTCGGTCAGCACTAGACGTCATCGCGATGTCTCTTCCTCGGCACCAGCCGCTTCTGCCGGACGAGCCCAGCCACGCAGACGACGCCGAGCAGGAGGCTCTAGTCCAGGAGACAGCTCAAGAGGCTACTGTCTCTGATGATTTACTGACTCCTGAGAGCACTGCGCCGAGGGTGGCTGGTCCCAGGCGCTCCCAAACGGACCCTATAGAACTAAGCACACAGTCGCAGACGTCGAGGAGAACATTGGCGGAGCCGACGCCGAAACCACAATTCAGCGAGCATTTTCACTCTAGCCGCGGCCTATCTGAGGCGAAGATGGCCCAGGAAACTTCCCCGAGAGATGGGCTTTTGTCCACCGAAGTGACGTCCGTCAAACCATCCCCGTCCAGCGGTATCAAGGAGTTCGGGCGAAACAAGGCCACCAAGGCGAAGAAGAGGCATTGGATGCTTAGCTCTGAATGGAAAGACCACACTGCAGCTATCGTCGAAAGGTTTTTCTGGGAGACTCTTCTTCGTCGCAAACCGCTGTTACCCTCCAAAGATGGACGCCATATCCCCCTCAACCCTACGGGTGTTGATCCCGGCGGCCTGATAGACGAACGCAGCAACAAACCCTATACAAGCAATTTCATTCGCTCCAGTCGCTACACGGTCTACGACTTTGTTCCGAAGCAGCTCGTTTTTCAGTTTAGCAAGCTCGGAAACTTTTACCTCCTCATTATGGGTATTCTTCAGGTGATACCTGGTCTCAGCACCGTTGGGAGATATACAACTATTGCTCCGCTCATTGGCTTCGTCGCCTTTAGTATGGCCAAGGAAGGGTACGATGACTACAGACGGTACCAGCTCGACAAGGCGGAAAATCGCAGCATGACCTGGGTTTTGACACACGGTGTGAGGGAGGGGAGAGAGAGGCCGAGAATGTCGGGATGGCGAAATGCGATGAGGAGAAGACGGAGGGGGAACAAGAAAAGACTCGGCGCAGACGATGAAGATGTTATTCTGCAAGACATTGAAGAGGGGGCTCTCGCTAGGCTGGACGAGACAAACGACTGGATGAATATTCAATGGCAGCATGTCCAAGTTGGGGATGTAGTGCGTCTCCGCCGTGACGAGTCGGTGCCTGCAGACATAGTCATGCTTCACGCCACGGGACCGAATGGTGTTGCATACATCGAGACAATGGCACTAGACGGCGAAACCAACCTCAAGGCCAAGCAAGCTTGCCCTCTCCTTGCAGAGAGATGCGGCACCGTTGAAGGGCTTCGGTCGACTCAGGCAACCGTTGTGTCTGAGGATCCCAATCTCGACCTATACAGCTATGTTGGAAGAGTTACTGTTGATGGCGGTGAAACTGTACCTCTATCGATGAACAATGTCGTCTACCGAGGATCGACGTTGCGAAACACCACAATGGCAATTGGGCTTGTGGTCAATTCAGGTGAGGAATGCAAGATTCGGATGAATGCGAATAAGAACGTCCACGCCAAGAAGCCAGCCATGCAGTCTACAATTAACAAGATGGTCCTTTTCCAAATCACAATTGTTCTCTCCCTGGCCATCGGGTTTACCATTGGATATAACATTTGGGAAAATGGAACAGAGGACAAGTCTTTCTATCTTGTGCAAAGTGGTGTCTATGATGCAAGTGTGCCATTTAAGCAGATCTTCTTCGGATTCCTCATCATGTTCAACACGTTAATTCCTCTGTCTCTATATATCAGTTTGGAGATTGTCAAGATTGGACAGCTCTTCTTGTTGCAGGACGTGGACATGTACGACCCAGCCACGGACACTCCTATGGTGGCCAATACAACGACCATTTTGGAGAACCTTGGTCAGGTTAGCTACGTGTTTTCGGATAAAACGGGGACGTTGACGGAAAACCTGATGCGTTTTCGGAAGCTGAGCGTTGCGGGCGTTGTCTGTCTTCATGACATGGATACCCAAGGGGAGAGTGCCAGAGCAAAGGGGAAGCAACCCATGTCGGCCAATGCTGCTGTGGACATGAAAACCGAAGAATTACTTGACTACATTCGTCGTCGACCAAACACCCCCTTTTCTCAGAAGGCTAAACAGTTCTTGCTATGCATAGCCCTTTGTCACACCTGCTTGCCCGAAACCAACGAAGGCGGAGAAATCGAGTATCAGGCCGCATCTCCCGATGAGCTGGCACTAGTTGAGGCGGCGCGGGATCTGGGCTATATTCTCATTGACCGACCGGCTCAGTCCATCAAACTGCAGATGCAAGGCGCAGACGGCGCACTGCAAACAGAAACCTACCAAGTACTTGACGTGATTGAGTTTAGCAGCAAAAGGAAGCGGATGTCTATCATCGTTAGGATGCCTGACAATCGGATCTGCGTCTTTTGCAAAGGCGCAGACAACGTCATCATGGCGCGTCTCAGGCTTAATCAAGTGGCTGCTCAGAAGGCCAAAGACGTTGATCGAAGAGCGAGCGTCAGAAAAACATTCGAGCAGGACAAGGCAATCAAGCGTATGAGCAGTCAGATCAGCAGGAAGAATTCGACGCGCAATAGCTTTGGCGTGGCACGAAGCAAATCAACCGCTACAACCGCTGGACTTGAAGGGTTGAGAAGCAACATCGCGAGGCGCTCCACAGATCTCAACCGGCTCTCACAAGCTGAGGAAATGGCTTCGTGGCTTCATAGGCGGAATACAGAGGAGATTGTGACTCCTCGGCCTTCGACTGACGTGCTGCGGAGTCCTAGGCAAAGCTTGGGTCGTATGCCGTCGTGGGACTATAGAGACTATGCGGGCGATGACGACGAGAGGATAGACGAATTGCTGGCTGCGGATGAGGCAACCATTTTTGAAAAGTGCTTCCAGCATGTGGATGACTTTGCTGTTGAGGGACTGCGGACGCTGTTGTACGCATATCGACACATCGACGAGGATACTTATACGCAATGGAAGGCTTCATACAGGGAAGCGGAAACGAGCCTGGTGGATCGTCAGGAGCGCATCGAAATAGCTGGAGAGACAATCGAAGAAGGGTTTGAGCTTGCTGGCGCCACAGCCATAGAAGACAAGCTCCAAGAGGGAGTCCCGGAAACAATTGACAAGCTTAGGCGCGCAAACATCAAAGTGTGGATGCTCACGGGCGACAAGAGAGAAACTGCTATCAACATCGGGCATTCGGCGCGCGTGTGCAAGCCGTTTTCCGAGGTTTACATTTTGGATTCCTCCAAGGGCAAACTGCAGGATGCCCTGATGACAACGCTCACCGAGGTTGCGCGAGGGATGGTGCCTCACTCGGTCGTGGTTGTGGATGGGCAGACCTTGGCCGTGATTGATGCCGATGACGAGCTTGCCGCCTTGTTTTACGACTTGGTTGTGCGAATCGACTCGGTCATCTGCTGTCGAGCATCGCCCTCGCAGAAAGCCAACCTGGTCAAATCCATAAGGAAGTTTGTCCCCAAGAGCATGACTCTGGCCATTGGCGACGGTGCCAACGACATTGGCATGATTCAAGCCTCGCACGTGGGCATTGGCATATCCGGCCGCGAAGGCCTGCAAGCAGCGAGGATAGCAGATTATTCGATTGCCCAGTTTCGGTTCCTTCAGAAGTTGCTGTTTGTCCACGGGCGATGGAACTACATCCGGACGGGCAAGTATGTCTTGGCCACGTTTTGGAAGGAGACTTTCTTTTTCCTTATACAGGCGCAGTTTCAACGTCTCAACGGTTACACGGGCACCTCGCTATACGAGTCGTGGAGCCTCACGCTGTTTAACGGCGCGTTCACCTCGCTGCCGGTGATTCTGTTGGGAATTTTCGACAGGGACTTGCAGCCGGCGACGCTGCTGTCCGTGCCGGAGCTGTATACCTTTGGGCAGCAGAGAAAAGGATTCAACTTGCTGCAGTATCTGGGCTGGATGGCCATGGCTGTTGCTGAGAGCGTCGTTACGTTCTACTTTATGTTGGAGGCGTTTGAGAGCATTCTGTTTACGGAAGATAACGGACTCTATGCGATGGGGACGATATGCTTCAGCGTTGGCGTCATTTTCATCAATGTTAAGCTGCTGTAAGTATTACACGTGAATTTTTTCAAAAATGCTGGATACTAATTTACAATTTTCATCTAGGCTTTTGGAGTTTCACAGCAAGACTCTGATCCCACTGATTGGCCTTGCCATAGAAATCATAGGATGGTTCCTATGGAACCTGATTCTATCCGCCATATACCAACGAACCGTCGGCCCAATAATAGTGAGAGACGAGTTCATACATAACTTCGGGCCTCGCCTGTCCTGGTGGACATCACTTCTCCTTGGCTTAGTCACTCCTATCATCATGGAGTTGGCCGTACAAGCAGTCCGTCGAGTATACTTCCCAACGGACCAAGACTTGATGCAGCGGATAGAAAAGGACGCCAACTCGAAGGAAATCCTGAAGAAATACGCCATGGATGGAGGTGGTGATGTAGAAGCTGGAAACACGCAAGGCATTGAGCTGGAGGAGATGGGGTTGCCAAGTGACCAGAGGGAGGAAGGCGTCACACTGTTGGCAGATCACGACGGAGAACCCGAAAGAAGCCAGAGTCCTCAGCCAGTGAGCGCGGTTTCGAGGAGGAGCTTTCACGAACTGGGACAGAGGAGGTCACTCAGGGTGAGCCATGACGATTATCGGCCGCCGGGCTTTACTCCGCTGGTGGAAGAGGGGGAGAATGCGCTTGAAGAGGTTGACACGAGGAGAGAGAGGGGATGATACACTCCAGGGAGAAACGGAAGAAAAAAAGAGGACAGGTTTCCTTCTTTTTGCCGTTGAATGACGTTGGTATAGAGGAAGTTTGGCACTCTTGGCATAGCGGTTTCAGGTTTCCATCTGTGAGGGTGGTTGATACGACATGAGATATGACAACATGGTTAAATTGGTAGCTAGCTCTAGTAGAACATTGATTTACGTTTATGATTACGATGGAAACTGATTATCAGATTCCAAATTTAGCGTATAAAAACAGGAGCGGTGAAGAGTCTTTGCGAAACAGCGAGATCTAGAACTCTCGCATTGGAGTGAAACCCCCAAGAGCCTATCAAACTCACACACGAACACGAACACGAAGCACACAAGACAATGTCTTAGGTTAGCACTCATTGTCTCCCACCGTCTCATCCACTCGCACCAGAACCTTGCCGCTCGCATGCAGGCCTCCTAGCTTAGCGTATGCCTCCTTGACATCCTCGAAGCTCCAGACGCTGTCTCTGACGACGCGGATCTGGCTCCCGCCCAGCATGTCGGCGATGCGCTGGCGGTCCTCGAGCGTAGGCTCCATCATCGAGACGACCCGCCAGAGACGGCCTACGCCGCCGAGCCAGCGGCTGACGGGCCACCACTCGTTGAGCTTCATCTGCACGACGGCACGCAGGAAGTTTGGGACGGAGAAGTCAGGGGGCTTGATCCCGACGGAGGAGTACGTGCCCGTGGCAACGAGGTAGGCAGGGGAGTGCACGTAGAGAGATTGGTGGCCCAGCGTGTCAATGACGGCGTTGAAGGGATGGGAGCGGAAGCGAGCTGCGAGGTAGGCCGGGAGGTCGTTGTACTGGGTGTAGTCGATGCTCTCGTCGGCCCCGAGGCTTTCGACTAGCCGAGTGTTTCGGCCGCTGCAGATGCCGACGACGAAGCCCTCGGGACCGACGACCTGGCGAGCCATCTGGATGACCAGAGTGCCGATGCCGCCGCTGGCAGCGTTAACGAGGACTCGGTCACCGAGCTTGATGCCGGACTCGACAACCTGCTGGTGAGCCGTCATGCCGGTGAGGAGGCAGCCAGCCGCGTCGGCGAAGGGGGCCGAGGTCGGCTTGTGGACGGCAAAGCGGGCCGGGATGGCGACATATTCGGCCAGGGCACCGGTGCCCGTTGGGAGGGCGTGGCTGGCCGGCAGCATGGCCATGACTTTGTCACCTTTGCGGAAGCGAGTCTGAGTGTTGCTCTCAGCGCTGCTAGGACTCACAGGGCCAGCACCTTCGGTAGCACTATTCGACTCATCACCATTGTTTCCCTTTGCGTGAGGATGCCAGACGTCCTGGACGACTCCGGATAGGTCCATTTCTGGGATGCATGTCTCGTTGCGCAGAAAAGCAGGGATAAGAGTCATCTGGAAGATGGCGCCGACGTTAAGACCTGCAAAGGCCACCTTGACAAGAACCCATTCCTCGGGGAGAGCAGGTTCGGGAGGAAAACTTGGTATGGGTCGGGATTCCGTGAGAGAAAGGACATCTGAAGGAGAGCCGCTCCGGGAGAATGTCCAGGCTCGCGATGTTGTGGTCGCCATGGTGTATAGCATATACGCTCGATATACGGGCTCGGGGGTATATAGAAGTCACCAGGAGTTCACTTTGAATTCTTTGTCTCTGGTCAGGTCAATCATGATTATAGCGGGAAGATGCAGAGAGAGCGAGAAATAGAGAGCGAGCGAGAAATAGAGAGCGAGCGAGAAATAGAGAGCGAGCGAGAAATAGAGAGCGAGCGAGCTGTCTGGTTCTCATTGCGTTGTTAGCTTGTTGTTGGCTACGGCTGAGGCTGAGGCTGAATGAAGCTTATTTGCGAGGATGCAACGACTGGTTCACTGGGAGAGGGGTGTCACAGAACCCGACATGCCACCTCTTCTTCTTCTTCTTCTTTCGTCTCCATCCTTTTCAGCTTCAGCTGCAGCCAAAAGGGCTGGGACGAGAAAGGCACGAGGTGGCTTTGGAAGTCTTGGATTTGGCTTGGCGGGTTGGTGTAAATGGGCGGTACAAGCCACCCGTGTGCAGCGGTTAGTCAAATCAACGTCGGTTGTCAAGTAAGTACAGGTAGCATGTCGCTAGGTTACTTGCCACTGAAGCCACTGGGGGCTTGGGCACAGTAATAGGGGATGAATCGTAATGGCTTGTTAAGCTTAAACTGAGGACATCGAGGCCTGGTAAGAGCAGAAGTTGCCTGGTATGGTTTTCTGGATCCTGGTTAAGGTACTTGCGCCAGAGATTGATTTTCTGTGGGTCATCCGTTTCGATATCCAGGGTGCCTAGGAAACAGATAGGCTACAAAATTGAAGCCTGATATACCGTTTGTCAAATTTAGAGAGGAGAGTCGAAGCGGGATCTGAAACTTCACTAGACGTAATGAATAGTGTTGCCTATCAGGTATTCAAACTACCGTGATGGACTCGGTTGTACGTAACAGGCACCAAGATTGCATCGTAAGTCCAGATCCGATATACGCATCGCCTGAGTGGTTGAAGTGCGCTTGCGTTGAAGTGTAGACGCATATTTTGAAACTCCGCCGCGATGCCCAAGTAGGGAAAAACAGGTAAGCGATGTGGTCGAATCAATATCGAGATTCCGAAACGGATTCAGAGTGCCGTCTGAATGTTCCAGAAGACTCGAGCCGTATTGTTTGCATCATGCCTGGCACTTGCAGAACTAAAAAAAGGGCCATCTAATTTCGGCTGCAGTGTTCCTATCGGGGCCGCTGCCGCAATCTCTCTCGGGCTGTCACAGACGTCATCGAGGTACTCGTATTGCTGTCAGATATACAGTATTCAGCCAAGCCAAGCCAGTACTGTAATACTAGGTACTGCCGTGAATATTGGCATGTGCTCGGCCACCATTCTAGCCTGTGATGCGGAAGCTATTGGTTCCGGGCGTTTGTGCGCCGACAAAAGTCCAAATGGAGCAACCCATCGCGGCATATCATGTATATAGGGCTGCACATGATGTATTGGTGGTGCCAGAGGTGCTTGTAGTAACAGCACCACGCCGAACGGACGCCAACTCCGTGCGCCATGTTTTGGTCCGGATGAGCTGGAGGTTGTGCAAAAACTAACGCATTCTTAGCCAAGTCGAGTAGTAAGCCACGTCTGGTGATTGATCCAGCCCTCCGCAGGCCCTTGGGAGCCGGGGTGCGGACTTGCGAAGCGGATTCGTGTGGGTTTATCCGACCTTTCGGACGACGGCAAGGACCCGAACCCCGGGACGAGACGATGCAGGACACGCAGCCGCGCGCCCACAGGCAGCTCTAACCTCATGAGTCTGTGTATTGGTACTGTACAAGTTACAGTATCGTTGTCATTGGCGTGGCTTCCTGGAGGAGCGCCGGCGCGACGCCGTTTTCTGAGAGGCGTCCATGGAAGGGGGGGGTCGCAGCAGAGGGCTCGGCCGATTTGCTGCCAATGCAAAGTCAAGCCGAGCAGAACGAAGACGAGGACGAAAGAGGCCAATCGGAATCGCCTCCATCCGACTGGCGCCCAAGCAGCACAGAGTCATCCCGTGCTGATCTCGGCCCATGTTCCCCAATTGTGTGCAAATTCTGCAAACGAAGAAAACGAGCGCTGGGACAAGAGTCACCTACTTGGTCACACGCCAGGCCCACGGTGGCCGGAGGGCAAGGCTGCGACCTTGCACCGGGCTTAATCGCAGTTCTTTTGGGGTGGTTCGGATCCGATCCGGCTCCTGAAGATTCCGACGATGGGTTTTGCAATCATCATGCCCGTAAACGAAATGAGCGCGGGCACAAACAAGGACGGCGGCCAAGCATTCCCGCAATAGGGCATTGGAGGCCTTGTTGGAAATGAAAGCCTTCCCCTTTGGAGGCCATTCTCTGGCCATGGAAATAACAAAGCCACGTATTCCGCGTAATGCCGTCGAATCGACACAAGACGCAGAGCTCCATCCCACACGCGGCCTTGGCCCATATCAAACGCTGTTGCCCGTCTAACACTAGCACGGCCGCTTCAACTGTGCTGTAAACCGTAAGGCTCCTGGGATGGATGCCGTTCTCATTACGCCTGAGTCATCAGTGTTGTAGCCTAGCCTTCAGCCGCTGCGCACTGCCACGTCTTGGGTTTCGCCAAATCCTGTGTCCCCCTGCTGGGCTCGGGACTTTTCGAAGCTCGCTGATAATTTCTCGGGTCAAGTGAGGGCGATACGTCAGAAAGCGTCGCCAGGAGAAATGAGCATGACGAAGACAGGATTTAGACTTTGATGCTGACTCTTTGCCGCTCTTGGAGTTGCGCTCGCCAGGAGAAGCAAGACCTGGAAGAGGTTTGGTCGAGTCACCCTTGCACCACAAAAATAGGTAGCTCCACCTGGTGTTGCTAGGTACATAGTTGGTAGTACTGAAAATTAGACGCCTGGTCGTAACGGAGAAGCGACCAAAGGTACGCGATCAGGAGGTAGTTACTGGGTACCCGTGGTAGAGCGCAGGAGGAGCCAATTCGCCGTTGGAAGCTTCAAGTAGACGAGAGTATATGTATATACCTGGTGGCCTCGTACCTGTTGTCCATCGGAACGAAAGCGAGCAAAGGCGCTGAGAAGGAAGGAGGAAGAAAGAGAAAAAAACTCAATTCCGCTTCCTTCCCTACCAATTACCTTACCATAGTACTTCACTGTGTTTGATATTTTCGTCCTTCTTTTCTTTTCTTTTCATCTCGACTCTCATCCTCTCTTCTTGTCCCTTATTATTTATTCTTCCATTCTTTTTGCCCAGGCCGCAAGGCTTCGATTCTTCTGCCATCGCTCTGGTTCTGACGTCCCCGCTGCCAAGTTCGCCGCTGACCAACTAGCCTCGAGCTTCCAGTTTGTTTGGAATTTTCTCTCCGCTGCCTCCGTTCTAGGGGACCGCGGCAGCGATAGCCGAGTACGCGAACCTTGATTCTTGTTTCTGGAGCTGAAAGGATTCCCATCATTGATCCTGACTGCTGCAGCAGGCCGACGAGCCACTGGAAGCTTACACCACGCCCTGCCCTGCCCTGCAGCTGCGAATACCTACACAAGGCGCAAGGTGAACCAACTCGCGCACGCGATCACACGCACACTGCCGCTTCCTCCCCTTCAGCTCGGTATAATCTACCGCTGTATTATAAATTGACTGGTACCTGGCGCGAGAAACCGCTAGGCCCTGACGTCGGGCGCAACACAACAAACGGAATAACGGACATACGGACGACATTTCCACGGCCTTTTGGCGCTTTCGTCCAGCCCTGCGCTGCTTCACCATCTTATATCCAAGCAAACAACCTTTCCCTCCGCAATTGACGTCGTTCCAGCGCTGCGGAATATCTTAGCAGTAGCGGAAAGAGGCCAACGGGAGAGGGTCTGGTTAGTAAGGGCTGCGGACAGGGCCCACGGCTGCGGAAGACATTCAATAAGAAGCTGAGCATCTTCCCGTCGCCGCCGCCGTCTCCGCCGTCCGTATTCCTGGCCGGACATACACTGACGTCTGCTTGTTTGTGCTATTGAACACCACTTCTAACCCACGGCATTTTGCCTTGCATCCGGCAGCGCACGGGGTCACAGCCTGGCACTTCATTTCTCGGTCCCAACGTCATCTCCACCGCTACCTTTCTCAATACGCGTATCTAGAATAGCCATTTGGTCCGTTGTCCGGCTCCCTGGCTTGTCCGGACACCTCAGAACTCTCCGGTACTTTGTTAAGCACCAGGGCCTAGGTGTTCTCCCGCCCCCCATAACCTCTGATTCTCATAGAGGACTGCCCGCCGTCTACTTTCATTCTTCGTCAATTACTGCCACTCCGTGTCCGACCTACTGCACACAGCCTCTTGCCCCTGTCGCCAGACGTAGCTGTGTCAGGCAATATCATTTCTTCTATTTGGCCGACTCTTTAAGATTTTGTTTACGCGCTATTAGAATCTCGCACTTCTTTTTTCTCTTCGCTTTTTTTTGTGCCTGGCGCACTTGATTCTTACCTTGCACTTTTGCATTCTCTAGCCGTATTTGATTTTTTTTCTATTGCTTCGCTTCTCTCGTGGGGTTTGTTTCTCTTACCGCTCTCATCACCAGATTTCGGGGTTTGGCTTTGACCCGACAATACACCCCACGTTCTCCCCGCTGGTGACATGTGAAATCACCGGCGCAACCTTGGACATGTCGTCAAACGCTTCACCCGGACCTCACAAGCATCCCAGGATACTGGCTTGTGTCTTGTGCCAACATCGCAAAATCAAATGCGACAGGAATTCACCATGCTCCAACTGCATCAAGGTGCGCGATCCATTTCTCCCTGACCAGGTCCGGTAGCTTCCAGGTCTCATGAAAATGTGCCGTCTCCCGTTCTGCTTCTCACCTCTCGAACTCAAAAGGCTCCTAGTCGCCGGGAGCATGTTCGCGACGGAAAGGAAAGGGAAACGAAACCTTCCAGCTCGCCGCCTGATCATTTGTTTGCAAGAAACTTACATTGCCTCAGGCCAATGTCACCTGCACGCCTAGTACGCCGGCGCCAGCCCGCAAACGCCGGCGCCCGAATCAAGATCTCCAGGAACGCCTTGCTCGATGCGAGGAGCTGCTGAAGCAGTATGCAAGCGGATCTGTGCCAATTCCCGGCTCTGCTGCTGCACCTCTTGCACCTCCTGCTCAACGCCCGCTGCCACCGCTGCCAGCCACACCGTCCAATTCAAACCTCCCTACCTCCGACGCCCTCGTTGCCACGCCGGCCAGCGTCGATTCTACCCAGTCTCGGAATCCAGGCTCCCTCATGGTCAAGGAAGATGGCAACGTTCGATTTATGGATAGCTACATTTGGGCTAGTGTCTACGATGAGGTTAGTGGAAGCCATGGGATGGGCAATGGTCGATCTGGACCACGATCTGAGACCGAGAATTGCATCATGGGGACGCTTTTCTTTCAATTGCATTTATTAATCCAACTCTGCGACGGATGCTGACATGAAGCATAACAACAGCTACAGAAAATGCGGGATATCGTAGAGACGGATGACCCCGAAGAATCCAGCCTCCTCGGCTCAGATGAGCTCACTCCAGACAATAACGCAGACCTCGTTCTTTCCGCCGACTTGTTCAATACCAACGTTGAAGACCTGCAACCCGACCCGATCCATGTTTTCCGTCTCTGGCAGCTCTATGTTGATCGTGTCAATCCCATTTTCAAAATTCTCCACATACCGAGCCTGCAGTCCTTGATCATGGAAGCGGCAAGTAACATGGCCGCCATACCGCTACACAATCAAGCTCTTCTTTTCTCCATCTTCGCCATGGCAAGTGTTTCCATGTCGGCTGCCGAGTGCATACAGACAATTGGCATGTCTCGCGATGTTGCCATCCAGAAGTTCAATACCGGCACCAAAGCGTCTTTAATCAAATATAGCTTTCTTAAAAATTATAACATGACTACACTACAGGCCGTTGTTCTCTATCTGGTAAGTCTGACCTTGAACAGCAGACGTCCCATCGCCCATCGCCCACCCCTCACTTGAGCTTCTCATCTCAATATGCTGTTATTAACAAACCGTCAGCTTTCTCTAGAAGGACGCTACGATAGACATGCTCAATGGGTCATCAGTGGAGTCATTCTGCGGATAGCACAGAAAATGGGTTACCATCGAGATGGCTCACAGCTCAACTTGACCCCCTTCGAAACGGAGATGCGCAGACGCATTTGGTGGCAAATCATGATGCTCGATACCAAATGTGCCATGATGTCCGGTTTAAGCCAGTCGTGGTCGAATTTTAGTTGGGACACCAAGAAGCCTCTGAATTTGAACGATGCCGATCTTTTCCCCGGCTCGACGGAGCCTGTCGTGGAGCGCGACGGCCCTACAGAAATGGCTTTCAGCATTGTCATTGGAGAAATATTCCGATTCAAAATCGAAACCGATGGATCCAACGAATCCCGTGCCTTTGAGGCTGCCATGATGGGCCAGACGCTGGATGACGGCGCGGAATCGGAAAACAACACAAAAGCCATTTTTGAGAAGTTTCGACAAAAGGCAGAGGCACTGGAAGAAAGACTGACAGAAATTGAAAAGAATATGATCGACGTAAGGGCGGGCAATGTTCACGTCGCAGCCCTTGCTATTCGACCAATGCTCACTCGTAGGTTGAAGGAGATGCTCGTCCCAATACAAGAACAACCAGAGTGGGGGACCGAGATCTTCGGTCCCAAGGATAATTTCTTCAAGGTTCTTCTGATGATGATGGAACACAAGACAGAGGCACACGAGCAAATGGTCGCCGCTGGCTTTCAGTGGTTCATGCGCTTTCACTTCCAGCTCGATGCATTTGCAGTCTTCACGGGCTTGCTCCACGACCGCCCGGTGGGAAGTCTGTCGGACCGCGCCTGGGAGGTCATGCGCAGGATTTATAGTGACCACCACGAATTCTCCGACATGACGATCAAACCCCATGTCGCCCAAGCCCAATTTGTGCTCAAAGCTTGGCGGGCGCGGGAGCTTGCCTATGGCCAGACTGGCCAGCGAATCGAAACCCCATCCTTTATCAATCGACTCAGGGACTTGGTGCCATCGAGCGATTCCAAGTCATCCGGCCAGGGATCCGTAACATCTCCCGCGACAACGGTGACACCCCAGCAGCAGCCGTTGACAGGATTCAACCAATTCCTCGGAGGATATCTCGATGTCTCTACAGTTAATTGGGAAATGTTTGGAGAATTCTTGCCGAGTAGCGGAGAACAGCTCTCAGCCTCCATGTTTGATGGATATACCATGGGCAATCTCAACATGGGCAATATGGGTTAGAAGCTCGTTGCTCCGGAAGAGATACATACTGGAACCCAGCCACTGAAGAGGATCGTGGAAAAGGTACAGGCGAGAACAGATGAAGAAAAGGAAATGTTTGTGCGGATGAGAGCTGAGTATTAGCCGGAATGCATGGTGTATGGGTGACTGAAGGGAGCAAATTTGGATGGACCAGAGTCGGCGGACCTCGACATCGGAAAGGCTTTTCCCTCTTCTTCTTTTTTCTTCTTCTTGCTTCCCTCTCGATTTTTCATTACTTCCTTCTCCTCTATATGCTTTTACCAGGGGCGTTTTTGGGTCGACATAGAGTTGGTCTCCTCTCTGCAACGGGCACGAATTGCCACAAAATTAATCATGCTTCTTTTCTCGTGTCGAGTATAGGTGAATGTCGACACGATTACTTGTACGATTGAAATGGAACCACTCCCACGCTTTGTTTATTTATTCTACTTCTGTTCTTATATCTTTGGACACATCTCTGCAGCTCAACGGCACAATGCATGCGAGGACAAGTTTCGGACTTGTCAAGTATGCCATTGGATAACGCCCATCACAAGGTGTAATCATGTACAACATGGAGGGGACTCGCATAAGTGTATATAAAACTCTTTTCAGTACATAGTTGAGATATCTCTATGCTCTAATCTACCTCATCTAGCTTGTTAAGGCTGAGGGTTGTTTCTTTAATGTACTTGTGCGATATTATGTAGCCAGAACTTGTGAATGCCAAATGAGGCTCAAGCAGCTGAAGGTTAACGGTCCCTGGTCCGTGTAACGCTGTGCATTATGCAGGCGTATCTATCTGGTGTCGTAATGCCTAGTAGCTGAATATTCTGTCAAAGTGAAGTGATTAGCAGAAGGTCGTCGGAGAAACAGGAGAGGGACTGCATTTATTACCACGTACAGATGGTAGGGCTAGCGAGCACTACTGTTATCGGCAACAGATCGCGGTCTACCGCCAGTCTTTTTCTTGCTCTTTTTGAGTGGCGTCAAGTTGGTTGGCAGTAGCTGGAGAACTCGATCAATGGCTGGCGTGGCCAAGTTGAGGATAGGCAAATAAATTCTCCGCATGCCATTGGCAAGTGTGCGGAATACAGTGGCGAGCATAGAGATGATGTGTTGCTGAACGAAGCAGGTGAAGAGGCTGATGCAGAACATGGTGAGGAAAAGAGGCCAGAAGAGCTGAAAGATGGCGATCGCGTCGTGGAAGCAGTCGGCTGCTGCTGCGAGAGAGGAGCGGATGAAGGGAAACGAGGGAGGAGGAGAGCGAGAGAAGATGGAGGGGATGGTGAAGGGATTAGAGAGAGGGGTTGTTGAGCGTATGAAGAAGCCGCCGACAAGCATTTTGGACGGGGAGATTTGGTTTTGATTTTGAATTGGTGATGTTTTGGCTTCGGTTTGAGAGGTTGTGAATTTGAGAGGTTTGGGGTGGAGTGGTGGAGGCAGGGGGATTCATGGGACGGGATGAGATATCTGGTGCCGGAATAGTGTTGGTCCAGATGAAAAGAAGATAACAAACGAAATGTTGATGATTTATTTTTGGAAATAGAGCTTGTCCCGAGCTTTTTGAAACACTGATGCCGGGATGTTGGCTTTGCGAGAGAAGAAACAAAGGGGAAATGCCATAAGGTAATCAAAACAAAAGATTCATGGCGCTGCATTGTTTACAATCAGATGGCGACAAACAATCACATCAAAGGATGGAATCAAGCATGCAGTGAGCTAAGGGTGTATTTATCTTGTTCAAAGAACAATCCCGACGACGACGATGAATCTGACACCCTATGAATTAAAAGAAGACAAAGAAGAAGAAATAGTCCCTTTTCATGACATGATTCCCTTTGCTAAAATCAGTATTCCATCCATTCCATTTCCGTAAACCCTGTTAAAAAGCCAAATTCATTCATCGTGATACATCATTCATCAGATTCCGTCGAGGTGATTGTCGCCGCAGCTTTGCTAGACACAAGCTGGGTTACTCTCATTCGTCGAGGTCGAATCTTTTCTTCTTGGAGTCGACGGACTCTTGAGAGCCCTGAGCCTCTGCGACGGCGTCGTCTTGCTTGCTCTGGAGCTGTTCAGAGGCCTCGGGGAGGTCCTCCTGGAAGCGACCGATGGGTCTAGCTTGAGGAGAAGCGATGCCTTTGCCCTTGATGGACTCGGGCTTGCGAACTTCGACATGGCCGTCGGCGTGGTGAAGGAGAGTTGCTTCTTGGTAGAGAGGTGCGTTGTCGGGTTCGGTGCCTTGCTTCTAGCCAGAGGCTTCGCCAACCTCGTCGACGCGATAGCCGAGGATGGGATCCTCAGGGACAGGAAGGGCGGCGTCATCGCCTTGGCCTTCCTCCAGCTCGCGGGCGAGGGCATCACGACGTTCCTGGCGTTTCTCGCGATAGCGAGCGACGAGCATTGCCACGATGCAGGGAACAACGAGGAGGAGAAAGAGTGCAAAGATGCCAAAAGCGATGGCAATGTAGAACTTCTTATTGTTTGGATTGATTTCACTCATGATGGAGATGAGGATGCTTGTTGAGAGATGATTTAGTTTGGGGAGACTGGGGAAGAAGATGAAGAAGATGGCGATGATGATGATGATGGAGAGAAGTAAGGAAGGGCAGGAAGAGGAGGAAAGCGAGGATGAAACTCCAACATACCTTGATGCAGATGCTTTTCTGGAAGATGATTGATGGATTAATGATGATTGTTTGATGAAGAATCCTTCAAATGATATCAGATGAGAGAGTGCGTGATGGTGGTTGAAGGGGGGAAAACAGTCTCTCGAAAGAAGGAAGGTGAAGAGGATGGAGTTTCCAAGGAGGGGGGAGAATTTTCTGGCAGTGTGGCAGAGAGTGATTTAGGGGGGGAAGGCCAGAAGAGAGAGCGAGTGATTGTGCAAGTGCCGGCAGCTGGTTCTGGTCGAGTGTACACGCATCAGCAGCGTCTTGTTATTTTCTGCCCCCCTTTTTGTGCATTTTCGTTTCTGTAGTGCTTTTAGTTAGAGTTACTGTGGGCTGGAGGATGATTTGGGCCAAGTGAATTGTGTCTGATAATTCTGGCACTGGGGAGTGTCATGGGAGGAAGAGAGGCGTAAGTTGTTTGGGCATCGTGGGTATATATATAGCTAACTGTTGGCTTTGACGAGGTTTCTGGGTCTCCTGACTTATTTTTTCCTACTATCTTTTGTTTCAGAATACTACACTAAAAGCCTTGGAAGCTATAACATCCAATGGAGAGAGTAATCCATTGTTTTGTTTGTCCACATAACGGCGATGTGCGGGTATATTGTGCACATGGCAGTTTCGGTGCTGGTTCCGAAACGTGACCACCAACTGTTGGTGAATTCGAACTGCACACTCTTTCTCGAAGCTAGTCGAAAACAGGTCACTACTTATGGTCCAACTTCTCTCTTCCATCTCTTCTCTTCCATCTCTTCTCTTCCATCGTCCATCTTTCATCTTCCATCTTTCATCTTTCAGGAATAACGTGCAGGTGGGCATAACGACATCTCCGCATCACCACTGTGGCAGGGTGCTATTTCCTATGGGATGGTAATTCGAAACCGCGCTGTGAAAACACGCGGATAACATTCTCTATTTTGATACCTATGCTTCTCCCCAACCACCCAGGAAAGACATGACCGTCGTCTCCAAAGCTGATGATTGCGACAGTGGCCCGTCCTTGACACACATTGTTATCAGACGCCGAGGCAAGTCCACAAAGTTAGACTTGGACATGGATAGTTTCTACATGTTCATCTCGTCTACATTTTGTCTAATTATTCAACACCAGGTCCTTTGTCTTGTCCTCGAGCCCGTTTCCGTTGACGACTCCGTTTCCGTTGACGCCCTTCTCCTTTGCAAGTCGCTCAGTCCTCTCCGACAAGCTCTCGCTGTTCTCGGGGTCATAGAACGGTCGCTCGCCATGGACGGCCGTTCGCTTCCCTTCTCTCAGCTCCGTGTCGTAACCGCCTGGCACAGCCCTGTGGGCGATAATTCTGTTGTCCCAGAACGCGACCGCGCCAGGAGTCCATTTCCACCGCGCCGTCAAGTCATCTGCGTTGGAGAGGTGCTCGCGGAGGAAGGCGAGAATGTGGTGAGACTCCTGGGCGTTGAGCTCCTGGATGCGATCGATGAAGGATGGGTTGTAAAAGAGACTCTTGAGGCGGGTCACTGGATGAGTTCGCACCAGAGGATGAGCAGTGGCGATGGGGGCTCTGTGTGGTGTTCCTCCGCCGTTGATGGAAGCCAGGTACGCTCTCTATTTGCCCGCGTTAGTTCGATCTCGGGCAGTTTCTTACGATGACAGGGATGTTTTAAGCATACATCTGAAGAGTGGATTGCGTGGAGGCCCTCAATAGCCTTCTGGAAAGCGGGACTCAGTTTATCAAACAACCCGACTTGGCTGGTGAAGATTGTGTCTCCGCCGGTTGGGGGAGTCTTGACTAGGCGCAACAGTGTATAGGAAGGCGGGTTCACCTCGAACGAGTGATCTGCATGCCATTCGCCTGTGTAATTGCCATGGGCTCGAGTGTTTCTGCAGGGAAGATGGTGAGTTATCGGGCCGACGGATAGGTTAACAGACTGGATTCAAGCACATACCCGCCTCGGCCAATGATGGTTACATGTCTGGGATCTTGCTGGTTGGGATCTCTGTCTTGCTAACGTCATTGCAGTTCGTGTTAGACGCCGTATCCGAGAGCAAAGCTATTCCAATGATACTTACAATGCCATAGTATGATGCAAGCGCATGCTGCTGGTCGAGGGTGATATCCTGGTCACGGAAGAATACAACGCCTCTCTAACAAGGATTGTGAGTGATGATTTTCTTCATTACGACGTTGGTGCCGCCGTCCTTCCACATGTTGGAGCACTTCGTTTTGCACACACCTCGGCTACAAGCAGCGCAAGCTCATCCTTTTGCTGGTCGGTAAGTTTGCTCAGTTGGACGCCTTTGAGCTCCGTCCCGATAATCGGGGTGACTTCTTCGACAGCCGTCGCCAGGCCCAACAGTGATGCCTTTGCCGGGTCTGCGAAAAACGCGCGATCGCGAGCCGGAACAAATTCCTTGAGTTCCGGATGAGGAGGCTTGTAGGCCAACACGGTAGGTGTGATTGTGGTGGAGACGGTAGTCATTATGAGTGGTGTTGATGCCTTGTCTTTTTTATTCTATCCTGGCCTGTCGAGGTCCTTTCTTCTCGAAGCTCGACTTTTGAGTTCTTATCAAAGAACAAGGAACAAGGGCGGTATTTAAAGGATTTGGCAAAGATTAATGATTTGTGATCGTCCAAGATTGATTTGTGACGGTCCAATCGGCTCAACATGCCGAAGTGAAGCTCTACACAGTTCATGCTGTCTGCTTATCCGGAGATGTGCTGCAATCTCTCAGCCACAAATCTATCGCCATGTCAACTCGCGATGACGACACTTTGCCCTATCCAAGATCAAGCATCAACCAACAAACCCCCGCGGATATCGTGCATACAGCAGCCAAGCATTTCTAATCTACGGCGCCCTGCGATCTTGGGATGCAATAATGCAATATGTCGTGCTAACGCCATGCATGACGCGGGGAAGCAACCTGTAAGTAGCATCGCGATATGGAATCAAAGATACGCATTCGTCACTTGTCATGCGCTCTAGCCCAGACCAGGGCAATGGTACCATTATAATGTCGCAAACGCCATCACCACACAACCGAATCCCACGGCAAGTCGGGAAATGGATAGGCGGGGGTTACTATGTGCGACGCCCATCCGCGGTTGCAGCGCCTGCTCTATGCGGCGGCTGAGATATGATACCATTTCCATGTCGAAGACGTGATTTTCCTAACTCTGCATCCTACATCTTTAGATCGACGTGCGCAACGTTTCTCTTATACGGTAGCCATAATAGATTCTGTTTAGAGGCAATGGCACTAGGGGAGGAGCAGAAAGCCGACGTTTGGGGGAGTCGGGGGTTCAACGTTATATATACGACGATGAGCGTGTTTCGAAACGAAATGCGAGATTACTATTCTTCCGGCTTCATATCCGTCTTCATCGTTTTTTCGTGTACCCGCAACCATGACGACTGAACCAACCAGATCGCTGGAGTTGAGTGAGAAGGGATCGCCGTATGTTGAGGCGGGCTCAACACCCAACGACAACAGCAACAGTGACAGCAACAGCAACAGCAATGAAAAGTCCGCGGCCGTTGTCAGGTCCCAGGATGAACAAGACGAAGCATCTTCTACTTCCGTCAGCGATGTCTTTGACGTCAAGCAATTCGATCCCGTCTTGGCCAGGAAGATGGCGCTTGTCAACCAGGCAATTGATGAGATCGGCATGACCAGCTTCCAATGGAACCTATTCTGGCTCAACGGTTTCGGGTACACAGTTGATTCGGTATGAAGTTCCCATTACACTGCGTTGTTCTCTGAAGTATCATGATCGTGCTGTAAACTGACATGCTGGAAACGCTCCCTCTCGCACAGCTTCTCGTTGTTTGCCAATCCATCGCGAATCCTGCCGTGCAGCAGGAGTATGGAAACCCCAGTGCCCACGTTTCCGGCATCCCGCTGGCTTCACAGATCGGACTCCTAGTCGGCGCTGGTCTCTGGGGTTTTACTGCCGACATCATCGGTCGGAAGCTGGCATTCAACACAAGTCTCATGTCGTGCGCTGTTTTTGTCCTCATTGCTGGTGCCATGCCGTCTTACATCTCCTTTGCTGCCCTGTGAGTTTCCCTCGATGCCTCCGCATGGATGTTGAATGGCCCGTAATTAACAAGAGACTGTGTGACCTATGAATCAGTGTGGCCCTCTACTCCGCAGGTGCTGGCGGCAATTACATCCTCGACGCGACAAACTTTCTCGAATTCCTCCCCACCACCCATACTTGGCTCGTCACGTTCATGGCCGTCTGGTGGGCGGTTGGGTATACCATCACCGGCCTCCTTGCCTGGGCCTTCATGGGCAATTTTAGTTGCGCCCCGGATGCCACGCCCGAAACATGTCGTCGAGCCGATAACATGGGCTGGAGATACCTTCACTTCACCACTGGTGGCCTTGTCCTTATCATGGCCATTGCTCGCTTTGCCTTTGTGCGCATGGTGCAGACGCCGCGATGGCTCATTGCGCAGAACCGCGACGAAGAGGTCATCAAGACTCTCAACGGCATTTCTCTCAAGGCCGGAAAATCGCATAGCCTGACGCTGGAGCAGCTGCAGGCGGAGGGCATCGTTCTGCATACTCAGGAATCGGCCTGGTCTGCCACTCGGCTCAAGATGCACTTCAAGGGTCTCTTTCAGACGCGGCAGCTCGCCTGGTCCACCACCGTCATCATTGCCAACTGGTTCGTCATCGGGATGGTGTCTCCCCTGTATGGCGTCTTCTTGCCCTTCTATCTCGCGTCTCGCGGTGCCGATTTTGGCGAGAGCTCGACTTATACTACGTGGAGAGACTATGCCATCAACCAGGTTGCAGGGCTCGTCGGCCCAGTCGTAGCCGCTATTCTCGTCGAGACCAAATTCTTGGGCCGTAGAGGCACTCTCGCCATTGGAGCTTTGGTGACAATGGTGCTCCAGTTTGGCTATACGCAGGTCAAGAATGAAGCGCAGAATGTGGGCGTTTCAGCTGCCATTTCAGCGGCATCGTGAGTTCCCCCTTCCTGATATCTACTCTTCCTCTTAGCATACTTGAGTAAAAGCTGACATTGTACTGTTTGCAGCAATATTTATTACGGCACCATTTATGCATACACCCCTGAGATCTTGCCCTCTGCCCATCGCGCCACAGGTTATGGCATCTGTGTTGTTCTCAACAGAGTCGGCGGCATTCTGGGAGTTTTGGTTGGAAGCTATGCAAACGTAGAGACGACGGCTCCCTTGTTTGTTTGCGCGGCGTTATTTGGGCTACTTGTTATCTTGAGTGTAATTCTTCCGTTTGAGTCCAGGGGCAAGCGAAGTGTGTAGAGCACATTAAATAATTCATCTTTTCCCCCTTCTTTCTCTCATGAGCACGGCTCTGCATATATTGCCATCAGCAGCTGCAGTGCAACATGGATTCACAGAAATGATGCATGTCGAACCGAATCAATTTGTCGCTGTATTAATTCATTTTCTTCCGATATTGTGTAACATGTCCACAATCCGTTGTTTCGTCAAGAATTGTATTTGTCGCTGGCTATCCTCGGACCAAAAAAAAAAAAAAAAAAAGATCATCGGCCTTCCGGAACCGGATATCTCGAGCGAAACCGGCAACGAACCGGAGATGCTTCTCGGCTCAAGAGATTGCGGGGATGGCAACTGACATCTGACTCGGGACCTAGAAAAGAATTTCGGCGTCTAAGCGTCCGGGCCGGACACCGGAGGGGAGACAGACGGTGACGGGACTTGCTCGAGTTTCGTTCAGCTAATATCAACATGGAAGATGAATTACGATCTGGGGTCTAGTGCGCGAATTTGTATGCGCATGATCAAACCATTACGTGGTGGCAAATCTTCCCCCACACGCTGCTGAGTAGAATCTTCGGCCCAGGGGTTTTTGTTTATCTGGGCTGACTCGCTGGAGGATGGAGGCTATTGTTGGTCATGAGATATGTAAGAAAACTTATTTTTCTACTTGGTTTCTCCATCGTCAGAACTTCCCGTGATGGAGACATCTACTAGTAATTGGGAAGATGCAGATAAGACATGTAAACTGTAAGATTATTCTTTTCAAGACCCAACTATGATGCCAACCAATCCATTCCATATACTACAAAAGCCCAACTAAAATAAAATATCGCTTTCTCTTGATTCAAACAACGCCCCTATGCTTCCCAAAATGTTTTCAATTTTTTTCAATCTATGCTGGTCCAAGAGCCTTGTCCAATGCGGAAATCAAGAAAGGAACTGCAGAACCGTTAGTGAACAGAAATCGATAAATGTGCCTTGTTGATCGGATTGGACTTACTGTGAGCTTCCTCAAAGATGAGCATGGGACGGAGTCGCACCGTCTGGGTGCCGCAGGTGCCAATGTTGACGCCCAGGCTCTTCATCTTCTTGACGAGGCTGGCCGGGTCGGTTGTGTCAAAGGCAATGTATGTTCTAAGTAAGCGTCATTAGCAAGGATTCTCTTATGCCAATTGATTTTCATGATAAAAACTTACCCTTGTCCCTTGCCGCGCAGGTTCCTGACAAGCTGGGGGTACTTGGTAGCGAGGCGCTCGAGTTCGCTGTAGAGGGCGACACCAACGCGAGCCTGGCAATCTAGTTAGTCTTTGAGAGAAGCTTAATGTGGGAAATATCTGCTGGGCTTACGGTTTGGCTGACGAGATCGCGGGCAAGAATCTCCTCAACAACGGCCTTGCTCATGAGAACACGGGCTGGGTCACCGATCCAACTAGTTCTTTGGTGTTAGCGCATATATTCAGGGCTGTAAACTTGCATTCACATCGCAATCGGGCACAACTAACGTGTTGAACTGGCGGTAAGCCTTGTCAGGAACCAGTCTAGGGTTGCCAAAGTAGTAGCCGGCAGTCTGGGCCTTCTTGGAGAAAGTGACAATGTCGGGAGGAGAAGTCAGGTTCCAGTGCTGGTGGCCCCAGAACTTGCCGGTGGCGCCGAATCCTGTGCATGATGCATTAGCGACATCGTATTTGGGGCGGCGGTTTAGATGAGATCGACGTACCAGTCTGGACCTCGTCAACAATCATGGTAACGTTGTGCTTCTGGGTAATGTCGCGAAGGCCCTGGAAGAAAGCAGGGGAGGCGTGGTTGTCACCACCCTCACTCTGAATGGGCTCAACGATCAGACCAGCGACGGGGAATTGCCTATGCGAAAATGCGTCAATGGAAAATTGCATCATCTTCACTGAGAGTGGCTTAAACGAACCATGTCGTGATGAGCTCCTCGACCTTATCGAGGCACCGCTTCTCCTCGGCGGCGTTCTCAGCGGCAAACTTGTCAAGGGGATACTTGAGGGCTGGGAAAGGTGCCTGAGGCCAGTTGAATGAGGGAATGTCGAGCTTGTGGACAGCCTTTGACCGAGTAGCAGACAAACTACCGAATCCTCGTCCGTGGAACGAGTTGGCAAAGCTGAGGATGGCGAGTTCGGGAGAACCAGGCTTTGCGTTGTTGAGGCACGAGCTGATTTCGTTGTCGGACCACTCAACACCCTCACCACGCTGCTTGCGGCGGTATAGCATGAAGGCCGCCTTGAAGGCAAGCTCGTTGGCCTCGGAGCCGGACTGAGCAGTGAAGATCTTGTCGCATCCATCAGGGGCGACCTTGAGAAGACCGTTCTTGAGCGAGTCGTGCCAGTGGCTGGAGGGGAAGTTGCCCAGAGCGGGACGGTTGACCAGGGCGGAGATCATCTCACGGGACTGAGCGGCCTTGGTGAGAGTTGGGTTGTTGTAACCAACAGGGATGGAGGCAATTTGAGAGTAGCTGATTGAAGCTGTTAGTCATGATATGAGCGTGTACTTGATTAAGACGTCTCAAACATACACATCAAGATACTGGTTGCCGTCCACATCGACAATGCTTCACGTATAAGTCAGCCTCTGCATTCTCTCCAAGTGCATGATAAGAATGATCGTACTAGTTGCCCGAGCTCTTGTCGTAATCAGCAACAAAGTAAAAAGCCCGGTTATCAAAGAATGAGCCCAGCTTCTCGGCCTCGGCCTTGGAAAGAGGTCCAGGGACCTCGGTGGCCACTTTCACTTCACGAACAGAAGACATTGTAGAAGGAACTTGATGTGATGAGCTTCAGGTTCGTTGGAGTATGAGTTGGTGATACTTTTGGAGAAGCAAAGAAAAGAAGGTTTGGAAGATTGGCTCTTATAGTTGAAATTCCTGATACCCCGGAACTGCGATTCCCGGTTGACCAAGTGGCGGATGCGGGGAATCCACACTAGAGAGATGGAACAGAAGAGAGAAGCATATTGGAGGAGAGAGATGACCGGCCCGGTTCCGGTCCCGTGCCGGCCCCACGTGAACAGCCAACTTCCGGATGTCCAAAGCCGAGATTGCAGAAGGTGAAAGACGATATCGGAATCGACGGAGTAGGGGACTGGAGAAGATTGGATTATATGAGATAAACGATTCATCATCCAATGCTGTGCAACTCGTACGATAAGGATGATGGCGAAATGAGTTGGGTGTAACAGGGATGCGCCGCACTGGTGAAATCTTTGGTGGGGCCTAGCAATCACTGCCGTTGAATCAATCGATTTTTATATCCAAAGATGAGCATGATGCTGGAAAAGCGGCGGTTCTCTGTCGACTAAAGGTATCTTCAATAAAGTGTCGGCCAAGAGGATTCGACACGTTAATTGGGTATCTTCTCAAGAATGTCAACACCGTGCTTCACAGACGCTTCGGTTAGACACGCAGGCCGCCAATGGCCAGAGGTCGGCTCTGTCGATGTTGGAATCACCATCGTCGTAGCTCTCAGCAAGTCCTAGCGATCAATTCCAAGAGAGAGTTCATCTTCTTTGGCGGCGGTACGATCTCACGCTAGATGATTAACCACACTCGTCGGTCGAGAGAACCTCATGGACTTGGTAGAGGCAACAGCGAAAGTCACATATGCTGTCAACTTCTTCAAGTATAGTCATTCTCAGCGAAAGCGACTTGGCTTTATGGTACTTATGTGTAATTACACAAACTACCGTCATTACTACGAGAGCGAAATGAACATTTGCCATCGGACTATGACTTCAAGGCTCCGGCAAATATGATGCTCGTATGTTCTTCTCAATGAGGATATCGAACCGTGTCTGTCCGTTTTATGCGGCAACAAATTGAATTAGTAAAATAACGCTAAAAAGAAGAAAGGAAAAAGAAAAAGACCAAGGTATCCATATGTAGAATATAAATGGCAGCCACCCCGTGTCTGCTCTGCGCAAGCGAAGAGAAAATAAACCACCCCGGCTAGATCTGACGATCCGTCCATTCCTAACCGCAACGGTGGACCCGTACGTAATCCGCAACGGCAAACTCCAGTACGCCTTTCCAGTTCCCTCCAATATTTTGCTTCCAAAGATGTAGATAAAAATGCCGACTTGCGAAAAATATGTGCGTGCGTCGTCGGCTTGTTTGAGCCGGTTCGCGGCAATGGCTCGCCGCGTGGGTAGTGAATCAAGCACACTCGTTCGCTCAGCGCCATATTATCGTGGATATGAGTAGCGCTTTTCTGGCGACACCATCAAGGTTTCGCTTCTCAGCTTCGTATCCGATTCTCTGTCTCGCCGCTTCATTCTGCGCGGCAGGCCCAAGACGTGGAATAACTGCCAGGGCTCGTGTCACGATAGATTCCCTCTCATCTTCTCCCCAGCATCATCTTGAAGCGATCGCGTCGCCTCTGTTTCTGGACCGGTGTCTGCTCGAGGCCATAGGCGGCCAGTTCGAATGGATCGGTCGCATCTTCGAGTTTGTCAATTTGCCTCCGCCTCAGAATCAGCCAAACTAGGGTAAATAGTGCCGACCCCAAGATAAGAAGACTGGAACACGGCCAAGGAAAAAAGAAGAGTCAGTGAGTTTGCCATTGAAGTTGATTTAAAAGAAAAAAAAAAGCCACCTGAGGCTTCATGACGATGGAGGCCTCACCCTGTTGCGACGACGACCCCAACCACAATCTGCGTGTGTGATGTGGGCTTCTCGCACGTGTTACTCTCTTGAGTATTCGTGCAGCGCGTCGTGAGGAGTTTGGTGATGCCGTCTAATTGCTCAATTGAGCGTCCAAGTGTGGTCGCCATTGTGTCTCGCGTCATCTCGATACCTCTGCTTGTTTTCAAGAAGTATTGGCTGAAGAAAGGTGACGGAAAAACTTGAAGCTACAAATCACATCACATCCCTTGAGCCATCAGCTCACCTTGAGCCATGTATATACCTCGCCCTCACTTGGTCACTGTCAGTCCGCGGGCGCTGGTCCGCCAAGGTCCGCATGTCTGTTACCAGTCCAGTAAACAGATGAACCGCATCACCATTCCGCACGGCCAAGAGGGCTGTGCAACGGAGGTTTCAGACCTGCATTCCCCGCAGCCCTGGGAAATGAAACGAAGTCGTCAGGCCAATAGAAGGCTGTGCGTGCCTGGTTTCACCCCGCGCTGGCGTAACGTTTTTGGAGTAGCTTCAGAGGCGGCTGATCGTTCTGGTATGGAGATTCCAAGCAGAGCATCGCCGCGACACGACTGAGGCGCCAATGAGACGCTGGTTAGCCGCCTTGTTTGGGGCAATTGTACCCTTCAAACGACCTGCACAGACGGCGCAGGATTCGTTTGCTGCAGGGTTTCACGATTGGCGAAGAAGAAGCGTGTGCACGGCTCCATCTCAGACAAACAATCGCTGCGGCAAACGCCAAAAGAAACCAAAAGAAAACAAAATGACGGATTGCCAAATACGAGGCTTTGCCACTTCAAACGGATGGCACTGATCCGATTTTGCAAGGTTGTCACGCCAGGCCATGGTAGCATTGACCTGTTTCTGACAGGGCCCCCCTTTCCAGGAGCTAATCTTAGATCAAGAGAGACGTTTTTTTCGATTGTATCCCTGCGTGATGTCACTTTTGCAAGCACATTGACGTCGAAAATCATATAACAGTATATTAATTCCTGGCGGGTTCCGTCAAGTTTCCGCTGGTGAAAGACGATGTTATTGTGCCTTGCCAATTTCGTTTGGATAAAAATAAATGGCTGAGGAGATATCTCGAAAGCATCTCATAAACCATGACGCTCCATATAGATCGACCGACTCTCCCCGGCTCGCCCTGGCTTGCGCTGCAAGATGCTTAAAATAAACACAATGTCGGAGTTTTGCTGGCCCCCAAGGAGAAACCGGCCTCCTCCCCTCTCATAGTTACATAGCCTTGCGCGGCTGCGGGTTTTGTAATTGTACCATGGAGCCAGCCTCGAGCAGGTTGACCACCTCTGATTGAACCAAAACGCTGTGCTTGCTGTGCTCTCGTTGGCTCCGCCTTTGGTTCCAAGTTTATCACCAAAGGTGGAACCAAGGGGTACATTATATCATCTGTCCACCGGAAGAATGTGAACAATCCCGTTATGGAGTGTGTTCCTTATCGTTCTTCAAAGTCAACCCTTTTCTTGACCCTGTACGTCTTTCAGCCCTGTCCAGAGTCAATATTCGATCCGAATTCATTCCCAAAGAACGCCGAAAAATCATCCAGATTTTGCGGAAATGATGCGAAATGTCCATCGACACCGAAAAAGGGGGTACTTGACGGCATCATCGTGGTATCTTCTTTCTGTGGCTCTCCTGTTAGCTTCGGTGGCTCTGATGCCGGGGGTGCCATTGGCACTTGTTCCTTTTGAGCGCCTCCATCTGCTGTTTCTGGTAACGGCGAATCGCTCTTCCATAGCTGCTCCCATCTTTTGAACTTTGCGTATTGGGACTCGCTCACTGTAGTGCTGGTAGTCTGCTCTTGCGTATTCATGTTGGCGATGGCTTGTTCAAAAGCCTCAATCAACGAGGCTTCGGAGTGTGCAGATTGGCTGCCAGTCGACATCTCCTTGAGCATCGACAGGCCATCCCGCAAAGCCTGTCTGAACATGTATGTCTTCTGGGAAAGACATTGTGTAGTAATGACGAGGAGAGCTGCCCGACAAGAGCTGAACTCTGTGTAAGAGGCTCGAGCAAGGCCAATCGTATTTCGCAGGCAGCGACACGTGTCTATAACTGACAGGGCGGCCTCAATGCAGTCTGCTACCAGGGTTGAACGAGTGCTTTTTTTGCCCAGAGACGCACTGGAAGGAGCGTTCACAGACGTGGATGGGCTGCTGCCATCCCTCAACCCTGCCTCGGGGAAGATGAAGACGCGACCAACATACATGCGTACGAGGCAATATTCCAACTGCAGATGCATATGCTTGCGAGAAATCTTCGACTGTGATGTGAATTCTTTGCAAAAGATGTCATTCGGCAGAGCATCCCACCACGTCTTGAGCTCACGGTGAAGCTGTGCGAGCCTTTTCAGCCCTTCGGGCACTTCATGTTTGGGCACAGATCTCAAGATTGCTCTAGAATATACCGATTAGTTATTTGATTTGATTCCGGGCCATCTCCAAAGGTCTCACATTTCACGAGACATTTTACTTAGCTGCTGGTTCAGCTCAAAAGTGGCCAAGATATGTGCAGTATCGGTTTGCGAGGTCGAGGACCATAGATCAGGACGATGAACGGGAAAGTCAGCATCCACATCAGTGCTGGATATAGACGTCGGTCTACCATGAAAGGTTCCAACACGCCTAGAGATTTCTGGTTAGCTTATTGAATACGTCTCCCCATTTCTCGGCGCAAAAGGGATGTCGTTAAGCAAAGCGTACTTTTCGATGGTGTACACACTCCACCAAACCCGATTCCTGGTTTCAACAACGGCTGCATCTCGATTTTCGACGGGGTATTTCCTATGCATGCCGTTCTGTATCGCAAGCTTAAGGGCCAAATTGAGATAAATGTATGCCAGTCCTGATGCATCAACCGGGAGCGTATATATGCCAAGTAACAAACAGGCTTGGACACTCTCCAGCGATGAGGCCGTAATTACATCTGGAAGCAGTCGGCATGCCTGTTGATAGAATAGTATCCCAACGGAGTCTTCGGTAAACGCATCAGGTCCCTTTTCCGTGGGATTCTCGGCACCATCAACCAACGATTCGAGATAGGCGAATTGCGTTCCAATGGCAAGAATGGCAAAGATGATGCACACTGAACCCACGTCCCGCCTAGAGAATGCTGCCGAATTTTCATAACCAAGATCGAGCTTGGCTTTGAGCCAGCTCTGTTCAACGAAGAAATAATTGGTCTGTGCATGCTTGAAGAAGGAATAAACGAGAAAGTCGGCGATGGGTCTCGGTGGTAAAAGCGACAATGCACCTATCGCATCTGAATGCGACTGCAGCTCTTCGGCGCGGTAGTACTCCTTAAAGGTTGTTGGTGATTTGGATGAATGCTACACAACTTGGTCAGCTTAAATTCAAGGTACCAGCAATAGCCGGCATTCACATTTAAAGCGTCATTTGGAACACTCTGGTCGATCCATTTCTTGATGCGCATAGAAAAGTTCCAATGCGAAAACTCTCCAGAATAGTCTAACAGCCAAACGTAAGCATCCAACTTGCTAGTAAGATAGATAAGACCGAGTTCGTACGTGTGACATTGCCATGGAGGGGCCGCATCTCAAAGTTTTCATCCACGCCCTCGAATTCGGAGCTCTGAGAGGAGGTGTCTGCTGGCCGAGGGGAGTTCCGACGTTTCTCTGTGGCTTGAGCCAACGCCTTGAGGGTTTCGAGATCCAGAGCATCCTTGCTTCCGACGTAGCCCTTGACGATTCTCTCTAGATATTCAAGCCGCTTTGCTTGTTCAGCGGAGCCATGATCCAGCGCGCGAGGTCTTTGGCCGTTAGAACACTTCCGTCTTGACTTCTTCCGCATCATATCATATCATGGGAGAGCTCTACCTTGGAGGGCGCAGTCCCGAGCCAGCCTGCGAGTCCGCTTCAGTTGTGGCCCTGCCCGAGAAATCGCACTGGCGACCTAGCCGGAAGCATCTCCGACAGGGCACGCCTCCATCGCATCTTTCCTTCTGGCGGCGACAGCCATCACACCTACACAGACAGAGTCAGACACAACCGTGATATCCTCGGGTCAGCACCAAACAAACATACGCGCGCGCGGCTCGTTTCCTCTCTCTATCTAGATGACGGCTTGGCTTTGACGATTCCTGAATGTCCATGAGGAGTCACGGCGATGGCACCGATGCAGTGACGGTCCGAGATGCCGCAGATTTTGCTGATGCGAGACGCTGAAGCCTCATCCAATCACTTTATGAAGCGGGAGAGAGTGGATTGCTGTGACTTATCGCGAATCCCAGAAGGCGATATGAGATGAGAGCTGCTAGTCCTAGTCCTATCCTAGTTCCGCATGACTAAGCGACGGGGGCGACCCCGAGCAAGCCGAGGTCGGGGATTCTCGACTTTTCCTTTCTCATAAGTCATAAGGCATAAGTCATAAGTCATAAGCCAAGCTAGAAGAGGGAAGACAAATGATTCTCGTCGTCCGGAGTGCGGGGGCTAGCTTGAAAATCGAAAGGCCGCTGGAATATTCGGTTGTGCTGCAGGAAGGCAAATATTTGTGTCTTAGGTACGATGCATCATATGTGGGGTGCCAATCTATCTTGCATAAGGTAGGGACATGTAGTTACGGGCAGATCCGGCAGCCAGACGAGAGAAATTTGGTCAAATAGAATTAAATACAGACGACTACAAAATAGTAAACTACACAGTTGAACAGAGGTTATTGCGTTCCAAGTTTACAAGTGCTTTGAAGTGTCTGTATGTCGACTCGTCGCATGCCATGTCACTTACATAGACTGCGTGGCAAATAGCCGTTCATCGGGTATCCGGCAATCCATCATCGCATATCCAGGCCCTAATTATTTATTTTCTATTGTTTCTCGACAAATGCGATCCCTTTTTTACTCCTATCCATCTTCTTAATCTATATTTGTTTGATAACAGCAAATGATAGCGCCCTCATGGCATCGGTACCAAACCTTCCATCTCGCTATGAGATTCGGCCGCTCGAGCCAAAACACTGTAACTGGGCCCAGGCCATTGTAGCTCTTAGCAACGTCTATCAGACAACCGTATGGACAGCCTCATGTCCAGAAGAGTTGACGCGGCGTGCCTACAAAGTCTGCAAAAGTATGGCATATCTGATACAGCATCAAATTGAATCCGGCCACTCATTGGGAGTTTTTGACAGAGAATACGAGTTCAAACGGCCAGAGTCCGTCACCACTTCAGGAAGACTCTACTGGGACGCTGATGACGAGACTGTCAGCTTCACCAAGCTGCTTGATCAGATGGATTTCCCTCTTGTGTCAGTCGCTATGGCATACGACAGCTTCGATGCGCTGAATCCTGAAAGGCTGATGGATATGATGGCAGCTCTCCCTGGCTTCGGACCTGCCATGGGTGCCTTGCAAGCAGCCGATCAACGAAACAATTCCTGGAAAGCCACTGGCGCAGGTCAAGTATTATTCCGGGCTGCGACGAGCACGCGGCACGAGTATGAGGGCAAGGGCATCATGAAATCACTGGCGCACCACCTAATGCGCACTGCGGCAGCAAAGGGGTTTCGAGCGATTCAAATCGAATGCGTGTCCGATGCGGTCACCCACGTCTGGAGCCATCCTCCAGAGCCATTCCACACGGACCTCGTGAGCGAGATTAACAGCATGGATGTGATGGCTGAGGATGAATCTGGCAGCACGTATTATCCGCTTAGGCCAGCGAAGCAGAGACTGTGTAAGCTGTACTGCAGACTACATGATTCTACCGTGTAAACTATCCAGTAACAATGTATTGCTGTACTGTACGTAGCATGGAGGGAGGAAACAGAAATGTATTATACACGATGTGTTTCCGATTTAAACCCACATGGCATGCCGCTCTAACCCTGCCGCCCATCCCATTGCTGTCATGGAGACTTCCGACTTACACGTGCTTAACATTGATGTCCTTTGTAACAAACCCAGTCATTTTATACTCGCAGGATACCTAGCTTGCCCTTTTACATTACACTAAGGCCATGATTATTCCTAATGTGGCGCATTTGTGCATTGTGTCGGAGGTTTGTCGATGGCCTAGACTCGATTTGAAATTGTGAATAGTAATCAAGCCATCAGTCGATTCAATTCCTTGAGCGCGCTTCCACTCATTTCCAGCCAACAATGAACCTTGCGTGCGAATGGCAACATTGCCCCTAAAGGCTGATTATTCGTGGAAAGAATCACGTCTGAGCTACTGATCCTTGATCAACCCACTCCGGCTTCAGCATCCGCTTTTCAGCCATCCAGAGACGTGAAGCCGCAGCCGGACAGACAGACTGACTGACTGACTGACTGACTGACTGACAGACTGACTGACAGACAGACTGACTGACAGACAGACAAGATGCCACAACAAGCCTCAACCAAATCATTCTCCTTCGTCAACTATGATGGTCCAAACCTCGCCACTGATGCGCAGGTTCGGCGGCGCATCCGACAGCAGGCAATGAAAGACACTGCCACGGCCCGGAGACAGAGGGGAGACTATGGCAAGCACAACATGAGGCAGTATCCCATGTTCGTGGGACCCAAGCCGTTGCTTGACGACGATTCAGAGGCTCTTGATGATGCCTCAAGTCTAGATCAATTGCAGCGCTTTTACCAGCCTCCCTCCCTTTCCATGCCTTTTGCCTTCCAAGACCCGATGATGCCCAAGCAATTCTCTGTTCTCCTTAATCTCATGCCGCTAACTGGCCTCCGCCTCGGTGTCGGCACGCTTTCTCACTATTTATACGAACCAACACAGCCTAAAGATCGTATCATCGCAGCCCAAGTCTCAAGTCAGAGGCTCTTGTCATTTATACCCAGCCGATACGGGCACGTGTCGCTGCTCCGCCACGCAACCGATTGTGTCATTGCAAAGCTTCAGTACCTATCCCAGCGAGAGGAGGATAGATCGCCCAAAGGCGATTTGAAGGCGCTGATGCACTATCAAAAAGCACTCAAGGCGCTGCAACATGCCTTGCTCGATGAGCGCGAGTGGGCAAAACCAGAGACGCTATGTGCCACACAACTATTGGGAATATTCGAGGTTCGTGTTACTTGCGGGGCAGTGAGAGTTCAATCATGGTCAATGTTTAACTGACTAGTTTTTCTTTTCCCCAGGCTCTCAATGGAGATGAAAGGGAAGATTCTTGGATGCACCACGTTGGCGGTGCAGCTCGGCTAGTAGAGGCTCGAGGCGCCCATATGTTCAATACAGAATTCGAAAAGGCTTTATTCCTGGCGCATATCGGGCCAACGGTAAGGAGATTCGTGTTCTCAAGGAAAACCCACGATTAGTAAACTAATTCTTTTTTTTTCTTCTCCTAGGTGATGTCAGCATTCTTGAATAACACGCCTTGCTTTCTGGAAGAATCCCAGTGGCAAGCCGTTATTCGAGAGGCCGTTAGTGAAGACACAACTCTTACAAACGACAAGGAATTTGCTCTTGCTCTATGGGGAGGCCTCATTGAGATGCCAAGACTGTTCAAAAGAACAACAGAGTTGTTGCTTTCACCATGTGCGCCTTCACAGAAAGACATTGACGATATCACAGAACGCCTCTTGGCAAAGCGTAAAAATCTCGTGATTTGGCTAAGTCTGATAAAGAAGCATCCCATAGTCCAAACCAGCGGTCTTAGCGAAGATGAATATGGAGTTCTGGTCTTTCCTGGCGACTTTGACTATAGGAAGTTAGGCCCCTGGTGTCTAACGCGTCTAGCTTTACGAGGAACATACGCAGTCTGTCGAATGATCAAGTCACGCCTCTTATATGCTATTGCTCCAGCAACATTCCATGACTTGGAAGTTGAGGCGCAAGAAATTGCACATCGCATTCTCAACCTAAAGGAAGAGATGGCCCCTTTCAAAGATTCAGCTTTGATATGGAATCAGTTTATGGCGCAAGGCAGCTGGATTGCCAAGGGTATAGCTGAAACAAAGGACGCATGGAGCAAGGAGGGCGAAGGGCACGACGGTATGCTTGGCAAGTCCAAGTTTAAGAAGTGGAACCAAGTAATAGGGAGGAAAATATCCTGATATGCGCGGCATCTGGCTTTTGGACCTTTTCTTGTTTGGTCCTTGTATTCCAATTTTGTAACTACTACCTCGATATCTCACAGGTAGTCACTCAGCGATCGCTTTTTCAACAGATGGAAGCAACACAGCTCAAAATATTTAGATAGCTTATGTCCTTCAGGCACAACGGACATGGAACTGTAACTCATCACTCATTTGGACATGTTTCTGCTTGTGAATAACCATTACGCATTTTGACGTTAAATTCATCTTTATTCATATAAACCCATATTTACATGCTCATGAATCATGCATCATGAATGCCAGATTAACCTCGATTCCATTCCATCGACGCAGGCGCTTAGCAGGTAGCGGTATCGCAGTTGCCACGGGGGTCGTTGCAGCTAGGGTCGCTGGGCTCAACGCAGAAAGTGGTGGGAGTAACTCCGAATCCTCCAAAGTGGTTGCAAACTTGGTCACCAGGGCAGTCCTTCATAACTGTCAGTAACAGATAACAAGTAATAGAGAAGGAATTATGTGAGACATACGTTGCAAGTGTTGCAAGCGCTGGCCAGGGCGGCAGTAAGAGCGAGGAGAGCGGCGTAGACCTTCATGTTGTTGGTTGGTTGGTTGGTAAGTTGTTTGATTAATTGAGAGTTGAAGATTGTTGTTTAGAAGGCTGGTTTAGATCTTTTCTAAAAGTTCAATGCTCGGGGGGAGTAAGAGGAGTATTTATAACTTTTGCAATCTGTGATTCCCTTCCGACCAGATCATCTCAGGTACCACTCAGCCTTCTTCACAACTCGCCTCATTGGCTCAGGTTAATCCATGTACCTTGCATCGAACCACTGCCGGGGACTCTGTTATGGCTGACCACTTCCACGGCTGACCACATCACCAATGTCACTTCCATCAGCCGTCTCACCGACTTCCGATCACTAGGGGGCTTGTTCTTTGCCAAGTCCGGCCATCCACTCCAGTTCTCATCTACGCACTCGTATATGTTCGGGGAGTAGCAGCTCTCCGCAGTACATGGGCACGTCGGCTCTCAGCTTGGACCAAAAACCATTTATCATAATGACTTTTCTACCGAAATTCGGGAATCAGAGTCCCCAAGGGTGTATGATACTCTCAAAAGAACTGCTTCCTATATTATCTGACGCCTGTATTTTGAACTTGGTATGTCGTATCCTGGATTAGTGGTACTAATCAATTAGCATCAACAAAGACATAATGCCGGGATCGGCATTGGCCCGACGACCCGGGGCGACTGAGTTAAAACGGTATTATTGGTGGGCTTGGTTTTTCGCGGTTCAAGACTGCATCTGTTTACAATGTCCTTACAAATTGCTGGGCCTCTTTCCAAGGGTATTGGGTATCAGCCGATCCCCGCCCTCTTTCCATATCTGGTAATCTTTCCAGGTTGATGTTTCGTTTCGTGCTCACGGAAAGCGACCGGCGGGATCTTTAAGCATACATGTAGTACGTAGCCTAATAACTTACGGTCCATCGACCTTCAACAGCCAGCCTTTCCCACCGGCTAGACAGATATTTTACGGAACCGCTCATGATTAAAATTATATAGTTTACACTAAACAAATCAGCTTTTTCTCTGTCTCTCCTATCACTCCAGCTAGGTATTATCCGCGACTGAATAACTTTGTCGTAATTGTTTTACTCATCTGACTAACAGAACTCAATATTCAGTTATAACCCGACTGCTTAGCTAGATCTGCCTTCCTATTTTGTTCACCCCTATGATGCAGTAAGCTTACTTCGCCAGCGGATATTCGTCCATTCATCCCAGTTGCTGAATATGTTATAGCGGGTAGAACACTGTGCCGAACCGAGGGCCGAGTTATAACTTCAAAAGCTGCTTGAAGGATCTAATTGGAAGAATTAACTGCTCCAAGATTTGACAACAGAGTTGACTAAAGCAATACGGCTTCAAAGGGCCGCTCAATTAGGCTCCTCTTTTGAGGGCTAAGCGAAAACGAATTGCCGAAGCTAATTCCCGATGCACGCCAGTCGCATGCCGAATAAAGGCGGTATATTGGAAAATAGTGCTAATATAATACGATGTTGCTTCCTGTCTTCTCTTGAGTAAAGTTTCAATATATTGCTTCAGTGGTTTGAAGAATGATTATCTGCCAAGTGTATATGGCGGGGAAAGACGTTGTAAGAGACCAGCAAAGTGGGCTATGGGAAAACTACATGTAATAATACAACGTGCAACGTGACAGAGACAAATTAACAACCACCCCAGATTGTCGAATAGCACAGGGCAACTCGGTAGGACATGGAATGTACATCAAGCAGCAGAAGCTTTCGTGTCTAACCCCTGCGGCCTGGGAAGAACTTTTGTAAGATGCTTGCTTTGAAGCACCCGCTAAATTTCCTCAGCGGTTTTCGATGCTCGTATTGAATCTTAGTGTCCATATTTCGGGACAATTGCTACCCAATTGTTACATTCATCGTGCGTTTGGCACTGATAGATCGATTCTACTACCGTGTCATCCGCAGACGGTTCCCTTTTGTTTTCTTGAGGCAATGTAGACTTGGCTGTTTTTCATAACTTCTGCCCAGACTAGAGGAATCGAAGTATGTTCTATTACATCTCGGCTAGAGCAAATTAAGCATACTAACGCCTTGATCCTAAACCTACAGAAATTGACAGGCGACATGCCCATCGGACCCAGTATTCATCATTAAGAAGTATTGCTATTTTTACAAATGCTACCGCTCAAAAACAGACAACCTTGAACTTGAGTAGTGCAAGCAGTTGTACTGAACAAGGCTAGTTGAGGCAAGTTATAAAGAAACCAGGATGTTCACTTTTGGACCTCTAATTACACTGCCAAATGGCTTATCTCGATGAACCCTCATCATTTATTTTAACAACTCTTGAACTTTGCTATCTTTGGTGTTTCTTTACCCTACACCGTCTTCAAAGGTGACGAGCTGAAAGGTAAGAGTAGGTCAGATTTCCTACGGCATATTCAAGAACACTTCTTTCAGCTTGGGATAGTTGGGCGTTCCCAAGCCAGTTATCGGATCCCAACCCTCGACAGCACTGAATCCATCAGTATTGCAGCCCCCACTGTGGCCAGTCGTGATATCGTTAAATGCTTCCGGGTGTCGATATAACACCGGGTTGATAAACCCAACAGGCTTCTTGCCCGCATTCAAGCGAAACGAATTGATGCGTGTAATGAGGCCCGCAAACACAGGGGCAGAGGCAGACGTTCCTTCTGCGAGCGTGATGCCATCATTGACTCCAACCCATGTCGCAAAGTTCACTCCTATAGCGGAAACATCAGGATATCCACGACCACCACGGTTATACCGTCCCGTCGTATGTGTAGTGTTGAGCGTGATGTTATAATAGTCGTAGGGCGGCGGGTGATTGCTAAAGTATGAGTTTACGGCGTTGGCTTGGTAAGATGGTGTCCCAAAGATGTTGGAGAAGCCGCCTCCGCTGAAATCACCCGCATGCTCTGACATCCCCACGTTGCCGCGAATACTGCTAGTTGTGAGATTTGTCGCTCCAACAGCGGTGACAAAAGGGCAGTCTGCCGGTGATATCGTGACAAAGGGACCATTGGAGCATTGAGAGCTGCCAAAGCCACCCACACCACCGTCTCCTGAAGCTACAATGACAGTAACGCCCTGTAAGCCCAACTTCATCCATTCATTGCACTGACGTCGCTGGTAGTTCATCAGCAGGCTCGTCCCATCTTCACCGTAAGAGATTGAGATAACATTGGTTGGAGTGTAGGCACCACACTGTTCCGGCTGATCATAGCCACCTTCACTCGTGTCCGGGTAAGTTGGGTCCACACCCGGAAGGTCGCCCGTCTCACCGTACGCAGAGTATGTACAGTATGATTTATCAAGAGCATCGAGGAAGGTGTTGAAGAGGCCGCTAATCCCGCCGCCTCCAGCCTCATAATAGAAATCATCAACTAGATAATTAACCACTTTGGCTGGATAGGCAAGGGGGTAGGACGCTTGGAAGTCAAGATCGGCCTCCTCGGCAGCGTCATACGGTAATGGAGAGGGAGTAGGCGCCCCATCTATGCCTTGAAACTCTGGCTGTGTTCCTTGGGGGATCTCAGGTGCAAAGAGCTTGAAGAAAGTGCTGAGGCTGTCCGGACCGTACTGCTGCCCCTGGGTTGAGTATATGCCAATTGAGTTATTTGGGTGCGCTCTGGGTTTATCTGCTACGTTATACATAGCGCGGACACACTCAGGGGTGACCATGAAGGAACAGTTCGAAAGGTTGCCGGGATTTTCCGGCCGCGTAGTCAGTGTAGGTGTCAGTTTAGGCAGCATCGGACCAAAACTGCGAACGGAGTTCTCGTCCCGCTTCTTAATCTCGAGCATCACAACGCCAGGTGTTATGAAGTCGACGTCATCCCGAAGTTGTAAGGGGATGTGATATTCTTGACAACCAAGAGCAGTCCTGCCTGATATCTTGTTCTCATATTCGTGATAATTGGTGTGAAGGAGATCCTGAAGTTCCGCAACCGTGGCATTGAGTTCCAGCCATTGACGGCTTCGAGATAGATTGATCACTCTGTAACTTAAAGCGGATTTGAGCCACTTAGTAACAGCCTCTATTCTCTTCTTTGACGGCGCAAACATTTCGTCCACCTCAGACGCTGAGAGATGTTTTCCATAGTGCTCTGAGTCGGGATAAGATATATTCATCAACAGAGCTCCGCCAATATCGAGGTTGCTTTGGGCCAGGCCAACTCTCACCGGAACTGTGGTAGCTCCTTCAATGCGATTCCTCTTTGTCCAATGAGAGTCCAAGAGCTCGTCACGCACCTCATGCCGTACATGGCTTGATGGCACCACACGAGCTACAGCTAAGCCGAGCAGAGCCACTGCCACAGTAGCAGTAGCTGGTCTCTTCATTGTAAGTTTGGTTGAATGTCGTTAGCTCTAGAGTTGCGTGCCTAGACTTTGAGAGTATCAAACCAATGCAATTTATATGTCTCCCAGTCTTAATCTCGGCCAGTTGTTTTCATGAATTTAAGAAATACTATCCAAAAGTCCCCTTACCTTCTAAATTCGGATACGAACAACTTCCTGTTGGTGTATAACGGCTAATATCAAGAGATAAACCGGCTCTTCTTTGATTGGGGGGAAACTTGCCGCACGGTATGAATTAAGACCGTGTCTGTCAGTTGTCAACATGAAGCTTGCAGCACAGCCTGCTTGCCCCTGAACTTTTGATTCTAGGGCATACAAATTAAATAATAAACAATATTGTAACTCGTCCAATAAAAAAACTGACCACAAAGCATGCTTACTATGTATTTGAGAGAAAATATGGCAGTTTTATATAACGAGAATCAGGCAATTAAGCATTCTGCTCTCGCTTGTTGTTGATATACATGTAGTCAACGTGTTGTAAGAGCTTACTTTGAGGGCCCTTTGAGATGTCCAAAAACGGGACTGGCAACCAAGTTGACCGCCTTACTTGCGTCTATAGCAAGGTATGATGCTTACTTTTAGACACCATGACATATACTCGTAGAGTTAGAGTAGTATCCTGGTGCCTTGCGCCTATCTCGAATACTTGAAACCATTGGTTGCGTTGATGACCGGCGGCGAGATTCGGAATACCGGAACTTGAAGCGGGGTGCAGATTCAAGTATTTCTCTGAGAGTTAACTTTCCAGAGAGCCCTTGTTCTCACGGGGTTTGATTCATCGCATCACACAGTGTGTAGACTGGATCCATTTTGTATGCACGATGGTTGTTTCACGTTTCATGTTTACATATCTTATCGCCCAATACGAGAGTCTTCATGCTGGGGAGCCCTGTACTACTCAGAACTAAAGGAGGCTGTGCCAGGTGATTACTGCTATGGCTATATGTGTGTTAGACGAATGGTCTTATATGATTTCTTATATATCTTGGTACTTTGATCGCTACTTTTCTTCAGTTGTTGTTCTATATCATACAAAACACCTTCCAAAATAATATCGAAAACATGCGTGCGTCACGCACATCTTGGACACTTTTCTACTCTGTGGCAGTGGTCTTCGTTGAGAATTCGTTGGCTAAACATGTCATCCACGAGCGTGCAGTAGAGTCCACGGGTGAATGGGTTAAAATAGGCGGTGTCAATCGCAATGGCCTTCTGCCTGTAAGCATTGGTCTGACGCAGCGGAATCTCGACCTTGGTCATGAGCTTCTCATGGAAAGGTATGCGATGATCTAAACCATGGACTCTTATACGGCTGACTCTCCTCAAGGTCTAACCCCGACTCGCCCAACTATGGCCAGCATATGACCCAAGATGAGGTGAATGATCTGTTTGCACCTCATGACGACAGCGTGGATGCGGTCCATAGTTGGCTCGAAACTGAGGGTATCGAGTTGGACCGCGTGTATCGATCAGACAATCGTCAATGGATACAATTTCATGCTACTGTAGGGGAGCTCGAGAAACTCCTTAATGCAACCTACGACATATATGAGAACCAGAAGACCGGTATTCGTCAGGTTGGGACGGACGAATACTCCATCCCGGCTGATCTTATGGACCATATTGACTACATTACCCCAGCCACTACAAGGCTACAGATTGCCGGTGATGTTGAGAAGCGGCGGGTTCGTCGGGAGGCCAACACGAATCCGGATGATGTGATTCCCGCAGCCCCGTTAGGTGGCCAAAACGTCACAAGCAACTGCAATGACTTCATCACACCCCGTTGTATCCGTAACATGTACAACATACCTATCTTTGATTCTGCCATCGAAGGTAATGAACTGGGCATCTACGAGCGACAGCCGTACAACCAAACCGCACTAAGCATATTCTTCGAAAAATTCGCAACGTAAGCTACTTGGCATTTTGAGGCATAGGATAAAACAACTAACATCTACCTTAGACATGTTCCTACCAACAGCACGCCTTTATTTACTGGAATTGATGGTGCTATGAGATTCAGCGATCAGGATACCTCCCACACTACAGGCGACCTCGAGGCCATGCTGGATATAACTTGCGCCTACCCGATCGTGTACCCTCAAAATGTCCGTGTTTACAATGTCGATGACCTGAATTGGCAAGTAAACTTGACCCAAGGTTACTTCAACACCTTCCTCGATGCTCTTGACGGCAGTTATTGCAACAGCACCGCTTTCAACATTACGGGTGACAGCCCTGAGTACGACCCAACCTACCCAGACCCGAACGGTTACAAGGGGGAGAGGATGTGCGGTCTGTTCAAGCCTACCAACGTCATTTCCATCTCTTACAGCCCAGAGGAACAGCAGCGAAGCGTAAACTATGACCGACGCCAGTGCAGTGAATGGATGAAACTCAGTCTACAGGGCGTGACGATAGTCGGAGCAACAGGCGATTTCGGCGTTGCTGGCAACGGAGGCAGCTGTATCGAAGACGCAAACGGTGACTTTACCATTTTCAATCCGTTGACACTCACAAATTGCCCATATGTGCTGGCCGTTGGCTCAACCCAGCTGGCTCCAGGCCATAGCGACGGCAAAGAGGGTCATGAGATCGCCACCAGCGATTTATTCTCCAGCGGTGGATTCTCGAACATTTACCCTACCCCTGACTGGCAAAAGAGTGCCGTTGACAAGTATTTTGATGAAAACCCAACGCCGTACAAGTACTACAACACTTCAGAGGGCAAGAACATTGGTGCAGGCGGTGGCATCTTCAACCGTGGAGGCCGCGGATTCCCTGATGTCTCAGCAGTTGGCTATCGTGTTATCACGGTTGGTTTCGACGACGTCTGGATCGGTGGCGGTACATCGGCAGCCGCCCCAATTGTCGCCGGTATTCTTACTCGAATTAATACTGAGCGATTGAAGGCGGGCATGCCAACCCTCGGCTTTGTCACCCCAGCCTTGTATGCCAATCCCAGCGTCCTAAACGATGTCACAGCGGGTAACTCATCTGGCTGTGGCACCCCTGGGTTTTTGGCTGCTAAGGGTTGGGATCCGGTATCAGGTTTGGGTACTCCAGATTACCCACGAATGCTGAAATACTTCATGAGCTTGGGTTCGAAATGAACAAGAATCAACGGCAATCATGATTTGATTGAATAGGTAGTTCAGATACGGTGTGGTGTCTGCAACGAACAGCCCGTAGAGAGAGCCATAGGAAAGTTAGCTTTTTTGGCTTCACACATAGACCTGCCTAAAAATGATTCAATCATTTTGAGATCTTAAGACATTGTAGTTGATAGAATGATTCTTCAGTGAAGGCAAATCGAAGTATCTGCTGCCTACTGCTAAAAGCTACTGCTGTAAATACCTATAGAAGACAAGTTTCATATTGAATTGCCAACAGTATGACACAGACATGTTTAACTGGAACTTGTTCGAGTTTTATAACTTCCGAATATCCTAACAAGTAGATAACAGCTACTTCCATGGCTACTATGTTTATTTTGAATAAGTACATTGAAGGATTTCCTTGATAGGTAAGAGACTACTTTCACTGGGACTCATGTGGAAGGACGATTGTCAACACATAGCTGTAATTCTGAAGATGTACCTAGAAGCTACTATTAAAAGTAGTGTTAGCTTAGACATCTAAATGCGGAAGGAGACATGGCTATTGAGATTTAGGTGGTGTATTGGTTAGGATAGCATGATTACAAGGAAGACTTTTGCTCCAGTTTTCCAGGAACAGGCTGATATACAGTTTTATTTTGCCTCTGGGATTCTCCTATTAACATTAGCGTGTTAACGGGTAGTACAGCTATGTTAAACTCGGCGGCGATCTACACTGTTTGGCTAACAATGTAGAATAAAGGCTACATCTTCTGGATTTTTATAGGCTGCCTTTACCCCCAGACTTTTTTTTTCATTACTCCTTTTTCAAATGTCGACACTTTCGCATTCTGATTACTCGTTAATAATCATGTTGTTTATCTCTTTCTGCATTCGCTGGTGGGTTGAGATCAAACCAAAGATAAAGCCCGATGCATCCGATGGTCTTTCAATTCAATCAGCACATATGTTCTGAAACAAAAACGTGTTCAGCTGCCTCTTGCTTGAATGCAATAGCTCATTGCTTCATCAATAGCAATTCCTCCCTTGCGTCGATGTCAGGGTGAGACACACTCACCGACACATTTGTCTCTGCCGTCCAATCCCTTCGTGGGCCGCCCAACTTCGCCAAACAAAGTTTGTTTGTTGTCAGACGGCGACTGGTCTACATATAGCTGTGGTGAAACGGATATTTGTTTTCGACGCATTTAAAGTTAAGCTGACTTGGCTTGCCCTCACCGGTTAATTTCGTGCCATTTGATTCGACTGACGATCCGCGTACTGACGTCAACATTATGCCGTATGACCATGAACAACACCTCCGCAAGGGATGGATTTAAGACATGTTTACCCTCGCAGCTGAAGTGTAATCGTATAAATACCCCCTCCGCATCTTCTTTCTCATCTTTCCGTGTGTGTTTTTACAGAAACGCTTCAATGGGAGGGCGCTAGAAGATCGTGCTAATACGACAGAGCGTTGAAATCTATCTTGTTTCTTGCTGGATTCTCATAGACAAATATTCCTCACCATTATTCCATCATGACACAATTATCTGCACACGAGGAATTCCGGCCGCGGAACGGTTCGAGCCTGAGTCGAGAAATCGAATCATTGGTCAACTATGTCAAGCAGCTAGAATTTGATCCCAACACATTTGTAATTATTGTTTGCCGCCATGGAGCCATCGAAGGTTTGACGAATAAGATAAACCAGAAGAAGCAGGAAAAGATTTTCCAACGGGTAAAAAGTAGTGCTCTCATGAAAATTGACAAATAGGCAGTCCCATCCATTTAACTAACGGTCTATAATACTAGATTTTGATATCAGAGCGACAGACGACATTAGGCTCGGCGCAGTGACCGCTGTCGTCGAGAAATCAGGACTATATGACAACCTTGTGATCATCACGAGTGGGTTTATCAGCCACCTATACTTCGACGTTGGGTTCAAGATCATTGACTTGAAGGTATATCGGTGCGCAATCAATGACAACCCCAACGAATACCTTCATGTCGATGGCTATTCAAAATTCCACGGACAAGCCGTTCGATCTTGGGAGGGGATGTATCATGAAGCCAAACTCTGGCTTGGACCTGGTGTCGTGTTCAACCTCGGCTCTCACATCGGTCAATTAGGGCAACTGTCTGAGACTTCTTCTGCCATCTCTGATTTCGATCGAAACAAGCTTCGCGCACACATTGAGAAGATGGATAGAGTGAAAATGGAAGGAAGTTGGTGGGACGACTTCCGAGCCCCAATTTCCGCGATTGTTGGTATTCTTACCAGTGCCGCCAAGCTTGCTTCAACTGGGCTCGTTAAGATGTCCGCGGAAGGGATATTTGTACAGTACAAGTTTATTGGATATGCGATTAGCACAGCGACAGCAGCTTCCATGACAGCACTCTCAGCAGGGACTGCGATGCTGGTCGCGCCAGGTGTAGCGGCGGCCGTTTACTTCATTCCATGGGGTTCCATCTTTGGTTGGTTGAACACGGTTGTCTCGTGGCTGACGACAGGGATCAATAAGATTTGGGAAAAGATCAAAGATTGGCTGGCTTCGTGTGCGAGTACGATTCGAGATACTCTAGGGCTTGACAGGAAGTTGCACGTCCCACTCAGGTTCCCGGCATGAGTATATTAAAGTGATCAGTTCTTTCTTTTTTAACTAGTATGCAGGAATTTGTATTAAACTATTAATCGTTTTAATTGATTGCAAAGTTCAAAGGTTCCATGATTGTACATTGAGCGCCCATTGCTATTGACCGTGTTGTTAAAATGATGCCAAAGAGAATATTTATGAACATTATGGTTGTTGGTAAACTCTCACAATTAATCTATTCTGCTAGACCGCTAGCTCTTTATATGTTGCTATATATCGTAATTAGGAATTCATGAGGAAACGAGCACATTATATGTAGAAATTTGTCTCTTACCTCCAACTCGCCACCTCTGAGTAAATTCGTGTTGTGCACGATCCAGAGCTTCAAGATCCGGAATGGTAAACATTCCCTCTCCGCACAAGCTGGGTGTGGTTCTAGCCAGTAACTGAGCGGCTCGACATGTGGTTGAAAGCCCAATGAGGGAAAGTCCTTTGACTCCTTTCTTTGGCACTATCTCGTTCATGGACTTGCAGATGTCAACCGCCATTCGACGGGATGACTCTATAGCCAGTCTATCCGCCTCACTAACAGATCCTTGGAATTTCGTCAAATGAAATGCGTTTAGTTCAAATAGGAAACTAGATTCATATGGTCAGCTTCATAAAATTATTGATTAATCGATACCGTGGCAACGTACCTAAGTGCGAGCGCAATGCTGTCGCAAAACATGAGAGAATTAGGCCCTGCGGCTTGAATTAGGGCATAGCAAAGGTTTCGAAGCCGTGATTCTACTGCAATATACGAATTTGGAGAGGACTGGGATGTTTCATTATTCGTGATATACTGTGTTGCCTCTCGGACGACTCCTGCAACTTGGAAGAGCATCTCAAAGTTGGATGATGAGCCACAGCTTTCTTTGAACTTTTTAGCATCCAGCTCTGCATCTTCCGCTATTAAATTTGAGCCATTATCTTTGAGCACTTGTTCTTCCTTTGAAGATTTTGGTAATTTTACCAGGCTGTTGTCTATAGATCAGTCATAGGCTTTCATTCGGAGATGGACATGTCTCTAGTGCACATACCAGTCCATAATAATGACTGCCTTCCGGCAGGTGGCATCTATGCCTATTCCTGTGCCATCTTTACTCTCAGCAACAGAGCCAATATTGTTTAATTTGCAAATGACTGCACAACCAGCAATTGTCAATTCAGACTCCCGGTCAAGGCCATGGCCGTATTCGAAGAGGGAGATTAAAAGCCCGATCTGCAGAACCTTTAAATATGATTTTGCAGTAGTTTGTAGAAGAAGAAATGACTGCTTCACCGCCTTGTATAAATTGCTGTGCATGGTAAGGTCACAGTTTTCGCAAGGTGGTTGGGATATCAATGCCATGGATAGAAGAAGTATTCCGTCAGTGCCACGACATTGTCCCCAAGCATAATGTTCCACAAGTTGATCGATTTGATCATCGGTCATGATCGGAAACCAACTATGAATCGTATCCTTGTAAGTTTGAACAATGGATGTGGCGGTCAATCCTGCTGACTTGAGTGTCATACGAAGAAGTGATGCCTCTTGCTCGGCATCATCAACGCCACTAAGTAGGGCCACTGATATCGTCCCAACGAACTTGTAGCACATGTCAAGAGGTACTTTAGCGAGACAGCATTCCCGAGTATCTTTGAATGGCATGACATCTTCTCCTTCTCCGGAGCAAAGTCCGCCAGCGGAGTTGTCGGTGGATATTTGGCGCCCATAGACACAGCGAGTCTTTTTCCTAGACGAACATGAGTATGAATGGCCGGTCCATGGGAGCACTGTGCTGAAACACGAAGAATACATACAGTATGCATCGATTACAGGCAGGAAGAGCTCTGTCGCAGCGGGTCTTGGCTCTTTTGCATTGATGGCAAACCCCAGCCGCTCTGCCAAAGACTGGAAATTGCGGCGGAATATGCAGAGTCGTGTAGTCCGTTGTAGAAGCCGATGCCTGCATGGTCTTGAAACTATCAATTCAGACACAACCGTGCTGTAGCATTCAAGTCAACTCTCCGCGGATAGCTGTAATTTTATGACCTCAAAGATACTTGTATGAGACAGAGATTCTGTTAATGGGGCATGTAAGCTATAAGATGGACGGAATAAAACTCCCGAGACGTTGCTACCGTGGGGCCGGACGTTTAACCTACGGCCAGCACAGAACTAGGCAAATTATAAATCATGAGCAGGGTTCGGCCGATGCATTAGCGCCTGTTTTGTAAATCCGTTTTGAGAATTCCGATGATAGTGCCATCCAATCAGAAGTTGCGCTGCAGTATGAGAGGCATCGCTGTTTGTCCATATGGGTGTACTTTGCCTTTGGAACGCGAGTTGTAGATGAGTTGGAATTTGATCGACTGGATGTCTATAAAAGCCTGATGTATCTCCCTCTTTTGTTGATTGAAACCACTAACTTACACACCATTATGAGTAAAGAGCATTTGAGCTATTGAGTCTTCAATTCAACCCTTTGCAGCAGAAAAGATGTCATCAATCAAGAACGTCGCAGTTCTTGGAGTAAGTTTTCCATTATATTCACTGAATTACTGCAATCAAATTACACAACTAAACTCATCAGGCCACCGGAAATGTCGGCAAAACTGCAGTTCCAGCTTTGCTTTATGCTGGCTTCGTCGTGACAATCATTGCAAGACCAGAGAGCACCGCTACCTATCCCGAAGGAGTCACCGTCAAGAAGGCCTCTTACGATGACTTTGAGACACTTACCAAGGTTCTTAAGGGCCAAGATGCTCTTGTCGAAGCATTCAATCCCGCAGCAGCCGAGCACCAAAGCATTATCGTGCGAGCCGCCCTGGCTGCTGGGGTGCAACGTCTGATTACTCCTGAGTTCAGTACTGATTCTTTCTCAGCTCACGCTGATGAAGTCGGGATCTTTGAACCTAAGCGGAAGGCTCAAAAGGAGCTTGAAGAGCTCACATCGGCGCCTGGTTGCAAGCTCTCCTGGACGGCCATCATTCCTGGAGGGTGGTTTGACTGGGGTATTGAGGGTGGATTCTTTTGGATCGACAAGAAGCAGCGGACCATCACTCGCTTCGGATCTGGCAACCAAAAAGTGTCCATCAGTCGCTTGCAACTTTGCGCCGAGACCATTGTAACTGTTCTTCAAAACACAGACAAGTATCGCAATCGTGTCGCCTACGTTGCAGATTATGCCGTCAGCACAAACGAATTCATCGACATTATTAATGAAATCTCATCTGGCGAAGAATGGAAGGTGATCGATGTCGATATTGAAGCGTTTAAAAAAGAAGGGTTTGCACTCTGGGATGAAGACACTAAGAAGGGTGTGAAGACTCGGCTGTTCACTAAAGCATACACCATGCTGGGGACTGTTGCTCTGTTTGATGAAGAGAATCGCTACGACGCGGACTACTCGTACAAGCAAGAGCCCGGAACTGGCCGACCGATTGAGAGCCTCAAGGAAGAGCTGCAGAAGCTGCTGGGTTACAATTGAAGCGGCTACTATGTATCTCGTGTTGCACATGGTTTTGCAAACTGGATCAGTTGAATCGGATCAAGCTACTTGGGCGATTTGTTTCTAATTAATATCATTAGCGATCAAAAGTCTTTTACAGAAATTTGATTGCTAAAGTCTCTGAAATATTGTGAACACCAATGTTTGGCGTTATGCATGCGGTAGGATGTGTTTACGTAGTGTGATCCACGAAGTGAACAGCCTTGGGTTATTGCGTATTGTGATAATCCAACAAGATACAATCATCATATTGATAGTGAAACCTCATGCAACCCATTAGATGGCTTCAAAGGAACAGCAACGCAGCTTAGAGTACTTCTCATCTGTCTCGAGCGCTTGTCAACAAACAGCATCAGGGTAGCTCCACGGCAGAATGAGATTGTAGCTGAGCTATGCGCCACACACTCAGTTTTGTTGCAAAGCAGCAAATTGAAGATCCAAACAGCATCGAGGTCAAGAGTCCAACAGCACTACAAAGTTGTCCGAATGGCTTCCATTGCAAAAGCTCTTCTATGATAGTGACACTAGACAATACAGCACAGTCACAGTCACACAAAGTGGTCATCAGCAATGGGAAATGTAGATCTCAGAATGAAACGGCACCGGTACGGAGAACAACCAAATGCCGAGATTAACGAAGGATCCATTCAAGAATTCCTCTCCAAACATCCTCAAGCCAAAAAGGCCTTGCCAGAATCGATGTCCATAGTAGACACCGCGCGGCGGACATTCGTGACTATCTGGAGAAGAAAGAGAAGAAAGAAAAGAGAAGAAAATCCCACGAGAGCGAAATTTCCTAAGGGCCACCAGAAAACAAAGGATGAGTCAGCATTTACATCTAGCACGTGATGCCGGTTGCATCTCTTCTCACGTGATTTGTAATTCTGGAGATGATGAATTGGAGCTCGCTGATTGGCCCACCTAAACCGAGGAACCGACGCAGTTCCGTTCCGAACAAGCTTCGCTCCAAACCCGCAAACCGACGAAAGCACCGGCGAAACGGCTTCTTCTTTTGTCTGGGGGAACGTCGAACAGCAATTGAAAGAAAAATCGCCGCTCTGGCCTTCGAATCTCCTCCTTCCAATCCAAGCCTCTCTCGCCCAACATGATCGCCCATCGCCTCGGCCTCGCTGCCGTGCGCAGTACGTCCTCTTTCTGTTTCCCCTCCTCGGCAGCTTCACATGCAATCTGCGAATAGCCTCACCACAGACGGTCTCTGACATGGAAGCTCTTCTCATAGGCGCGACGAAGCCCAATGTCTTCTTCAGCCAGAACATCCCGCGCATGGTCCTCGCCTCCGCCATGTCAACCTCCCAGGCCCGGTAAGCCACGCGCCAAAAAATCCGACTGCCCCTCCATATGAAAGACAAGACCGAGGAAACAAAGAGGACGGAAACAGCTTGCTAACACTCTCTCCCTCGTTCTCTCTCCCGCAGACCCGTATCAACCCAGAAGCTCTCCCAAGAGGAAGGCCAGCAAGTGCTCGTTAACCAGCGCCTGAACCGCCCCGTCTCCCCCAACCTGGGCATCTACAAGATGGAGCAGACCTGGTTCGGCGCCTCCGCCTGGACCCGTATCACCGGCTGTGTGCTCTCCGGCGCCGCCTACGTCTACTTCACCGCATACCTCGCCTCCCCTCTCCTGGGCCTCCACGTCGAGAGTGCCGCGTTGGCATCCGGCTTCGCTGCCCTGCCCTTCGTCGTCAAGGGCGCCATCAAGTTCGCTCTGGCCTTCCCCTTCACCTTCCACTTCATCAACGGCATCAAGCACCTGGTCTACGATTTGGGCATTGGATTCGCCAAGACCCAGATTAAGAGGGGAGAGGCTGCTCTGTGGATATCCAGCTTCCTCGGTGGTGGTTACCTGGCTTTTGGCTTGTAAAGGAGCATCAATGGATGGTTTGGGAGAAGGAAGGAAAAATCAACACCGGGCAAGCAGCGGGCGGTGTATGTAAAATAAATGGCCGTCAAAGGGCCCTTTTTTGATTTAATTGTCCAAAAATATTTTATTAAAAAGTTTACAAACAACCCGAATGCCATGTATCAGTGATAGGATGTGAGCTCAACTCCTGGATATCAACCAATCCGAAACGCCGTGCGCCATCTCATATGCTGCGTCAGCTGTAGCTGTTTCCCCCTGACTAGTATCCCTTATTCTAAAAACCGGGCATCGAGAATGGTCTTGATCAGCTGGTGATTGCGAGTGGACGCAATCTTCTCGCCGACAATGGGACCAATGAAGTCATTTAGGTCAGAAAGTTCCGAAGCGGGGGCGTTGCCGTTTATCCCGTTCATCTGCGCGTCGGCAGCATCCGTAGTGTCCGTCTTCTGCGCGAGAGAGGCGACGGCCTGCACCAGCCCCTGGACGAGCATCTCGTATTCGATCGAGCCCTCCGACTTTTCTTTCAGGGGCTGTAGAATTCCAGAGTCGAAACTTTTGAGGTTTCGCAAAACCAAGACTCGGATTGCCTCCATTCCTCCAGCCTCAAGCAGGCCGTGGATGGCGCCATACAGTACGGCAGGAGGCTTCGTGGGGTCCAGGAAGTATTTTAGACATGTCCTTGTAAGTTTTGGTCGGAGCAACGAGTTTGAGGCTGAGTATTTGCGTGCAATGCGGCCAAGCAGTGAGGCTGCTAGCTGTCGAAGATCATACTGCTCTTTGAGAGAATCCTGACCCTCCTCCGTGCCCAGTTTCCTAGCCATCAGGCACGTCAGCACGGGTGCAGAGAGAGAACTGGCATACGGGTCCAAGAATAAGCTCTTGTTCTCAATCAAAGCGTTGGTCAATTCCATCATCTGCTTCAACGTGAATGTATCGTCCAGCTGATGTGTGACCCTGTCCATGATGAAGTTGATAAAGTAAGGAACTAATTGATGCAGGCCGGGGTCGTCTCTGACAGACCCCAGTGCGGCCTGACGCAATCGAATGACTTCCTCATCTGGGTTATCGTCGAGGATGGCAGCCTGGATCTTGTCGAAGTAAAGGATGAGCTCCTTGCTCACAATGTGCTTAACAGAGGGCTGGCCGGAGGCAGCATCATTTCCAGCAAGGGCAGACAGCGCAGGGTTAGCGCCCGGACCCTTGGGCAACAAGTCTTGTGGTCGCAATTCGGCCGAGGTCGGGTTCTGGGGGATGGAAGGCTGAACGCCCTCAATGGCGAGCCAGTGCGCTACGTTGAGCTGTTAGCGGAGCTGTCCAGAGCTGTGCGTCCATCGCATGCAAGATAGGAGCTCACCAGTAAAGTTCATGTCTCGCGGCACTCTAGGCAGCGGTGCATTGATAAGTTTCTCGAAATCCACCTCTTCGTCCTCGATGTAGAACAACGGTTGGCCGGGCCCCAAGCTTGCCTCGCCATACCGAAGAGGTCTCGTGGAGTCGTAGCCATACAAGGGCTCGGCATCCAAGACCTTGAGGGCCAGAGAGACGTCATTGACCGTCATCGTCGTCCGTCGTGCTGCGCGCATGAGGCGCAGAGCCTCGATGATGACCTGGCCGATACGGTATTCGACATCCTGTGTGAGAGCCTTGAGAGCCTCGTCGCTCATGGAGCCAATGCCCACCGACTCGGCGACATCCTTGACATTTTCGGTATTCCACAGCAGTTTGGGCGTTTCGCTCGCCATATTGGCCGTCTTCTGGGCGATGCGAAGCTGCGAACACGGTGGAGGTTGGGCGGTTAGCTGGCGGGAAAGCGATTCGCGTGCGGATTGACGTGAGGCTGAGGATGCATGAACTACGAGCAACTTTGGACCACCACCAGAGAATTGTGGGGGAGGGCGAGAGGGTTACATAAGCGAGAATCCGGCAGCTGAATGCGTGCATCTACATGTCAAGAATTAGGGAATATTAGATCAGAACGTTGTGAATATATGATTACAGCATAATATGATCTCGTTTCGTTTTTTTTTTTTTTACAATTTCATATCAATCACTATTATGTGTCTGCCATCAACTCAATAGGTCCTCTTTCGTAGGTGTGCAGAAAGGCACTGCGAGCGCATATCTGCACTGAATCAGCAACCTGGACGATTTTGAGACCCCACCTCACTGTAGCAGCTAGTGTTGAGCTCCTACAGCACAGATTACAGCGGCTCTAACGGGGTTCGCTGCAGTGCTGCTCGGTACGTCATCAAGGCCTGGGTAGCGGCGGTTTAATGGGATTTGCATCTCTGCATCTCGACACCTCCAATTCAGCAGCCAGGTTGCTCATAAGATGAACCAATTCTACATATTGGTCACGAACCGCGATTTATCAGATATTTCTCATCTTTTAAGCGAGAAATTGGAAAATGTTGCTCGTTATTTTATGGCGACTTACTCGATAATTCACCTATTACAGGGGGGTGAGACACGCCAAGTTTAGAAGCGGCATGGATAGTTAACAATTTGCTACTCTACTGCGAGCTACCTAAGCGACAAAGACAAAAAAGACTCCAAAAATGTCCACTTAAGCACCAATGGCCTTGGCAAGAGCCTCGCCGAGGTCCGACGCAGAAGTCGGGTTCTGACCAGTGATGAGGGTGCCATCAACAACAACCTTGTTGCCAAAGACGGCCGTCTGGACAAACTTTCCGCCGACGGCATTGACGCGGTCCTCGACGAGGAAGGGCATGGCGCTAGTCAGCTGGACGGCCTCCTCCTCGGCGTTGGTGAAGCCGGTGACCTCCTTGCCCTTGAGGAGATACTCGCCGTTGGCCTTTGCGTTGACGAGGGCGATGGTGCCGTGGCAGACGGCGGAGACAATCTTGCCAGCCTTGTAAAACTCCTCAATCAGGGCGATGGAGTCGGCGTCGTCGACGAGGTCGAACATGGGGCCGTGGCCGCCGGGGTAGAAGATGGCGTCGAACTCGCCAGAGCGGCCGGCGAACTGCTTCAGGGGCAGGGTGTTCTCCCACAGGGGCTTGTTGTTGTTGAGGAAGCCGACGGAGATGGGGTCCTCCTTGGTGAGCTCGATGGAGGCGGGATCGAGAGGGGCGACGCCGCCCTTGGGAGAGACGACGGTGATCTCGACGTTCTTGCCGGAGAGGACATGGTAAGGATGGGCGAACTCGGGCTGCGTTTTACGTGGTCAGAGCTGAGCTATAGTTGCCGATTGAAGGCTGTGATGAGAGAGAGGGGGAGAGGGAGGGGCATACCAAGTACCAGCCAGAGGATCGGTCAATGGCGTCAATCTTGTCGTGGGAGGTGAGAACAACGAGGACCTTCTTGGGAGCCATTGCGTCTGAAGTGTAGATTGTAGATGCAGGTTGTTGTGAATCGAATCGGGTGCTTTAGAGCTGGAGCTGTGCTGAGATGCCGAGGCTTGGAGCTGTAGTCTGAGTGCTGAGTGCTTGCTTCCTGCTTCTTCTCAACTGGCCATGATCAACGGCAGCGCTCTTTATATATCCCTTTTCCCTCATCTCATCTCAATGCCACCTCTTCGGCCTTGAGCTCTCCACATGGCCAAACGATCGCCCACAATCATTGAAGCTGCCCCTCATTTTTTTTCTTCAAGTTCAATGCGAACAGCTTCTCCAGGCTTCTTTCGGCATGTTGTCCGTCCGACTTGACGCTCATCATTGGTCCAGCGCGCGGCAACCTCCAGCCCATAGCTCATAGTTCAAAACTCCCCGTGCCGCGGGTTGTTTGACGTTGGAAAGAGCGCGTCACAGAATGAACCTTGGAAGCTCGACGGATCATGTTCCGAGTCTTGCGATTATCTAATAACAGCTTCTCCATAATAGTTGTCCAATTCACTGCGCAAAAGCACAGAAAGGCAGCGCAGGTGATGGTGCACGCCTGAGATGAGTCAGCCACAGCTCGGATGATGCCGCAGGGTACGTGGGCCTCGTACCTGGAGAGCGGCGGAATGTCCCGCAGGGCTGGCCATGCAAGGTACGTACCGTGGAAGGACTTAAGGTATTATTCTCCGGATGGCAAGAAGCAGAAGCACAGATGAGTTGAAGATGATGCTTTGGCTATGGCTTGGAGTAAGCATCGATGCGTGTTTTCTCTCTCTCCCTTTTTTTTCTGTTTTGTAAGCAGCTTCGTTTTCTCACCATCTCCTGAGATGGATTGGTGATCACCGGAGAGGGCTCGGCTCTTATCTTGCCACCGGTCCGGGTTTGAGAGACGGCAGAACGCAAGTTTCAATAAATAATATAGAATTGAGGGCTCTGGGGATCTGGCATTGAGGGAGGCATCTCTGATCAAAACTTGCAAAAGTGAATACTGAGGATATAGAGTGTCATCAATTTGCTAATATTGTTTAGATTTGCCCAAGGGGGATGGTGGCAAGACGTGGACATTGAAGTTTATCCTCAGTTGCCACTTACACATGGAGTATATTTATGATACATTCTTCAATTTCTTCCCACTTGCGTGTTATGGTTAATCAATATTGCGAATAGTTACATTTTGTATCAACTTCGGCTATTGTGAGTCGAAACAACCCACATAATATGACACTTTATCTTGCCAGAGCACCGTCTCCTTTCACCTATAGACGTACAACAAAGGCACACAGACTACCTCCTAGCTCAATACAACCTCCTCTTTGAGAAATTATAGTGGCAGCGTCATGACAAGAGCAACATTCCATATATGCAACCTACAACCACCAGGCAACAGACATTCTGCCATGGAGCAAAGGCACACCACGTCACCAAAACAACGACGAATGCGACCATTAAGAAATTCGATTTGCTGTCTCGCAAGTAATGCATCCCACATTCCGCATTCCCAAAAACCACACACCAGCATTTTCTCTCTTTTCAAGCCTTCGAAACAACTAAGTTACATAAAAGAAATGGAAGAAAACAAGACAAAATAGAACCGCTCATAAACTGAAGCTTCCGTGGTTAAGAAAGCCTCGGAAAGAAATAGAAATAGAATAGAAAAACAAACAAGATTGAAAAAGGAAAATAAAGAGTACAGTCAGCGCTCCAAAAAAAAACAAGGAGAAAAAAAGGAATGTCCCTGTAGGCCTCTTGCCAGACAAATCGTAGATTACACATTGAGACACAATCTCGATGGATTGAAGACCCTCCCCTTCCTTAGACGATAAAAGAAAACCCATATGAGCGAAAGAATATATGTTGGTAATCGCGGAGGAAATAAAATAAAGAAAAAAAAAGGTCAGGTTTCAGGAAATCATTCCCAACCCAGCCTTGCAAAAGTAGTCGTCTGTAAGCTTGACTCGTCACAAGCCCATAACCAGAGACCAGATCAAGTCCTGTTGTCACCCTATCGCATCTTTTGCAATCTGTTGCACTCGTTGGATATATCCCTGCCTTTGAGCCGATTGGAAGCTCTCGGTTGATGAAGTTTCGTAAATGTTTTTTTTTTGCTTGCCCCCGTGCTGTCTCCCATCGAGTCTCACCGTGATGGGATAATGTCTTCCCCTGCCTTTCTCCTCTCTTCTCCTTCTGATATTCTTTTTTCCAGCCATGGCATTAGCCCGACTTTTCGTCGCTGCCAAACTCAATCTGCTGACCAGAAGCAGCGGCCTCTTCTCTCTCTTCTCCATCAGGGTTTCGCCTCTTTCCCATTCTCTCACACCACTGTTCGGCGCTCACAATGGTCCCATCCAAAACGCCCGTCACCTGCGTCACCATGTCAAGGCCCTCCTTGGCCAGCACCAACACCTTTTGCGCACCCTCACGCATCGCCGAGTCGCCGTCTCTGTTAGAGTTCTCCGACTGACTGTCAGACATGGTTGCGAGGCGGAACCGCTGGGGGAGGCTGGTCAGGTGGCGGCGAACAAGAACCCTCGCGTTCTCCGGAAGGGCACCGCCAGCATACTTGGACACGTTGTTGATAACGTCTTGAAGAGACTTGAGGATATCGCCCTTGAGGCTGTTGATTCGCGCGGCGAGTTCGCTTCGTGAGGGGTTCGGTTGCTCTTGACTCTTTTCCGCGCCGTCGACATCCATGGCCTCAGCATCGCCGGGGCTATTAGCAGATGGCCCTCCTTCTGACCGCTCCTTCTTCTCTGCCTTTTCGTATTCCTCCAATGCGTGCTTCAAGTTCAGAATGGCCCGGTTCATGTGATCATTGGTCCATCGAAGCCAGCGTAAACAGTACTTGAGGCTACGCAGACTCTCGGCGCTCATGGCAACGCTTAGTCCCGACGTGGACATCATCAAGCGGGTCTGCCACGGCTGGCTGCTGGGCGGCTTGTGCGTTGCGGGCGCGGTTTCTGAGTATGCGGGCGACCGCTGGTCGTCATAAGCTGGCAGCGTGTCCACCGTACTGGCAGTCGATAGGCGGCGAGGAGTCTTCGACACGACCGACGACGAGTCATCGAGACCGTTGTCGGGCGACCCATTCGCATCGCTGCTGCTGCTGCTCTCCCCTGTCCTCCGTCTCTTGTTGGATCCGTTCGAGTCGGGGTCTGATGTGGGTGCGGGATGCCGGCGGCCGGCGCCGAGGAACCATCGAACGCCGCCTTCAACGCCCGTGACTCTACCCACGGAGTTGACTGTATTGGCGAGAGGCGTCAGGTAGCCCTCGACATACTCGGCGCCCGACTTGAATCGTGGAGAGAAATTCTTGGCTCCGCCGTAAGCGGAACTGGCGCCGCCAATTGTCGAGGCGACGAAGGGATGAGCGGTTGTAAGGAGAGACAAAAGCGGCTCCGGCTTGGGCGACATTGGTTTCGTCTGTTGAAGCTGAAACGGGGCAATGGGCGGGCTCATGGGTGGCAGCGATGAGGAGTCGGGAGGCGACGATACGAAATCTGTGCAAGAGGGCAGTTGGTATCAAACATTGACATTTTAGAAAGAAATTTGGGCATTTCGACAAATTGATCATGGCATCGTCACTCACCTGCGCGTAAATCTCCCAGAGCCTCAGCCGCAAGCCGCACGTCCGGGTCGTCGAGCGTGAGGCTGCTCGGGGTTGGTGTTCCGTCATAGATGCGATCCGGCGACGGCGAGGCCGCACTGGCAACGCTTGCCGCGCCGTCCATGTCCATGATTGTCGCCGGGCTGTCGGGCGCGTGGAAAGGCGGTGGTTGTCGGTACGAGTTCAATGAAGCATTGAAGGACGACGGCCAATGGTTCTGGTTCTGGTGCGGCGGCGGCGGATTGGGGAGGCCGTGGAGATGCTGCGGAGGGCGATGCTGGTCGTCGCCGCGCATGGCAACGTCGCCGGTGATGCTGCTCAGCGACGGCAATGTTCTGCTGTCGCCGTCATGGTGCACCAGCGGGGGAAGCCTGTCGTTGTCGGACGGGCTGGGGAACTGGCGATGGCTGTGCATGGACTGCGAGTAGTTTGGGGGTGAATGTGATGGCGGTAATGGAAGAGGCAGCGTCAATGGTAATGGCGCATTCGACGGCCGCGAGTCGACGCTGCTGAAGCCCGGAATGGGATTTGCCGAGTGGATGGAATTTATCGAGGGAACGGGCTGGATCGAGTTGATGGGCGGCAGGCGAGGTCGCGGCGGCAGTGCTGGTGCAAGTGCTGGTGCAAGTGCTGGTGATGGTCCGAGGGGGGCCGAAGCTGGACTGTTGGAGAGCGTCTGGCGATGCATGGCATGTGATTGCGGCCCAGGCGCATACAATCAATTTGATATGATGTGCACATACGGATACAGTGGGAAACCGGCTGATAAGCACGCAAGCACTGGCTGGCGCTGTGGCAGGGGTTCTGGCGGGAATAAACGCCGGGGCAGCGGGCTTCAATCGGCTGGTATTGGGGCGAGAGAAGCCTTGGAAAGAAGAGAGAAAAAAAGGTGATGGTGGAAACGGACACGGGCAGGCAGCGAGAATAGCCTCAGATGGGGGAAAATGCGCTCTGATACATGCTAAGCCCTCGACCTGTTCCTGAGGCCGGATGCCCAGTCCAGAGAAGGGGAGAGGAGAGAGCAGGGTGGTCTGGGCACGTGGATGGTGATGACAATGGCGATAAGAGAACAGGGCAGGACAGGACAGGACAGGACAGGACAGGACAGTACATCAAATCAAGTGCGCACAGAGCAACAAGGCCGCCGACGGCATGTCAATGGGCCGCCTGGACGATTTCAAACAAAAATTGGAAACAAGAGGGTTAAAAACCTCGAGATAAAAGATGGAAATCCACTTGGACTCTGCCCTTGTGCAAGCGCCGAGTCAGGCCAAACAGCATCGTGATTCTACAGTACAGCTGGCAGCTAACAATCATGATGGATGCCTCAAGTCATTTTCGGCCGCGTTCCTTTTGCCATCCTATCCCAATCCAGCAATGGGTGACGGCTCTCTCCCACACCATCTCGCACCTACGAATGAATTGGCCTCTGCGACACACTCGATGCTACCGTTTGTTGGGGACTCTTGTGACGGCGTGGTGTGGTGACTTTTTTACGTATTGACAGCAGCTAATGCGATTGGAGACCAAGTACCTGTACGCGGTGCCGAGGGCCCAGGTCAGGCGCTGGGAATTCTGCAGGGTCCGCAGGGTTTCAAATGCCTTGAATGCGCCCATGCTTGGTGCTATTAATGGAGCCCCGATGGGGGACTATGGGGCAGCAGGTGGGCGCATGTGTACCGGTACGCGCATGTGCTCCGAGAACCTTGGACTACCTGCTAGGGCAAGTATAGTACCTACCGGACCTGTACTCGTAATACAGGTACATCCAAGCAAAAGGTGGATGGCAGAAGAGGCGGCGAATGTTCCATTTCCCGAGCTGCTGCAGATGTCGAGACGGCGATGCCGCTACACAAATCTCACCCTCGTCTCGACGCTTCAATGACTGGTGCCCTCTCCAGCTCGTCGCGGGTGGAGCAGCCGGCAAATTCCACATGGAGGCGAGACACTCACACTCACACCGCACGCTGGCTGACGGGGAGCTTGCAAGTGGTCGACAATTCTGGCAAAAGCACCTATTCAGCCATTAGCCAGCAGGCCTGTGCCATCCTTGCCGAGCACGAGCACATCAAGCAATGATACGCAGTCAAAAGCCAAGGACGCCTGTGATGAACCGCTTGGCATCCCATCATCATCGTCACTTGCCTCAATCTCCCCGGAATATCTGGTCCAGAGAGACGAGACGAGACGAGACGAGACGAGAGGGCGCGCGGCCGCATCTTCCCCCCTCCTCGACGACATGCCGAATCAAGCAATGGACCAAAAGAAAAAGAAAAAAAAGTGCTGGTGCCGTCACTGTTGCTAAATTAGAATCAAACCCAAAAACGGCCTTGAGGAGACGGGCCACAAGCACGTGCCTGGGCGTTGCAAAGCAAAGCTGTTATCACATGCAATGTGACGCTCGTTCTGTTCTGAGCCCCAACTTTTTCGCTTCCCCCACCGAGACTGGTTGCTAGGTTCTTCATGTGCTTTTGCCCCCTCCCGGCCGAGCAATCAATCCAATCCCACCGCTCTTCGCCGCGTACAGAGTACAGGATTGGAATGTCCACCTTCTTCCAGTGGGGGGTTTTAGGGGTATGTCGGGGCCACTAACAGTTCCAGAGGAGGGTTTATACTGCTCACATGGCCACGAGAATTCTCATCAAAAACTTGCGCCGTGTGGGGAGGCAGAGTTGCGCACGTCAATAGGCCGGACCTTGCCCTGCATCTCCAAATCGTTGCTGTGAGATGGCGATGGGGATGGCGAGGCTGGCAACCTTTGGGAACCCTTCAGGTCCACCTGGTCATCAACAGCCACGTTCCCAACAGAGCTTAACCAAGCCACCGCATGTTGTTTGCGAGAACAAGCACAGTAGTACTCTTACTCGGTACTTGGAGCAGGAGGGAGGCTTGTAAGACGGGCACCCTTATTGCCCTGATGAGTGAGCAGGCCTCATCAATTACCCCGAAACCTGATTCCAAATGCGGGGACCCCAGACAAGTTTCCCTTCTCGGTGTGCCATCAATGGTCTGCTGCTGTACTCGTACGCTGCTGCTGTCTTTGTCTTGGACGAGGACGTCACATCGAACCTTTGCTCCCCCAAACCACGCATTGCGATGCACCCCAGATTATTTCTCAACCTCACATCATCGGGCAGTGCATTGGATACTAGCACAGGCACCTTGACATCTTCCCCAACAACGGGTAACGTCCTGTCTCAGACAGTAAAGCACCTATTCGCAGAAATGCTCCGAGTAGTGCTGCCACTCGGCACAACTGCTGGTTGACATCCATCACCTGACGCTCTTTTACGCCGCCCCCGTTCCTTTAACTAGGTACTAAGGTAGGTAGTAGGTAGGCAAAGCGCACTGCCAGCACTGTAGGTCGTGTACTCGTACTGTATCGTGTCCTGCCCGGCTGGTGGTTGCTTCCAGGATCTGGGCCTGAGCTGCCGTCTTCCGCGCAATGCGCTACGGGGAAGCCATTATTGGTTGCGGCTAGAAAGCTCGCGAGCACAAGCAGAAGCCGGGCGCGGATAGTTGAGCTTTGCCATCACTCCCTCTGTGCTTATCCTATCCCATGGCCTGCCACATGCAAATCAGAGCATACAGTAGCATACAGTAGCCAAGGAGCTGGATTTGCCCACACGGCCATCACATGCACGATTGGCATCTTGAATTCGCCTCTCTCTCCAACACACACAAGGTCCGCACGTTGATGAAATGTGTGGCTCCTCTGACGCCGCCCAAGCAATCAAATCCTGCCAAAGCAGAAATCACACGCGGGCAGCTCTTAAAGAACCAAATGAAACAAGTTTCCTTCCTCTCCGCACCGCCAAATCGCATCCTCATCCACGGCTCTGCAGCTGTCATGACAGAAAGCCACGCGGTCGCAGGTAAAAAAGATGAGTTGCACTGTCTAATGGGCGCGTTGAAGAGAAAAGGAAAAAAAAGAAGAAGAGGGAAAAAGTCCGCTGCATCCTGGATATTGGTTTTTTTTTTCCGGGGCCGTAGTGGAGCCAGCTCAGGAACAGAGATTCCCTCGCACGTGACCGTTCTCTTACAGCCATGGTTTTGCCGGCCCGTAGTTGGTCCCTGCACTGCACTTCCACGGCAACACGGGCCAAACGGGCCTATCGCATCGTAGACGGTGAGCAACCAGTTGTCCGATTCGCAGCAGCCTAAATTGAAGCTACGTCGCGATCCAGCTCCCCAGGTCGCGCCCTCAGATCATGTCCCTTCCTTGAACCTCCCGGATCTCCAGACTTTGCTCGTGCATGTCCGCATCTTCTCTCGTCCTCGTCTCTCCCTGGCCGCCGCGCCAATCCCTGGATCCGTCTCTCTAGCTGCCCCTCCTCCCCGCCATCTCTCCTGGACAAGCCCGTCGCCTTCTACATACAAATCGTCACCATGGCATCTGCAATCTTCTTTCTGGATCTCAAGGGCAAGGTACGGAGTCTCTTCGAAATAAGCCGCATTTGATGGATCACTGGGCCAATCTAACGTGGCTTCTGCTTCTCCTAGACCCTCCTCGCCCGAAACTATAGGGGTGACATTCCCATGTCCGCCGTCGAAAAGTTCCCTGTTCTACTATCAGAAGCCGAAGAAGAGTCGTCAGCCGTTCCGCCATGCTTCTCCCACGAGGGAATCAATGTCCGTAGCTCACAGGCAGCATCTACATGAAGCCCCGTGCAACCCCGGGGATGGGACGGGGAGAACAATGGCTAACGCACGCGACAGTACTTATACATCCGCCACAACAACCTATACCTCCTGGCGCTGACCAAGCGCAACACCAATGCCGCCGGAATCCTGCTCTTCCTGCACAAGGTCGTCGAGGTCTTCACCGAGTACTTCAAGGCTCTGGAGGAAGAATCCATCCGCGACAACTTTGTCGTCATTTACGAGCTTCTCGACGAAATGATGGACTTTGGCTACCCCCAGACCACCGAGTCCAAGATCCTCCAAGAGTACATTACTCAAGAATCACACAAGCTCGAGATCCAGGCCCGCCCGCCAATCGCCGTGACCAACGCCGTGTCTTGGCGATCCGAGGGTATCCGTTACCGCAAGAACGAGGTCTTCCTCGACGTTGTCGAAAGCTTGAACCTCCTCGTCAGCGCCAACGGAAATGTGTTGCGCAGTGAGATTCTCGGCGCCATCAAGATGAAATGTTACCTCAGCGGTATGCCCGAGCTGAGGTTGGGACTCAACGACAAGGTCATGTTTGAGACGACAGGCCGCTCGACGCGAGGCAAGGCTATTGAGATGGAGGATGTCAAGTTCCACCAGTGCGTGCGGCTCTCGCGCTTCGAAAACGACCGGACAATCTCCTTCATCCCCCCCGATGGCGAGTTCGAGCTCATGTCGTACCGCCTCAACACCCAAGTCAAGCCCCTAATCTGGGTCGAGTGCCTCGTCGAATCCCACTCCGGCTCTCGCATTGAATACATGCTCAAGGCCAGAGCCCAATTCAAGCGACGAAGCACGGCCAACAACGTTGAAATCATCGTCCCTGTCCCCGACGATGCCGACTCCCCCCGATTCAGAACCAACGTCGGCTCCGTCCACTACGCCCCCGAGCAGAGCGCCATTGTCTGGAAGATTAAGCAGTTTGGCGGCAACAAGGAATTCCTCATGCGCGCTGAACTTGGCCTTCCTAGCGTCAGAGGAGACGATGAGCACGGCGGTGGCATGACGGGCGGTTTCGGAGGCAGCATGGGTGGGATCGGTGGCAAGGGCGCCAAACGACCCATCCAAGTCAAGTTTGAGATTCCCTATTTTACGACGAGTGGAATTCAAGTTCGATACCTCAAGATCACCGAGCCCAAGGTAAGCCATCAATCATTCATTCTTTGACATTTTCTCAACGTATGCTGAAATAATCTTCTTCCAGCTTCAATATCCTTCTCTTCCATGGGTCCGATATATCACACAGTCTGGCGATATTGCGGTTCGGCTGCCCGATGTAGCTTGAGCCTTTACCGCGAGTTGACGTGCTATATAATCATAGGTGGGATAGTAGAGAGGTATGTTAATTTAAGCGGCCGGCCGTTCGTTTTGCAAACCAGCATCGAAATACTTGGAAAGGGGGGAGAGAAGCAGCGAAAACGCCGTAAATAGTCATGTGGAGTCTTCAAATTATAGCGAATTGAAAGGCTGAAAGGGTGGGGGCAACAAGGAATCGCATTGCATGGCTACCACTATCCCTTCTTCCTTGGGGGGAGCCATGTAGAAGAGAGGTTATGCCCGGGTATTTTAAACAGAGAGAGCTATAATGTTGTCGCCATCACCGTGAAATCAGCTAGATGAATAAGATGAAATGAATTGAAACTGCCTTAATATTCGTATGATTGCTTGGCTTTTCAGCGTGTCATCAAGGTACAAAAAAAAGAGAAGAAGACTGCAATCAGAAGAGAGTAAAGGATCAACAGACAGGAACAAAACTAAATGAATAAGAGGAAATGGTGAGGTGTGTGAAATAGAGAAAGCCTCAGCTCCATACACTCCCCAAAAAGAAAAAGAAAAGGAAAAAGAAAGGGGGGAGGGGAGCGACCAAGTCCCGCGGAACCCCCTTGCGTGGAGCTTGTAACGTATCAAGCGTTGTTCATCAACAGATTTCAACAATGGGAATCATTCAACGTGTTCAAAGAGGAAAAAAAAAGAGCAAAACTTCGAGTGCGGCAGATAAAGCAGTAACATGGTGGGAAGGAAATCGAGCACCACAGCCCCTTACCATGACGGGGAAAAAACAACATAGAGTAGAATAGATATGCCATGTCATGGCCGTCTACCGTCGACCTTCTCGAACAAGCACTTCCTTCCATTCCATTTCCCTAAGGGAGCCTTCGTTGGAATATTCTGGGTTCTCGGGGTCGTACAGCACCGTGATGAGAAAGCCCAGCGGCATCTCTGAGGCCGAAGGTGCATCTACACCATGATTAATACCCAAATGATTATTCCAAATAGCATATACATACGAAGAAAGACGGGAGGAAAGGGGCAAAATGCCATGGAAATAAACAGCAGCACAGGATTCGAAAAGGTTGAAACTCACATCCCCGAGGAGCCTCGGCGCGATACCAATGCCCATCACGCCACTTGCCACGGTGCGCATCGTCTCCCAGAAAAGTTCGATCCACTGCTCCTTCCTCATATGTAGATTCGCTAAATGCCATCAAGCCGAGGATAATGGGAAGCTCTCCCGAAAGACCAACCGACGGACGCGGATTATAAGGGTTACTATAAGCCGCTGGCACCAGGCTGGGCATCCAGCTGGGGTTTGCCCCGGCCACGAATTTGCACGGTCCGGGACCAGGCTCCATGTTACTCTCCGGGTGTACCGCGTGTGATATTCCTGGTTGGAGAGGAGGATGGTGGAACAGTAGAGGCGTTCGAGAAAGCGAGCCAGCGGATAATGGGTCTCCGTTGACGACGACGATTGGGAGAAAGGGGCCGCATGAGAAGACGGCGAGTTGTTTGTAAGCAGCAACGTATCGCAGGCCTTCCCCCTCGCCCGAACTATACATCAGAACATTGCCAGCAGGCCACCACCCGGCTTCGTTCGCATCTCCACGGTACCACGCATATCCAGGAGCTACCGTCACTCTCCCACTCTGATACCTCATAACCGTTCCGTGCGTCTCTCCTCCATATCCCTTCGGGTTGCTTAGCGGTATGCGGTTGTGCCAGCCATCATTCGAATGATAAGTCTCGTCTCTGTCCACCTTCAGCTCGTTGATCACAAAGAGGAAACTTCTGTAATCAGAATCGGGAGGGAGATTGTTGGTCGAGCGCCTGGAACCCCCCGCATGCTTATGTGAGCTGTTGCCCTATGGTATAACATGGCAAATCAGTACCTTGTACTTTCTCGCTTGGATCCCCCGATAAGAAAGAGTCGAGTGTTATACCAGGCACGCCGGGTCGAGAATTGGAAAAACTCACATGTCCAGACATGACAGCCGCTCTGTTCACCGACGTATGCCCTGAATGGCTGCAGTATTCGAGACTGGTGATTCGGGAGGGTTACAGGTCAACAATACTTGTAAAGGCGATATACGTGGAGTCTCGGAGGCCTGGCGTAGAGCTACATATTATCAACTCCGCCGCCCATCACTCCCCTCCCCCAACCCTCCAACAGACTCCATAGGTGTCGCTGCCCAAGGCCAGGTATCAAGTGTGTAATTACCGGTCAAGTTAGGCCGAGATGCTACGTATCCAACGTTACAGCACCATGAGGGCAGTTGGCCACTAGTAGAGAGATCGGGCCAGGAAAAGATGGTGTTCCGCGCCGTCCACCCGCGGACTTGGGGCTCAAAACTCTTTGCGAGGAAGGTTTCAGGATAAGCTTGACGTCGACATACATGAGTGGTAGTGTCTCGTGAACCGAACCGGTGAGAGTAAAGTTCGGTTCCGTTGGGTCTCCGACGTCCACTGAGCTTCATCCTCTTCGCCGTCGCTCTTTTCCCTCTGCGCTTAACAGAGTTTATTGGGCTCCCTCGAGTGTCCCACGACTCCTGGAGTGCTGGGTTTGGGCCCAGCGCCGCTTTTGCCTACCCCGGTCACGAGCTCTCCGAGATACTGGCAACCCGTGTGATAGGCCGGTATAAGATGCAAGGCGTGTTTGCTGCTCGTTCTTTGTAATCATAAGGCCATGGTTCGGATATTCGAGTTTGTCTGTACACCCACGCCACCAACAGGTGGTCGCCACGGGCTCTGAGAGATCCTCTTGGTGGGCATTGTTGGTTTGCCAGGCCGATCTAAGCTTGAAAAATATCTCAGACAAAACTTGAACACCACCATTCACAGTCGTGGACCAATAAATCACGAGCTTTCGGACTAGGGTTATGGGCCTATTGGGCTCGTAACCTTGAGCCTATCACACTGCTCGCAGCGCTGTGTGCTGTGTGCTGTGTGGTGACGACGAGGCTGTACGGGGTTCTTAATTACGGCCCCCTCGGGGAGTAAATAGCCGCGGTTGTCTGATGGTATCATAAAACACCACCATGCACGATGTGCATCCCGGTCTCAACTCCCAAGTGTGGGGGCCACGGGGGAGATGATACGAGTATGCAGTGCGAGAGCCGTATACTGTTCCATTTTCGAAGTAATCGCCGCATTATCAACTGATGCTGCAAGACGCTATATCCCCGTAAGAGTAACACTTTGTACTAGCCAAAACGAGAGGCAAGTTGTATGTTTTCTGTGCGAAAAGAGGAGGGGGAGAAGGGTTGAGCAAAAAGCCTGTCGGGAGAAAACAAAACGGTTGTTGACTCGCCATTCGACGTCGGGGTTTCAGCACCCGAATGGCCAGTTATAAGACAACAGATCTGCGGTCCCCCAACAATGGAGGGTTACACAAAGCTGAACTTGAGCAATATGTAGCTCTTCTCGTTATGCATAGCTGTAGCAAGTATCGGGTAGAGCACTGTCCGCTCCCGAGAGCTCATTTCTCAAATGTCAGCCTATCGGTGAAGATGCCAAACGATTCACAGGCAGGGGCCCATAATATCAACGTTGATGGGTTTGACGGAGCCTAAGGCGCCAAGGCGCTGAAGAGGCACGACTTCAATGCCATAATTTAGCTCATCACTGTGTCCCACGCTATTCTGGCGACGACGTGGATTGCTCGTTCAGATGCGCAATCCCAACGGCTACCCCAAACGAACGCGGGTCGCATTCATGCATGTGTTCCATCGTACGACTCGACAGTCATTTCAATGCTTGATATGGGCATTGCAAACATGCCGATAACGCGGTGAATGAATGACACAGTCAAGTTCCTTTATCGAAATGTTAGTCGAGGAGTCCAAACTCGGTCATACACTTTCGGCTTACCCTGTGTTTCCAACCTCTCTTCAGCGAATAGCATGAGCCATCAATGGAGCGGCAATCAATTACTGATAAAATTGAATACAATAAGATGAACCACGATCAAGGTGTGTCAAACCATAGCATGTGATACTGATTCAACGGCGAGAGCAGAAGAACGAAGACCGAGAGGTCTCGAACTTCACAGAAGATGGGATTAAGATGACTGGATGAAATAATTACATTCTCGGATTCATGGAGACAGAGAAGCAGAGATATAAGGGATTTTTTGTGACAGAATCACGGAAGGTTGCCTTTTTTTTTAGCTGCCTTGCTAGGAAGGCTCTGGGTCGGACAAACGGTGTGGTTCGCGCGCAACGAGTGTGGATCCAGATGAGGCTCCGTTGTAAACATCTTGATCGGGCCGCCTTGTCACGCATGTGATTTATTTCTTTTTCTTTTTCTGCCTTTTTTCGTCCAAGATTCTACCATCAACCCGGTTGGTTCCGGCAATAGCGGTATCCTACGCATAAAGGCTGAGTGGCCTTCGTCGTGAGGGGCCAACTACCGAAATCGATGTGTCGTTTCAATCCGACCGTCTGGCCCTCTTATTTGGTGCCGGCGTCTCCTCCGAAGCGGCATCTGAAGTCATGCCTGACAAGTAGAGTTTAGCCTCTTGGATCAGTCGCTTTTCCCCTAGCCTCACGGTAACTGCGGCTCTATGCCGCTTGCTAATGTCGCTACCAGAAAGAATCCGTTCATCATCTAGAATAGTCGTTGAATACTGCGACGCCAGAGCATCAAGGGCCTTGAATAGTACGGAATGTTGGATCTCGTCACGTTTCCGCTTGTCGGCAACGCTTGATGGGTGTGCTTTGCGAACGGCTTTGAGAAGCGATTTAAGCTGATCCCGAAGATCCTCTGGTATCTCGCTAAACCTAGCCGATCCAGTAAAGGTGCCGTCCGGGTTAGTCTCGTTTGACTCTCGATCCAAAACAAATGTATCCTCGACTTCACCCAGGTCCAAGTGCTCTCGCTTATCTGATATCAGCCCAAGTCATGATGAATGATGGGATGGGCATAGAAGAACTCACCGCACTATCCAACTGTTCTTCTGACAAGCCTAGGCTTGCCGCTAAAGACTCCTCAACCAATTTCCATGGAAGCTCAACAACATCATAACGAGAGTGTTTGGGGGTTACGTAGCCGTAACGGCGGAGAAGCTCTGAGTTGGGATGGGGACCATAGTAATTCAAGATTTCTTCGCCGGCCTTGATGGTTCGTAATGCTGTCACAGTAAGAGCGTCATCTCCATAATTGACGTGTGCCTATTTTTCATGAATCAGCCAACGGCAAGGCGCTTAGAAGCATAGCTGTAATGGATGGGACCGCACATTATACTCAGCGTCAGCATTGAGAATATCAGCCATCGGCACCATACCCATTGTGGACTTGGGCTCGCGATCTTCAACCCATTCTTCTTCATCTTCTTCGTCTTCTTCATCCTCATTCTGGAAATCGAATGCGTAGGACATTATAGTGCTTCCCATGCGGTGGGCCAGTTTGACGAGGTCTTCGTCACTATAAGACTGGCTAGACGGAAATACTTCGTGCTTTGCACGAAGGACGGGCAAGATCTTGGCATGAAACATTGCTTCAGCCTCAGTCTTGCCAATTTTTGTCCGTGTGGCGCTCGCCTGGAGTTCATCAAGTTCTGCGTCGGTCCAAAACATGGGCGTCTCGAAAGATGCAGGGAGGACGTCCATGTACGGCTTCCATTTGGACTCGTCTCCCTTGAAATACTCAAACAGCATGACAAGAATCAGAGAGCTCCATGGGTCCTGCTGCGGCTTGTCGTCCACCTTCATGGCCTCATCCGGATGGAAGAAGACGTCTGGGAGCTTCTCCTTGAGCTCGGATGTCTCCATGTTGATTATCCCATTTCTTGGCACGGTAAACAGAACTGTATCAGCCGGGATGTCCTCCAGAGCCACTGCCACGATGTTGTTAGTCAGCTCACGCCGCACATAGACACGACTCGCTCACATACCTATGCCGCGGCCTGCATTTCTTGCGCGGAAGTCCGTGATCTCAATATGTTCAGAAAACGTCGACCCAGGAAGCGCCTTGAACCACTCAAGGAACGCCTGTGTTTCGGCACCAAAATCTTCAGCAGGCATGACGATAATACGCTCAATTGCGCAAAAGAAATACAAGACAACAAGCCGTAACGAGGCTCTGCAAAAACCAAGGAATTGTTCGTGGTGTTTTAGTGAAAGTAGGAATCTTCAAAGAGGTACCTTTCTAAGTGTAGGCATTTTCTTACAGTGCGCGCCGCCATGAGATGTGCTGTGAAAAAAATTCATTCGCACCATTCGCACGGGGTACCTACCTAGCAATCGGCGCCGAGTATCGCCAACGAGCGTCCATTTCATCTCTTACAGCTGCAATACAGAGAAGATTGAACATTTGGATCCTAAAGTTATTTCAATTTTTACCTAACAACTCCATCCATGTTCTCAGCTACCTACTACTCAAACTTTCTACTGCAAGACTGCAAGATTTCGCTATTTCTCACCGTGGTTTCATCGCTGCCTCTTCTCATATATCAGTAGAGACATCCTTTCACGCTTCATCTTCAGCTTTGGTCTTCTTGTTGGTCTCTCTTTTCTTGGGTCGCAGCCATTCCTCCATGCCTGGTGGCCAATATACCCGGTTCTGCTGTCCTCCCATTCCATACTCTTCTGGGCTGATGGTATTTGTAGAATCTCCTTCTTCAGTCTCGCCAGTCGTGTCGTTCTGCTTCTCCTTCTTGGTTCTTTTCGTTTCTTTCTTAGGCTCATCGTCGCGCTCATAGGGAACGACGTCGTTAAATCGGTTCCATCCTGGGAGTTTGTATGTCCTCATGAGTTCGAATACCGCCTGCTCCTTGTCTTTCGCCTCAATCATCAAGTCCATGTCTGTTGCACAAGGCGGAAGCGTCTTAACGCGCGCTGAATGCTTACGCCGATCCCGTGGCGTAACAGCCTCTGCGGTTGGCTCGCTGTAATGCATCTTCTGCTTGATGTTTTTTCTAGTCCAGGTTTTTGAGATGCGATCATAAAGGCTCATGATGTCCAATGTGCCCTCGCGAAGGCTGGGGTCGAAAATGATGTTGTGGTGATGATAATCCAACACCAGAGGAATGTTGAGCTCCTCACAGATGGGTAGCAGGTCATGGACACTCCATGAGACATCATCATTCTCCAAGACTAGCCTTTTCTTCACTCCATCTGGCAACTTGGCGTAGTTTTGGCGAAAGCGATCTAGGGTCGCTGCCTTGTCGCCATACGTACCGCCCATGTGCAGAATCATGACGGCGTCCCGGTCAAGCTGCTCGGGGAGCTTCAACAGCGATAGCATCTCATCGTGATACTCGAGATCCCTGAAAGCAGCAGTGACGACGTCTTTCCTCGGACTGGCAATTTGCGTGTACTGGCCCGGGTGAGTGGTGAGGCGATGACCTAGCTCAGCAGCTACCCTGCCAGCCTCTGCCAACACATCGGCGGCGAATGGGGCGAGCTTATAACCGTATTCTTCGTGGCTTGCAAAGGGGAACATTTCGCTACTAAGTCGCATGAATTTGATGCCATACTTTTCGTTCCATCTCAGCATCTTGACAATATCTCTGGCGTTTGCAAGACCGAGCTCCCGGACAAAGTCCAATCCGCGCTGGACATCCGGAGACTGTGTTTTGTCGGGTCGGTTTTTGGTGGCATGCTCAGGCTTTGTTGGATCTTGGAGGGGATACCTATGATCAATAATCGAGGATATACGGCAAGTCCGGGACGAAAAGACAGGAGTGCTAGCATTTCTGAGGTATGTGTTAAGGCAAGCCTATGCGCCGTCGCATTAGCTTTGGTGTTGACTGTGATTTGTGAACTCTCGATGTTCCGCAATCAAGACCCTTTGAAGAGTTAGGAATAAGTATGTCTATATCGGCACTCACATAACCTAAGCGGCCTTTCCACGGCAGTGGCAGCACGTCACTATTCACAGGCGGTGGTCTCCTCGCAGTCCTCTCAACAGCCTCGGGGTCTGCTTTTTCTTCAGCCGCATCAGCCGATTGCACGTCAGTATCAACTTTGGATGTCTCCGGAGTCTTTTCTTCAACCTTCTGCTCAGTTTTTGCCTGTCTCATTGACGCTGGCCTGAGCTTGAAGGCCTCTTCTCGAACCCTTTCGGGGTCACACTTTGACAAATCGGAAGTTTCCACAGCCAGCCGCTGGATTTTCACTGCGCTTTGAAGCTTGAGGCCCATCTCTCCGAGTTCTCTCATGGTGCGCTCAAACGCTTCCCGTGAACCATTTGGACTTCCTGCCGGACCCAAGGCATCCTCCGTCTTTCCCCCTTGCCGAGAGCCATCGTGTTGCTGCTGTCCGGCAGGCCCATTGACTCTTCTGGAGCTACGTCTGACTTTTGCCGCGGGGGGTTCGGCTACAAAAGCGTCGGCCTTCTTTCTCTTGGGTGCCATCGTGTGGGACAAACGAACAAGCGGCTGATAGTATAACGTTGGATGAGAGCTGGGTGGAGTTTGTCGGGAGCCACTTAGCAGCAGTACGGCGACGAGTTGTGAGCGAGAATGACCGAGCGGGACGTGTCAGGCATATGGACCATCTTTCAAGAGGAATTTCATGTTAGTTTTCCCGGCACGAGTAACTCGAGCGCGTGTGTGTTTGATACGAGGACAACGACTACTATTTCTCACACAGAAGCATCGCCACTCGGCTATTTCTACCGCCAGCTTTGGCCAAAGAAGGGGGGAGGCAGGTGAGACGTCCCAAGACAAGGCGAGGGAGGGCAGGCAGGGTACCACAGCAAGGCACTGAGGCCCCGATCCGTGCCCAGATGCCAGATTCAACGAGTCCTGGCTATGACTTCGATGAAGTCATCAACCCCCAATTCATCTCGATCGGGATCGCGCAAAGGTGGGGACGTACCGGTTCCACTGCTAGCAGTATGATGTTGGGCGAATGGCCATCGGGCTGCCGTCTCAAAGGCGCAATCTGCGCGTCTCCTTTGGGGATATCTGCTGGTTCAAGCTAGGCCGGTTTGAACGCTGCCTTTGCTAGATGACATGTTGATGAGCTTAAGAGTCGGGTCGATAAGGTAGCAACCCTTGGGCGACAGGCACGACAAGAAACAATGGTGGTTGGGTTTTCCGGAGCTTCTAGCGTCAACTCTTAGTACTTTACGGTGATGGTTGGGGACAGCACTTGGAGCATCACCGCATCACACTGATGTAACCCTCCCTTGTCGGTGCCTGGTGCCACGGAGCAGTGCGTCCGAATACTTTGCAGCACTGGTCAAATAAGCTGCTGAGTCGGAGCTCAACTTCCGCCATGGCTGGCGGCAACCCTGAAGGCACGTGGCGACGCACGATGCTATATATTCATCGCCTAGAATGCGGCCCAAGGTCTTGCATATGATTTCATCTCAGCCAAATCCCGCACACTCGGAGCTGAATTACTCCACACACGGTCTTAGATGTTCTGGCAGACAAGGGACCAGTTGCTCCGGGGCATTGGCATGCGGGGAAACTTGCAACCACAACTTGAATACTTCATGGCCTTCATCATCGCCTTACCCTAGAGACTTGTAGCTGGAGCAAAGAGCCTCACCCGCTCTGCCAGAAAGACTTGCGAGAAGAGGTCAGCACTTAGTACTTGCTCACACAATAACAAAAAGCACCAAAGCCGTACGCCTCCGCGTGTTCACTAGTCGGCAACTTTGCTTCAATCAACTACCGAGCAGACACGCCACCGCCCTATGAAATCATCAAATGTGTGGAGCCGGCAATTTCCATCTGTGCTGAAGAGCACCGGGTCGATCTTTGCCCTGGTTGGGATTGCGGAAGTTTAGCTTTAGCATCATTGTTAGCTCGGTTATGGGGTCGACCGCTGTCCTGGAGCATTCGACGACGAGGACGCTCACGCGTTACGAGTACTAACACCCACCTGTCTACATGTCATCATCAGTTGTGAATAGTGTCACCACATTATCTCAGCGGCGGATTCCACTCTCCGTTCTTTTTGTTTATCCTTCTCCTTTGACAGGCAAGTTGACGTATTGCTTCCCCATTAGATATTCCACTGACAGACCCAAAAGTTCAAATATTGTCGATGCCAAGCCCTCGCTCTTTTGGGGCGATCGAGATTCAAGTCCCGTAATGGACTCACGTGCTTTGACTTTATTGCAACATCGCCGCAGTTTGATCTTCAAAGCGAAGAATCCTTTGTTTTGCTTTACAATGGGGTCAAATCAGCATGAATTATAGTGAAAGATGGGTATGTGTAGGGAAAGCCGCGGAGAAGCGGCAGCCGACACCCCGGTATTGAACGATGCTACGACACCTTTTTCATATTCCACACGGTCTCATACTCGAATACCTAGTTATTTTTGAACATCGTTGAGAACTTTATATATAGTACGTACAAATTGGCATGAAAAACGATTTGACACGGTGTCTTCTCGGTTCACAAAGTCAGAATGCTTTGTAAAAGCTGGTTGAGCCAGAGAGGGCCACGATAGAGAATGACGAGGTTCAACGCACCAAACACGGAACCACGTTCGCAAAACATGTCTTGCATGCGGGCAGACGCCAACTAACACGGAATACTACGTACGAGAAACGAAGTGCTTCGCATGTACAAGGACGTACGGACGTCAGCAGGAAATAAGATGCGAATACCTAAGGTATGCTTGCCGTCCAGGCGTCTTACCCGCGCCAGCCAACCCCTGACAAAACCTACCACGAACAGCCCCTGACAGTGACTCGCGATACAAGATCCTCGTGCGCTCTCTTGAACCCTGGTACCTACTAACCTTAGGTACCTTGAGCCACTCCTCTTTGCTGCACTTCGTACAGCAATGTACTGTAATCATCCGCTAAACCAAGGCGCTCATCAGGCATCACAGTTTAGGAGACTGCCCCAGTCTCACCTGTCACCTGTCAGATATCAGCGGCATCTACGCTCAATGCAATACCTGACCAGGGCCTCAATTTCAACCGATGCCTGCTTCAGCAGAGAGAACACGTGGAGCGGGACTTTCGGAGTTCTAGCACATGTAAGCCCCCAGGATAGACGCGATGGACTTTTACAAGGTTCATATCTGTATGCCGCTCGTACGTGTACTCCATGCTTTCGGATACGACAATGAGCTCCTTACATGGCCAGGGCTTTGCTTTGTTGGCACCTGTAAGTCGATTCATACAGCCCTGTTTGTCCTAGTCGTGCGTGCATCTGAAGGCAGGGCGATGCTGCGACGAAAAGTACAAGTGGACTGCCACGATGTTGGTGACATGACGAGCCGTACTCGTACCTCTTTTCGAGGCATTAGGTACATTACTCCAATGCGGGCCAAAGATGTCTCGGGTTCGCCAGAGCCAAAGCGAAGTCTTGTACACAGTGTGTACAATCCAGGGTTGCGTGCTTTCCTGGCTCGCGATGGACATGGGTATGTGATTTGATTCATGCGCTATCCTCAGAGGGCCACTCCGCCCACTCCGTTATCGTCGTCTGGGTATGGGAATATGTGCGAGCATACGGAGTAGGTATTGTAGAGTAGCATCTACTCGTACTCCGTATCCAACATCAAGCATTGCGTTGAGACCTACCTAGTTAGTAATCGACAGGGAGTTGATGTTTGAATTCTGTTGATTTTTTACGATATCTGGAAAGATGTTGTCGACTTTACACTTTGCAATGGCATGAGGCAGCATGGATACAGAAAGTTCGCTTTGTCGTGATACATCGGCGGCGAGAAGAAGCATTTAGCCGCATAAACAAGGCGAATATCTGGTCGCCGGGCCGAGAGAATAAGTAGTCGTATCGTGACCTGGAGATACCATCATGTTACCATGTGCCCAGCCAGGTACTGGCATGGCACACGGGACGTAGCAGAGGGCGCAGTGCTTATAGGCTTAGGTAGGCTTATCACGGCTCGAGGTTGTAGTGCAGTTCAACCACATGTCACTACTAAGAGCCTTGAGGTTAGTAGCGCTTCGTGGATGAAGCAGTGCTCTGCTCGTATGTACGCGTACGCCTCGTTTTCTCAACCATTGATGCTACCTGCCAGCACGGAATGTATGGACCTGGAAATGCACCCGTACTCGTTTGGAGTGGCCAAAAAGGCGAATGTTTGACTTGCACTAGCCCGAGGCATCCCCACGTTGTTGCGGTGGAGACTCATCTGAAGCCAGCAGGGTCATGACTCTCCTCCATCTCCGTAGAGGTACAAGTGCTGTATCGTATCACAGAGCCAAAGGGGATTTTTCGTGCTCGTGCTGGTTCTTCGGAGCTTTCTTCCGGTGCATGGAGCCTGGACGACGCTCGGATACAAGTGTCCAAATCCCGTAGTTGCGCGAGAGATGGCGAATATCATGGGCCTGAATAGGTACTTACACGCAGCAGATGGGATGGGCCTGATACTTGAATTCCGGTTGGGTTCAAGAGTGCGTCGCAGTTTCTCGCGTTTCTTTTTGGGACTCTCTCAATCTCTGTCACTCTCTCGAAGGGGCTGTGTCTCATTTGTGTGATCGTCAGTCAATACTAGCACTCCAACGGACAGGGGGCGCCGTTACACACCGCAGCGGGCCAGACGGGTTCAATTTTGGGATAATTGTTCCCCCCCGTGTGGATGCCATCATCTCGGCCATACTTGCTGGCTTGAATCGTCTCGGTAAAAGAAATAGAAATAAAAATAAAGGGCAAACAGGCGAGCAAAAGAGGATAGAGGCTTTTCACTCTTCTGGACTGTTGCGCTTATACTAAGACAGAGAGAGGTCCGTACAGGTACGACTGCATACCTCTCAGTTCCTCCGACGGCTTCGGCACTTGAGAGCTCGCCGGTCTACGTACGGCATATGCCATGTATGACGGGATTCGGGGCTGTGATACGGAGCACCGGTGCATGGAAACCATGTAGTGTTTTGTCATATCACTTCCCGCTTGATGCAGCCAAGAAGGAGTTGCATGCGCATGAGCACCAAGTACATGATGTAGGCAGACAAGTGTACATGCCGAGACTGCGAAAAGCAGAGGCAAGAGCATGTATCTTGGTGTTTTGGCCTGAGGCCTCGTTGAAGATGCGGTTCCCCCCTCCCCTCAACTTGGTGGCCTCTCTCTCCCCTGTCGCCAACCTGGTCGCTCCAGCATGTACGAGTACCTACATACACGCACCTGTATGCGTACTTTGCGCATCAATCAATACTTACGGCACTGAGGGTACAGCATGAATCATACCTATCCACCACGCGGGCTGCTTGCTAATGGAGACCCCAAGGTAAGCAGCAAGGCAGCCGTTTTTCGTGGATAATGGCCTCGCACGAGACACCGTCGCACTGCTACCACGTCAAGCAATACTGGCTGGGAAGCGAGATCTGTTAGATGCTCCCCGTGACGGGCTATTGAGTGGCAACTGGCGTTTGAACAGCCTCTGGAGCAGGGACAGATCGGTTCACCGCGACTAGGGCCTGCAGCCACCACGTTTTCGGACCATGGCCGGGCCTCTCGATACGTGAAACCCGGCGTTGCAGTGCATTCCAGCGTCTTCCCGGATCATCCGCCCACCTACCACATGCACCGTACAGTGCGTGTGTCTGTATGTATGTAGGTGCGAAGACGAACCGAGGGGATTGCAAGTGTAATCGGTTGCTTCAGCCTTACAGGTATGCCGCTCCGTGTTCGTGGTCGAGAAGAGGAAGGCGTCTGCGCGGAGCACGAAGGATTGATGCTGTTTAGCCAGAAAGCTGCCGTTCCTAGCGGCACTGACACCCGCTTCAATCCCAGGCCAAGTACTTGTACAGGTAGGTATAGGTACAGGTACAGGTCCTTGCTCTCTGGCATCCGAACGTCCTAGCCATCAATCTTGTTTCGTTTGAACGGCCTGGCGCAATCAAGAGAGCACAGGCGACCGGACTCGACTTGGCTAGAGCTTCCGCACCAGGACCTTATCCACCTCGCTTCAGCGACCAGACATCAAACCCTTCTCCGCCTTGCCGAGCCTTGATGGCTCCCACTCGAATACTGTAAGACTGCGACAAGCAAACTAGCAAAATTCAGAGGCCAGCGGCAGTGCTACATCTTATCGAAAGCGCCTCGATTCACTTGCCGATGCTAGTCTGCGCCAAAGCTAGGCCCGGCGTCGCCACGCAACGGCCTGGACCCTTGACAGGTCACGTCGAGAGCCAAACATGGATGCTCGCTGCGCTTCTGGCTTCTGCGACTTACCTAGCTGCCACGCCCTAGCGCCTGGTTATCCCAAAGCTTCTTTCTCCGGGACCAAGCAGCCAGAGTTCCAGCGCCGGCTCCAGCTCCAGCACCAGCGCCGGCTTGGCCTCATCTAGCCAGGCCTTGGCCCCAAAGCGATCCCCCTGGTCGGCCGGATCCTAGTCTGGCAGTTGCATGCTAACGACTGGCCATTTAGAGGTGATGGCGACCCTCCTAATTAATCCGTTTTCCGCATGTTGGTCAGCCCAGGCAAGCCTGGTGAATACAGTAGGCCCGGCCACATCTCCACCACCTCGCTCCACAGACGCGATGGAATGTCCATGGACCGACCTGCTGCCATGAAGAAGCTCGAAACGAGACGAGACGAGACGCGATGCCTATGGAATATTAGTAAGCGACGACGATGAAATCTCTGGACGAGCAGAGCACCTGTTTGTCGACGCCTGGACGTGTTCCTGGCAGACGCAGCGCTGGACGATATCCAAGGCACAACTCAGCCGTCAGTGCAGTTTGACGTCCGGCTCCCAGCGGCACCATTGCATCCGCCCCCCCCCGCAGCCGCCCTCCATAGAGAAGGACAGGACGCTGCGGCGCTAAAAGCTAGCGGCCTAGCGCAGCAGACGCCCTCCAAATCCAGTAAATTTGAGCTGCGTGTGGCGCCTAGCTTGCTTGCTCAGCAGGCACCTCGTGCTAGCAGCAGCAGCGCAGCACAGCACTGCTAAGAGAAGAGAAAAAACGGCTCCTAGCTCGGTCCAGAGCCGGCGATATCTGCGGCCGACTTTGCCAGGCCCTTAATCCTTCTCGCATTTAACAAGGTCGCCTCGCTTGTTTGGCCGCTTACCGCCGACTCCTCATCTCTTTTCCCTCATTGCCACGCTCAACCATCGATTGAGTGCATGATCATTGATCTCACGCGCAGGACATTGACGCTGCGCTTGCAAAAAGACCACAGCAAGCAACCGTCCAGGCGGGAACGCAAGCGGGACGACCAACGCCTCGCTAACGGGCCTCCCCCCTCTCGCCCCGACTTTTGATCTGGTTGACCAACGTGTCTGTGTTCTGTGCTCTCAGCTACGCTGTGTGTGTCCCCGAGGCTGCGTCTAAGCTGCTACTGGGGGCCAGCATCTGCTCTGCGCGGCTGAAAATAGGTATTCTTGAAATAGCCTGGTTTCAGCCTGGTGGTTTCCATTTCGCCTGCTGCAGCACGGCTCTCTCGACACTGCGCTGGGCCAGCACAAAGCATTTGATCCAAAACACGTCTCCAACAATCCTCCGATCCAACATCTTAGACAAAGCGCAACGCACGCCCTCCCGTCTGTCACCCGTGGGAAACACACCAGACATTCTTCACCTGTCCCCCCCGCTCATTGTTTCGCCAACTCGGTGCCACTACCCGTCGTTCGAGGGCGAGACATTCGTCTTCGCTTTTTTGTACCGGCCGGGACTGAGAACCACCCATTGACTGCTCTTGCTTGGTGTGAAGAATAGCATGCCCCATATGCGCGAGGTCAAGACGTGTGACCGCTGCCGCCACTTCAAACGGCGCTGCGATCTGCTCAAGCCTTCCTGCTCACGATGCATCCAGGCTGGCGTGCGCTGTAGCTTCGATGTCAATGGAGTCGCTGTTCCCGGTGCGGTGGCTGCCGCTGCCAACGGCGCCACTTCTGCCTCCCCAAACTCATCACGTCAGGCCAGGGCCGCAACTGCTCTGGCATCATCTCCTCCCGTCAACGGCGACCCTGCCCAGGGCATACCAGGACAGAATGGCCTCATCTCCCCCACTGCGTCGACTGAGAGCCCTGAGCCTCACGCCGTTGATGCTAATGGCATGCCGATCGAAGGTGCCGGGGCCGGGGCCGCGGCAGCAAACCAGCTGCGCGTTGTCCGCAAGCGCAAGCGCAATTGCCTGAGCTGCCTGCGCTGCCACCGCCTCAAGGTAAAGTGCGACAAGGAGTTGCCGTGCGGTCGCTGCAAGACGAGCGGTAACGGAAGAGAGTGCTATTACAGTTACAACAAGGGCCCCAACGGCGGAAAGTTCCCTTGTCCCACAGCCCCATCCAGCAACAGCGAGGAGACAACGACGGTTCTTGCTACTTGGCAGGTCCAACACAAAGTACGGGGATCCAGCCATTGGCGAGACCTCATGACCAAGGTATGTTGACTTGTACAGTAAAACGTATGCCGCGTGCATGCTGCTGACTGCTGAGAGTAGATTGGCACCTTGACAACTTTGGAATCAGCACCACTGGCTGCCGCCCTTGAGGATGTGGCTACAAATGCTTGCTTGGCCAACTTCACACTACCAGGCAATTTCCCCTTTGGTACTCCCGGGGCCAGCAAGTACTACACTCGCGATGCTGTCACTCGATTGTTGACGAGTGAGAGGGCAAACCACGAGAAGTATCTTCAGCGGTATCTCGAGCTGCTCGATGTGGTAAATCCAATCGTGGACATTCACATATTCAGGCGTGAGATTGAACGCTACTGGATGGATCCCAATGCCTCGGATCTTTGTTGGCTAGCGCAGTTCCTCATGGTCATGGGCCTGGGCAGCTTTGCCTCTCCGGAAGGGGAGCCTCCCGTTGCCACGGAGCTCATGATGGCTGCTGAGGCGTGTCTTATGCAGACGCCGTTCTCCTTCCGACCGACTTTATTAGCCCTCAAAACCCTGGCCCTCATGGTTGTGGCCAAGCAAGTCTGCAATCCCACTTGCTGGTCCGTGGATTCATGCTGGTCTCTGCTCGGACTGCTCGTTCGCACGGCCTTCATCTACGGCCTTCCTCAGGACCCGTCGAGTCTGGAGGATGAGGGGCGCAACCAGGAGGAAAAAGATTCCCGGCGGAAGCTGTGGCTCACAATCCTCTATCTTGATGTCAAGGTGGCCATGTGCACCGGAATGCCGCCCCTTACACGACCAGATGAACTTGGTACACTGGAGAAGATCCCTGATTGGGGCCCGCCGGACAGCCTGCAGATGGTGCTGTACCAGTCACTGCCAACCGTGCTGGCCGTCATGGCGCAGATCAATTCCAACAAGGAGCAAATATCTTACCCCGACGTGCTGCGCTACAACGCGCAGCTACGAGAGCTCATGAGCCACGCCCAGCGGGTCTGTACCGGACAGCTGCAACGCACCACGGTCGACATCTTTTTGCGACGGTGCCTCATGGTTCTGCATCGCCCCTTTGCCTTGCACCCAGAAGGGCCCGTCATGTTTCCCGAGTCGTACTGGTCGTCCCTAGAGTGCTGCCTCGCGCTGCTGGTACACTACCGTGAGATGTGGGCCGGCGAACCGCACCTGCGCCTGGATTTGGTCGGACGAGCTTTCGTGCTGGACTTCTTCTCCGCAACCTTGACAACATACATCCATGTCCTCCGGGCAGATGCACCCCTAACTGGTGCTGCTGCCATGGGATGCGCCATTCCGCCCCGACAGATTATTCTCGACACACTGCGAAGCTGTGTTGATATCTGGAGCTCGGAAAAGGATAAAAGCGTATGCTACCGCACTGGGTATAATCTTGTCGTCGCAGTGCTCAACCTGGTCCCGAAGAACAAAATCTAGCCTGATGGAAAGGCGGGCATTGCTGTTTTGGATCTCCTTCACCCTGTTTATCAACATGATGGTCGTTTTGAGACTACTTATGCGTTGCACGACTCACAATATCATGCGCTACCTTTATCCATTCTCTTTTTTTGTTTAATATTTGAGGCGAGAGAGCGTCCGTCTGTAATAACACATTCATATGAGTTGGACATATTTACCCCCCTCGCACCGGCCTACATCCCCTCTCTCTTGAGATTTTTTTCTTTCTTTTTTTTGCGGAGCATAGTTGAGATTCCCATCTTCTTTGTCGTGTTTGTCTTTATCTCTTGTATCTTGGGTTGGGCAATATCCGCATGGTGGGCTGGTCGATTACCTCGGGACGAAGCAATGAAGTTTAGCATGGCGGTTGGTTTGTGAACTTGGTAGTGCAATTAGTAGCCCGGCATCTCTGTGTAGTGCTGTGGCCAGGGCAAGGGATGCCCGTAGAAATTAAAGACAGTAATATGATTCCCGATTATATACCATTGCATGAAGAAGATGGACGAATGGATGGATGGGGAGACGATGCGTTGTGGTGTTGTAGATCGCAGGCCAAGGTGGGAGCAAATTGTCCGAAAACACATGCTTGTTCGTATTTTCCCCAATACCCTGACAAGACATGCAGCAGAAGCAGGAGAGGATCACCATCTTGCCATGGTCGGGTGCCAGTCAGAAGAAAACAAGAACCAGAAGTTGAGCTGCTGATAGTTCCACTGGCTTGTGATCAACCAATCTTGGAAATGGGGCGTGGCGACATGCCACCGCTGCGTCATCTGGCAGCGGCTAGCGGCCACTAAATCCGCTGAGCTGCACAGCTTGAGCGCTTTGTATTTGTATCCCCCGCTCACAAGCTTGGGCTGCCTTCTCCCCACCTCGACAGAGCACATCCCAGCTTGTGCATACTAGTAAACACAAAAAACTATTTCTCTCTTGTCGCTGGCAACGTGATTCTGCTTCTGCCTGCTTCTGCCTCTACTCGCACTCACACGACCTCCATCACCTGCAAGCTACGACGCACGGCTGCCTTCCCACGAGAGCCTCAGCCCGCGCTATCGCAGCCTCGATTCTTACCAGCAAAGTCACGCCGAGGCGGGAAAAAGACGCCAGGATGACTTCAGTCGAGCGCTCGCCGCCCTCTCACAGCCCACCGGGCCCGGATGCCAAACGGCCCAGGGGTGAGTCTCGATTTTGTGGAATTACATTGTTTCTTATTATTCGTTGCCATCGCTGACTCTGGACTGGACGTGCAGGCATCCTCAAAAACCCTTCCTTCAACACCCCTCACTCTCCCGACGAGGCTCGAAAGGAGGTTACCCTCGCAAACACCCAGATCAACGCCGGACACCGACGGTCGTCTTCCGGAGCGGGCTCCCGCCGCCACTCCTCCAACAGCATCACCGACCCGTCTGATTCGGCCCAGCGTCTCAAGTGGGATGAGGCCAACCTGTACCTGACGGAGCAGGAGCGCACCTCGACTATGAAAATCACCGAACCAAAGACTCCCTATGCGAAACACTACGACCCGACAGAAGACCCCTCCGACGACGAAGAAGAGGCACAGGGCGGCCTGGACGGTGTTCCTTCTGGTCGCAAGAATCAACGTGCTGGTGCTGAAGACGACATTCCGGGCCTATCGCTGGGCGAACCAGAGGAAGAAATCCCGGAGAGACCGCCGCCGGCGTCGCGCAGCTCCAGCGAAAAGACGGTCCATGTGGACAAGGAGAGCGTCACCCCTTCCGCCGAAGAGGAGGTTGTGGGGCTCTCCCCCGAAGAAAGGGAGAAGCACCGCAAGTTCGAGGAGATGCGGAAGAAGCACTATGAGATGAAGAGCGTAGCCCACATTCTGGGACATCCGGAGGCGATCCCAGATGACGAGGATGAGGACGATGACGATGATGATGACAATGAGGGAGAGAACGGAGTCCCGCCTGTTCCCCCCTTGCCTGCAAATTTTGTCAATGGGTCAGCGTAGTTGAAAGAGAGAGAGGCTTTACCACGCAACCCGGTTTGGTTTCTACTTCTTCTTATTGTTATTATTACATCTCGTTGCACCGCTGCATATGGTCATGGAATGGAGGCTTTTTTTCCCTTTTCTTTTTTATCTTCTTGTTGGCCAGTCTTTTATGGGATACGCAACAAGACCTTGGGTGGAGTTCTATGGATACGAACATGAGGCGTTTGCAGTGGATATGTGAATGGTGAACGAGAAACGTACGCAAGACGACAATGAGTCCCTTGCGTGAAACAGCATGATGGGCGGTTTGGGGATGGACTAAGCAAGTGGTTTATCTCGAGCCTTTGGGCATCTGCGAATTGTGGTTGTTGGAACAGGCATTGCACGTCTTTATGACTGACGGGGGTTGAAGCTTAGAGCTGGCGCTTTTGAAGGCAGCTCTTTTCCACAAGTTGCAATTTCCATTTTTTATCATTCTATAAGCTGTCCCATCTCCTTATTTCCACAATATTTCCAGAATCGTGCGTCAAGTGTATCATGTCGTGTCGTGTGTTATGTCGCATCGCATCTTTTGTGCTTCCCAAGGACGAACCGTCCCGCCGCCGTCACTCAAAGCAAACCCTTGCGCGCCAGTTCAATCTTGCGTGCGGTTTCTCCCTGCTTGAAGCCGCCTTTTGAAACGCACGTGCGCATTCCCTCTGCGAGCTCAAACTTGTCGTCGTGGGCGTCCCATGCGCAGGGGCAGTGGTGAGGGAAGTGGACGCAGGCGAGAGTGTCGGGACAGAGGTAGTTGTCACAGGCAGCTTTGTCGCATCTTCACGTCAGCTCTGTACTCTTCTAATATGTTCTTTGGGGCTGCATAACAAGGTAGAAGCGTGAAAGCTGCAACTTACAATGTGTGTATTGGTGTTGATAGTGGCGAGCGTCACTAGGGTTGTTCTGCTGGCGCTTCTCTTGGTGATGGCCGCCGCCGCCGCCGCCGCCGCCAAACATTTGGTCGAAGAAGCCAAATTGGGCATTGGCGAGTGCGAAGAAAGACAGGAGTGCTATTAGGAGGCGCATTTTGAGGAGCTTTTATCCTCGACTATGGGAAAAATAGGATCAAGATCGAGACAACTGACAAGGTCGTGTGATGACAATCTTGCGACTGGGAGAGCTGCTCTGGATGGATAAGCTGGCCACTACAAATTCTTATCGATAAGAGACGCTCGAGATGACTAAGCGTCAAAACCTCCAAATTTGGCAACTCTTGGGCTAGGATCATGCAAAGGTGCATTGAAGCATTTTGACATCAAACCCCTCGTAGGCCAAAAAAAAAAAAATCCCCCCACGACGAGAGGGGAACGTCGCATGGCCATGCGGTTCTTCATGATGCAGCGGCCGATATTGGCTGCTGTGACTGGCATTTCCAGGCCGAGTGTTGTCAACAGCGCTGTTGCTCCTCTGGGGGCTCAATTGGCCAATGCCTTGGTTCAAGGTCGAAGAAATGCTTCGGTGAAGGCGCAGGGAGCCTACAGGAAGAAGAGCAAGAGGGGAATTCCTAACAAGCTGGGTGCTAAGCGGACTGGAGGTACGTCTACACTGCAATTCAAGGTTCCAAGGGGAGGATACGAGTTTTGCTAACTCGAGTGTGTCTGTCTCCGAACATAGATCAATTCGTCATTCCGGGCAATATTCTCTACAAGCAACGCGGAACACATTGGTGGCCAGGCGAGAACTGCATCATGGGCCGCGATCACACCATCCACGCCATGGCGACTGGCTATGTCAAGTACTACCGCGATCCCGCGAAGCACCCCGACCGAAAGTACATTGGCGTCGTCTTCAACAAGGAAGACACGCTGCCCTATCCACTGCACGCCGAGCGAAAGCGCAAGCTCAACAAGACGGTGCACACGATACGGACTGAGGCGGCTAAGGCTGAGGTTTCGCCGTCGGGAATTCCCTTTGAGGTCACACGGGTGGAGGCTGGAGAGCCCGACAGACTGCTGAGGCTGAGATCGGATTACAGCTACCGCGAGGACAACTGGCGCATTGGTCGGCTGGTGAAGACGACGGGCTTGAAGACGAAGGCGTTTAGGACACGCAAGCAGTGGTTTAGACATAGACGGTGGAGGAGGGAGAGGGAGATTGCTGGGCAGAAGGAGGCGGAGAAGAAGAGGGCGGAGAGCGGCGGTGACGGCAAGGTGATGAAGGCGATTAGCAAAAAGGCTGCGAAGAAGGCGGCGAAGAAGGCTGGAAAGAAGGCCAAATAAATGAGCGGAGAGGTTTGGAGATGTGTGGGATTTTGTACTTGTTCAAGTGTATAGTAGGTAGAAACGAATGAACGGACTGATTTGAATTAGAGTTGGGACGGGTGCATCTTTGCCAAAGCCTGTTTGGTACCATTCATGCCGGGTGTTTTGCATCGATCTTATTACCATCCATCTGTGGCATCTTGAAGCTGGGTACACTCCTGTTGGCTTCATTGCATGGAATGAGAAGCTTTACAGAGCCGAATCAAAGCTGAATATTACGATGGTGTACTGACGTCCACTCAAGCATCGTCGATATCATAATAAAAGGACTATTGCGCGGTGATGGGCAGGTTCATCCCACGAATCACATGTTGGACGGCTTCTGCTATTGATATGAAGGAAGTGAAGCAAGTTGCGCTCCGAGATATTACCGAATCCAGTGCAGTCGGCCTTTCCACGCTCGCGCCTGTTCCTGAGCCCTGGAAGCTACAGCTTTGGACTAGAGCCTTGTGGTTGTGCCCCTCGCCCACTGCACGTCACTGAAGCTCCACTGTAGTCCGCTATAAGTCCGCGAGTGCACTTTTTCCCATTGAGATCCAGGTTGCCCGATCTTCACGCTTGACCGCGGCCTAGCGCGAAGGAGTGGCTACAAGGCTGGGATAGGAGCTGAGTTGCTTGATCGCCTTGAATACCGCTCGATCACGATACGACCTCGAATTCCCTTTACCTATACAGACAACGATCGTGGCCGCAGCAGCTTGTCTGCGCGTCATGCCTGGAGCTTGGGCAGCTCGAGCCTCGAATTCGACGATCCGAGGCCGTGTGGTGACACGTCCGTACCTGTGTATCGTGATAGTGAATCCAATCGATGCGTGCCGAATCAACCTGCAATCCCTTGCCGACGATATCTAGACTATAGGGCGCAACCAGCGGCTCTTGTCCCGCGCGCACTCAATCATGGCTTCCACTACCGAGGACGGCAATCCAGCACATAAGATGAAACGGACTGGACGGGCCCTTTGGAAAAGGAACACCTTCGGAGGGACGTCGTCATCGCCGATGGGGGATCGGGTGAAGAGCCAGACGGGCCAGGGAGACGATGTGCCGCTTCCAATGGTTGTCAGCGACATCCTCCCATCAGCTGCGAGCTATCAGAGCGCGCCGCCGATCGAGACGCCTGTGCCTCTACCCGTGCCTATGCGCGCGCCAACTTCGACGACGACTGCAGCACCTGGGTTGGCGATGAAGCAAAATACAATGGCGGCGAACAAGAACATAGTGCAAGCGCAGAGAGACTGGGAGAAGAAGCAGACGCAGGTGGAAGATCAAGGTGAGCAGTTGCGGATCATGGTGTTTGCGTTGTTTGCGTTTTGCGTTTGCTTCTGCTGGGCGCACAGGGCAGGGAGATACGGGTTGGGACGAACTGAGCCAAGGGTCAGCTCAAAGTGAACTGGAACTTGCTGCAGCACTCGATTCACTTGGCCGTCTCCCCTCCCTGCCTGTGTTGTTTCTTTGTTGCTGTTGGTTGCTGCTAACCTTTTACCCTGGTACAGGTCCTACCCAAGAAAGACGTCCCCAGACGTACGTGGATTTGCCAAAGGCATCAACAAGGCTTGAATCGACAGAGATATCCGGGACATCGCCTCAAAGGCAATTGACATCAGAGACGGACGCAATGGCTGGCCTGAAGCGCTTGCCAGAAGAGGCTCTGCTGCAGCAGATGACGGAGTTGAATAGACCTGCGAGTGTTAACCCGAAAAGGCGAGAGTCGAGACCTAATACGGCTTCCTCTGCCGCGTCCGCCTCCACATATGCGTCTGCGTCTGCATCTGCCTCTCCTTTGCCTTCCGACCCAGGAGATGCCATGGATACTGGGGACGGCGAGACTCTCCGAACCGGCCTTCAGACCAACGCCGACAATGCATCATATTATGCTTATATAGGTAATTACACCATGTTGCACACGGCGCTTGTGTTTGACACGGAGCTGACATGGTTGCTTCCAGAGGATGACGGAACCGAACAGAGCACGAACAACGCACCAATTCCACCCGGCAAGGAACGATATGACGATGGCGAAAACGGCGAGAAATTAGCCTTTATATGCCCCGTACGGGATTGCAGAGTTCTTCATCAAAACATGAGGGCGATGACGTCGCACTTTCACGGGAAGCACAACCGCTCCTTGTTCAATGACAATGGTGATGGCACATTCTCCAAAGTTGGCGACTACGTGAACGAAGATGGCAGTTCTCCAGGCATCGTCGTGTCTCGCAACCCCCTGTCGCCCGGAGCGCCACCACCTGCGGTTCCAGACTACACAGAGAACCGGAAGAAGCAGCTCCAACTGCTCAGCAAGAGGAGCCTCTCAACGAGTAGAGTGGGCGTCGTAGGAAGTGCCCCGCCGGACACGTCGAAACGCTCCTTGCGCGGCGACGCGAGCACCGAAACCATGGAAGAGAGACTGGCAAAGCGGCCCAAAACTACACCAGTCCCTTTACCCGTTCAGGCCAACTCCTTTGTGTCGCCGCCGCCGATAGTGCGGCCAATACCATCTCCTCCCTCAATAACGCCTACTCCTATCCAGTCTTTGGGACTACCCATGACCGATGTTCTTCGGTACCTACATAGGAGTCTCTCACCTACCCAGCAGGTCCCTGCTCGGTTGGATGTACTCGCACTCTCGAAGTATAGGCAGGTTCGTAATTTACCGGGGTTATGGTGGGAGCATCATCATAATAAGACGCTTGATCCCCTCCAATATGCCTGTGCTCTTGCATATCTTGTTGGCAGGGCGGAGGAGATGAATCCCTGTGACAGGTGGAAAGGATTGTCACGACTGAGCTCTCCCTGCGTGGGTTTGCCTGCAGATCTACCAGCCGAGGCGAGGGCTGTGTTCAGCAAGTCGGTGACATGCATCGCGTGTCAATATCAGTTTTGTTGTTACCGGACTAAGAACGAATGCGAATGGGCCCACCAGGATCAGGATCTTGGAGGCAAGACAGAAGAGGCGATACCTCAGAAAAACTATCAAGCAGCAGTGGAAGAGGGCGACAAGGCAGCGGCATTAGACGACGAGGACACGACGATGAGATGGAGCAACGGTTTGTCTTCGTCGGCAAGGCAACCTGAGGAATACCCCGTTCAAGATTCTGAGAAGAAGAATCCCCCACTAGGAACAACTGCCCTGCACAAGCCATCGCCTGCTGAGTTGACCGAGATGGAGGAAATGGAAGACTGGGAGATAGCCCCTGGTACTATGAAGGATGAGACGACGAATACCAGTGAGTTCAATCTTCGCCATTGCTGCTACTCTTATATCGAGAGCACACCAAACTGACTGACTACTCCAGATATTGGCTTTTCCAACGCCTACATGTCTAACCAACATCCTATCACGATATCGCCAGGCCTTAGCTTCAACGTTCTCATTTTGAAACCCGGGCACACGCATCACTGGCCCATCGAGGCGACCAAGGTGCGCACATGTTCAGTAGCCTCGGGCAAGATTAGCGTCAAGATGGGAAACGACCAGGCCTTCAAACTCGGGCCGAACGGTGTGGTCGTCATACGGCCTGGTCAGAGTTGTATGGTGGTCAATCGGCTTTACTCGGATGCGATACTTCACTGCACGACTCTTGACGATTTGTAGACAAGACAAAAGGGGTGGATGGGTTTTCAAGGCGAAAATCAGATTAGATGTTCCACAGGTCGCTTAATTGGTAGTTACATCGAGTTGATACCCCCTTGTATGGGCTGGCGTTTTTGGGAGCTTGTTGATTCTCTTTGCGTTTTGCGTTTTGCGTTTTGCGTTTTGCGTTTTGCGTCTTGGAAGGTCTGTAACTGTTCTATACCAGGGGCTGGGCTGTGTATATTAATGTGGCTGCCGTAAATACTGCCGATGCTATCCATGGGTTTGATGATGGTGTCTACATTCCAAAATTAAAAAGCTCATAAAGTATCCATGAACAGTCCAATTTAGGAAAAGCTGGTATTATTGGTGAGATGCCTGCATGTTACTTGAGACACCTCCAGAGTATCCTACAAGCTGGAGTCCATCCTGGAGCTAGATGACGAATGCCGAGCCTAGAGATGGCAGTTTGCAATCATGTGCGGTTTTTGTTCAGACTTAAGAAATGACTTGCCACATAGCTGATGAGCTTAAAAGCTCCGTGTGCATCTTGCAGTCTTGCATTTCGATCAAGCTACTCCCTTCGCGGTATGTTGCTTTGAAGCTCCCAAAAAAGCCATGTGCCGCGGTCACGGTGGCGCAAGTCTCATGGCCAGAATATCGAGCCGAAAGGGGGGGTCACCTGTATAAGTTCTTGTCAGCGCTGTAACTTGTAAGCCTGCTGAAGGGGGGCCCCTGAAAGATCCAGCAGTGGCTCGCATCCATTCCACGGCGTGGAGCGGCTCCTGTCACGAGCAAAACAAGTGCTTTGGATCTTCCGCAGTTTATATAATGATCTATTTATTTATTCATGTTTTTGTTATTTCGCTCAGCAAGGAGGGTTGAGCGGGGCCGGTCTCAGTCTTGATTTTGAGTGTAGCTGCGGGCGAGGTCTTTGGTGTGAGGTACGAAAGATGGTCGTGATCTGGGGTTGCGATGCTAGGGCGAGTGGCCTCTGGCCCTCGGGGTCTCGGATGCTATGCTGCGTGCTAGGCTGTGGGGAGCTTCTGGCTTCGTATTGATCGGTATCTGCCTTGCGTCGGTAGGGGCCTGATGCCGGCAGATGGCCCTGGTCTTTGCTGCGTGCGGGTGTTTGCGTATTTTCTTTGGGAGCAGGTGATGTTGAGTCTCTGTAAGTTGAGAGTGTGATTTGGGCTGTGGGGATGGAGAGAAATGCTGGGAGCTGATCGTGATGGAATTTGACTTTGACGATTCTTTGCATGTCACATTTTGCTTTGGTGTATCTGCTCTTTCACATGCTATATAAAGAGCGTCTTCTGTAAGCAGCGAGCTTTCATGATGCTGAGTTAATCGACTTTTGCTTTCAATATACATGTATTTGCTTGGACTGAGAGTCGCCATCACGGACTTTAGTGAGAGCGCTGGGAAATACAGCGGGGGACAGCTATGGCTCTAGGCGGCGGCCGCCCGGTAATACAGCGGGCCACCCCCAGTCTGGCCTTGGACGTGCCCTTTCCCTCCCCTACTCGAACCAGATCTGGCAGAACGAGGCCGCCAAGCACCTTCACCGACACCGACGAGACGGATTTGAAGCCTGGAGACGGAGAGCAGTTTATCGAGAAGCAGCGGGATGGGCAGGACGGGCTGCGGTTCACCTTTGACCCGGAGGGCCGACTAACACACGACGAGACGAGCGTCGACATCGTCACGGTTCCATGCCCGGCCGCTCATCCGCTGCGCAGCTGGAACCGCGATGGCCTCATGGGGCGGTATTTTGGCGCGCCGTCGATGCGAGATGCCGAGGTTCGTGAGGCGGAGCGCCAGAACCCGTCGTGGGTGAGGCAGGGTATCCGACGAGAGGCCAACAGGGCGCGAATCCTGTTGTACGAGCATCCGGAGGTTAGCGAAGGGACGACGCTCAACTCGCTGGCGATTGCGCTGCTGGATGAGTTGAGGGCGTTGAGGACCCGGGAGAAGCAGCAAGAGAGACCGCTTCTGTTTATTGGCCACAGCATTGGAGGGCTGGTGGTCAAGATGGCGTTGGTCAAGGCCAGTAGGGATTCGAGATATGAGAGCCTCTTGCGCGAGTGTTACGGGGTTGCCTTTTTCGGTGAGTCGAACCATATGATGGCTGAGTTGTTGATGTTGATGTTGATCTGAGATGAACGATACTAATGATGCCGTAGGAACACCGCACCAGGGGTCCAGCTACTTCGCCATGCCTACCCTGGCGTCGAGCATCCAGCACCTGCTTCAACTATCTGTCCCCTTGCCTGTGTCGTTGACAGACGATCTGCGTATGGGAAACCATCTTCTCTTACATGTGGACGAAGACTTCAAGGTCGTATCGGACGATATCCGTGTGTGGACGTTCTACGAGACAATCGACTCCCGCCTGTCTGCCAACTCGGGAAACATCTACTTTACCGCTCCTCTCACGTCCATCAAGTCTGCTATTCTCGGAATGCGGCAGGAACGCATCTTCCCGCTGCAGAGCGACCATGCCAACATTGCTTCGTTTGGGAGACACAACATGCACACTCTGCGACTGTTCCTACGCCAGCTGGCGGCAAACATTGAACAGGCGGATTCCAACGCCAGGGAGGACGCAAGAGGGGGGAAATGGATGCTCAACTTGGAGCAAAAGGTGACGGTAGAGGTCCATGGCTTCTTTGACGAGGCAGGCATGGAGGATGGCACCGTGAGGGCTTGGTCCACGAGGTTGCCGCTAAGAGAGTTTATGAGCAAAGGTCCGGAAGCATGTCTCAGTGAGAGATTGAACGAGGTGGAAGTTCCGCCCGAAGAGGGAAGGTTTCTGGCCATGAGGGGGAGGACTGGTCTGGTCGACATGGAGGGGCCGCCGGCGCCTGTGACATTTCCTCCCGATCCGATGACTGTGAAGAATGCTCTTGGAATCAACCAGGCTGAACACGAACACGAACATGAACATGAGCACCGTCCGCCGCTTCACCGAACTTCGGCGCCACCTGCTGTCTTGTCGATTCCGCCATCGCCTCTTATTCTCCCCGTTGACTCCCCTAGAGCAAGGCCGAGGATGAGCACAGAATCTGCACCGACAGCAATGGTTTCTCCGCCTGGTGTTGGGCCCTTGTCGCCTCCTTCTCGACCTAATTCGCTTCCTCCTCGGCAATCAACGCCTTTTCGCAAGCCTTCCCCTCTTATGCGTGCTAGCTTGGACCAGGAGCTTGCCATTGATCGTTTATCACCGCCTTTGAGAGGCAGAGTAGGGAGATCCTCATTCAGCCGCTCGATGAGCCTTGACAGTGACATGGGCGGTGCGTCCCCCCCTCGATATCGCGACTTTCCACCCTTCTCTCAGAGGAGCCGCAGCACATTCGATAGAGTTCTCGTGGGAGAGGAGAATGATAGTGAAGACGATGGACTTGATGCGTCTCCGAAGCTGCCTGAGAGCGTCCTTGAAATTCGAAAGATGGCAAAGGATAAGGGGCATAGAGCGAGTGAAAACGCCGTTGAGGACGATGCCCCTCAAACTCCTTTCATGAAGCCAATGGTCAAAGCTCGCAAGTTTGTTTGGATTCATTTACCATTTAATAACCCTACGTGGGTGACTGTAAGTTGCCACTCCTTCACTTTGTGATAATCTCCTCATGAATAGGAGACTGTATCGCTGACGCCACCTACTTCAACTACCTAGGCTATTCTCCAAACATTGCAAGTCTCCTACCAACAAAATTTTTCTGCTCTGTCGAATCACGACTTTTGGGTTAGGAGGCATACACGCGGTAGGCACTCGCAGCATTATGCACATTACGCAAAGCCGGGATGCTACTTTACGGCGCCTCGAACTTGTAAGTGGGCTCTAATTTTGTTGTTCTTTGAGGCTTCAATACCTGATCCATGTGAATAATTAGTGTCTCCACGGGGTCATTCGGTACCGAGCCGCTCTCTTTCCCCGCCCGGCGAAGACGATCAGATGTATGTCTGTCTGTTTCTTCCGTACCTTCACTTTGACTCGTACAAGAGACTCATCCGCCGGCGTGAACTGATTGCCAAGCGCCTGGCTCACGGGAGGGCCCGACCCATTCCTGAATCTGTAGCCAAGTCGGATTCCTTGGAGTTGCAGGTCGTATGGGAGTTTCTGGGACACGATCCGCCAATCAATTGCCGGCGCACGCTTGATCAGTTTGGGTATCCATCGATAAGGGATACTCGATCGCGGGACGATGACCAGATGCTGTACAAGTTGACTAAAGAGAGGTACTACGATGTAGCAGAGTATCGGGGACTGTATAACCAGACTTCTGGCAGTGATCTGGGATCCGGAGGAAGCAGCAATAAGAGCGGAAACGGAAGCGGTAGTGGTAGCGGGAATGCAAGTCAAACAGCTAGCTGGCGGGAGAAGCTAAACAAACAGGCTGAGGAGAATGGCGAAGAGGAGACTGAAAAGGATGTGCTGAATGGAAATGTGCTGATGGTCGATCAGCTATGGGTCTGGACCATCTCTACCCGTAAGTCCATGTTGTTTTCTGGTTGGTATGATTCTGGGCTAAAGATTTGCAGATACCTTGCTCTCATTCTTCCCCAAAAGGGAGAGTGATCCTATCGAGGGGCCACTATATCAGCAAGCAGACCTTCGAGACAGCATCTTCAACGATGTCAATGTAGATTTGACCCGCCTATGCGACAACTCCCTAGACCTCGCAGCCTTGGCGGCTCTGCATGCGGTGAGCGTGCTTCTAGACCGGGCTTCTCATCCTGATTTGGAAGTCTTCCGGATATTTGAAGAAGCTATAAGCGTTCTGGTGAGTCAAGCTATTGTATCCTTCTGGGTATAACCAACGTGTCACTAACACGCATGCTAGACTGAGAAGCTTACGACATCACTTAAAGAGTTCCGTTCAGAGGGATTCCGCGACAAGGCCTTTGATTATGAGCCGGTCGAGAACAAAGCTCGCTCAATTCGGGAGCGCCATAAAGAGGAGGGACGACGGGCTGAACAGGAGAACAGAGACAACACGTCAGCGCTGCTGGAGCTTCGGGACATTGAAGACGAACTTGCGACGCTGCTTAGTCTTTTCGAGAGACAGTCCAAAGTAATTTCATCGATGCACACCATTTACAACCGTCCCGAGATGCGAGCGCACACAGTCCATGGAAGAGGATTCCTCGCTGAAGCGCTGAAGCGGCTGGCAGAGTATATCCATACAACGGAGGAAATGGTACGTCGGGTCAAGAGCACGCGAGACGAGTACGACAAGCTGCTTCAGATGGTGCAGCGCCAGGCACAAGTCGACGAAGTCCGGTTAAGTAGGCTGCATGCGGATCTCGCCAGCGCACAAAGCCGAAGCGTCCTGATCTTCACCACATTTACAGTCATATTCCTGCCGTTGCAGTTCTTTACGGGCATCTTTGGCATGAATACGCGCGAGTGGGGAGGGGGGGACAATTTGCCGCTGCGGACGATTGGTATCATTGGCATTCCGGCGAGTGTTGCCTTGATCGTTGGGACGCTCATCGTTGCGTGGAGCACTACTGCGCGGCGGTTCTTCAAATGGATCGGCAGGCAGTATGGATATATGATGCGCTGGCTGTATGCTGTGCTAGGGAGGCCTGTGGCTAGGAAGATGATGAAATATATGGCGAGAAGAGGGAAACGGCGGCAGGGCCAAAAGGACGATCGAGATGGAAAGGGTGGGCTGAGCACGGAGGCGAGCGATTTCTGGGAGAGGCATAGGTTGGAGAGGGAAAGGGGATATCAGATCCCCGAGGTGAACAAGGCGCCGCCAATGAGCAAGGGGAGGCTGAGGAAGAGCCAGGGGAGGTGATTTCCTGCATTGTGACTACGGTATATGGTATGTCACTTGATTCATTGTGGTGGATGAAATACGAGAAAAGGGGGGATTAGCATTTGAACACGACGGCGTTTGTACAAGAAGAGGGCGCTACATTATCAATAAACGAGATCAATCAACTCCTTATTATTTTCCACTTTTATTCTCCTCTTTCCTGTTATTATCCGTTACAACGGCCCCTTGATCATCTCGTTGCTTGTCCCATCTCGCTCATCCAGCAGCAACCTCGCGGTTTCGACACCCGCGACAGGAAGCTTGACAAGGCCTCCCTCATATGGCAGATGCGTCGGTAGAATACCCAGCTGGCGCAGCACCGTTCCTTGATCCCACCAGATGTGCTCGTGGTAGAGCCTGTCGCCACGGATGTTGATGACACCGACCATGGGGATGGCAAGGGGCTTGTTCGTCACGGGGATGCCCGGGACGAGGAAGGGGATTTGACGTGTGTGGGTGCAGCAAAAGATGAATTCGTCTATTTTGGTTTTGCGTGTTTGTTAGCCTCTGTGATTTGAGGTGAGGGGGATCTTACCGATGATGCGGTCTGGGCCGATGGTGCGGGAGACGGTCTTGAGATGCGTGTCTGGGGGGTTGCTGGCGTTTAGAAATGTTAGAAGCAGGTTGTTTGATGGAATGATGAGTGTGGATTTTGGCTACCAGAAGATGAAGTGGTCACGGTAAAAGGCTGTTAGTTTCTCGCGGCCGATGCCTCCCGTCATCTATGCATGTCATAGAGGAGTTAGTTGTCCTGACTTGAAGCTGTATTTATGGATTGGTTGATGAATAAAACTCACCGTTGGGATATGATTGACATATGGCTCCGCCTAAACTCATGGGTAAGAGACTAATGACAGACAGCGAGGTTGTTGGAGATGGGATGAAACTCACCACCATGGTGGCCATGGTTTGAGCAACGCTTCGCGCCTCGAATTCCCAATAGCAGTGCTCTTCCCAGATAGCTTCGAGATCGAAATTCGGGCCGCCTAGGTGTTTTCGTAAGAAGATTAGGCTGCGTGTGTGAGACATGGTAGCAGCAGCGTTGTTGTAGGCCGCGGCGGAGGGGAAGATGAAGTGAGGCGTTGTTTCGGGATAAGAGTGCGCTGTGACGGTGGACTCTTGCACATCGCTGCTGTTGGCCTTGGACTTTGAGGGCGTGCTGGTGTGGGCGAGCAGCGGGATTGATGTGGTGATTTCAGGAGCGGAGTGAGAGAAAGTGACGATGCCGACGATTCCATGTTGTTGCAGGCGGTCCGCGTCGAGGAGCAGCGAATTAATAACGGCTTCCTCGTATATGACAAGGGCAAACTTGTCTTTGGTGTCGACACTTTCATGTTTCTTGAGCGCATCCACGGCATCCCGGATCATGTTGACGACATCTGAGGCGGAGGCGTCATCGCCGGTGAGTTCCATCTCGGGCTCGGGAAGCGTGATGGCGACAACGGCGAAGCCTTCCTCGGCCCATTTGAGCAGCGGCTCCGGGTCGAGCGGCGTTTCTGCATCGGGGCCGAGCGGCGGGATGGTGCTGGGGCTCGGGAGGATGAGGACGAGGCCTGGGCCGGAGCCGCGGCGGGAGAGCGGCGGCTGGAGGACGGAAGAGGGGCCGAGGACGGATGACGGAGCGGAGGGGAGTGGAGGGGCGGATTCGGAGGGGGAGGCGGGATCGTAGGCGGTTGGGGGAAGAGGGGCGGCCATGTTATTTATTGAAAAGCTTGTATTGGTGATGTTTGCGATATAGGCATGGGTGGATGGTTTAGGCATTTGTGTGTGCGATTGTGTTTGGTGGAAGTCTCCGGGGTTGTTGTGAATCGATTGTATTGTTCAATTTCAAAGCTGAAGATGAGGGGCGATCCCCGCCATTGGTGAGGGGTTGAGTAGAGGGGAGAAATACATGGAGCTCAAAGTCGGCACAGAAGATGCATGTATTGGATCAGCATCCATACAATACGTAGATATCTAATACTTTGGATGGTTTCTGGAATTTTCGCTAGACTATTCTATTGTGGTTGCGTGTATTTCTGTAGCTACATAGGTATTTATAATGGCAAGATCAATAGGGCATGTATCTATAAGGGAACTTTCATCTATGTACATGGCTTCGCAACCCTTCCGACTTTGATACTCGCGATATGAACTCTGAATTGGAAATGCTATTGGTTGCATCCTCGTAGGTTTATAACCACTTTGGATAAGTACAGGTATCTACCCATTTAAATTTGTTTGCTGGCCAATGATGCACTGCCTGATAGCTGCCCAAAAGAGATGAATAGCCGCGCCGGCTGGGTTAAAGCCAGCCTGTAAACGAAGCAAGATGCCAAGTTGAACATCAACAAAGGCATAAATATAGCTCACTCTTACATCGAAATTGCTGTAACGCCAGAATGAGCAAGTATTCGATAGCTTTCCGAACAAGAGTCATCACTGCTAACCAGAATGACTGTCATTCGCAGAACGTCGATGCTTTCTTGTCTCTCGACCACTCGAATCGCTTCAGTTTGCATCGTCAAAGTCGGAAAAAAAAAATGTGACAGAATGGCGCTCTATTAGGAACGGCGAGGAAGTCAACGAGAAACTCCCATTCCTTGAGCATTGGGCTCTCTGTATCTTGCCTTTTGCAAGTGATGCAGAGGTATCTGATCCATCAGCTCGAGAGGCCTTCTTAAATGCAGACTATTTCGACCTAGGCGTGTAGCCGGGTTTAATCTTCCGTATTGTCAGTCAAAGTGATTCATATACGAGCTTCGTACATTCTACTATGAAGTGGAAATCAACTGCGGTCATGGACATCTCTACTGCTCTCGAGATGGGAAGGACAGCGAGACTCAACAATTGGATCTTGGAGCAAGGTATATCATACCAGAAACCATCAATTCTAAGACTTCCAGAAGCTTCAACTGACATTCTTTCTCAAGCCCGCTTTCGAATCTGCAACCGGGCTTAAAGTACAAGAGGTACCTGCATATCTACCTATGCCGTACTTGATTTAAAGTAACATACCTTGGGTCGCACACACTCAACTCCTGCATCATCTACATGTATTCAGCTCCAGCTCAAAACTAATAGAGGGCATCAACAGACCCGGTCATCAGGTCTCTTCTCCCACGTGCCCATCAAATCGGTTGGTGTGGTGCCACTAAACCCCCCCAAGCGCTGCGCCACAGCATCAACTGCCGCTACAAGCCCAGCAATGCGACGCTGAAGTCTCGCCATCTGGCGGGCTGCTACAGCCCTCCAAGGCTACGAGCTCTCAGCTCTCAGGCAGCTTCCCGTTCGTGTTAGCACGCTGTTAGTGCATGTCTCACTCTAGCCTCCCTCTCATCTCACGACCGACCTCATCCTTGTCTTTTCAACTTTTTTTTTCTTTGCCAGGAATCATGCCGGCGCTTTAATTTGCTCTTCTTCCATCTGGTTCTTCTCGCCTACAGATACAGACTCGCTGAAAAAGAAAGCAAGAAGAGGAAAAGGAAAAGAAAAAAGAAGAAGAAAAAAAAAAGACAGGGGGAAACATGCCTTCGTACGGCTTCGCCACGTCCGGGTGGCTTGCGCCGCCCATCCAGTTCGCGTCCTTCAAGTCTCTCCTCGTCATCCCCATCATCCTCTCCGTCGGCACCTTTGTCGCCCTCTTTGCCCATTCCGACGTCGACATCGCCTTGCTGTGGTCGCAATGCCACTCCCGCGCCCGCATCCCCGGCCTCAGCCACATGCCGCTCATCGGCACGCCGAGCTGCTTCCTCGTCAGCTTCTTCCAGGTCGCGCTCGACTCGCTGCGGTCCAAGGCCGTCATGGCCGTGATTCTGTCCTACGTTGGCGCGCTGGCGACGGTGTGCACCGTGGAGTCGGCCAGGCGCTGCAACAGGCCTAATTCGCTGATTGCGAAGCCCACGATGTGGTGGCTGCTGTTCAACTTGCTCGGAGGCGCCATGGTCTGGCAGCTGGTGATTGTGCCGGCGTTTCTGCACCGGGCCAAGGCGCTGGTGCTCGCAGAGAAGCAGAGCCAGGGAGCCGGTCATGAGGATTCGACTGTGGCTGCGGCTGAAGTTGAAGATATCAGCGAGGAGGGCCGTACGCTGCCAGACTCGGAGGCCGTGGCCATCCCCATTGCCGTTGCTGCTGGCTATTTCTTGCCCTCGATCCTCATGCTGGTCTTCAACTCTCCGGCTACCATTACCGTCTGGCTCTTCTTCCCCCTCTATGTCTCCGTCATCCGCCAGGGCGTGCGTCACCTTGTCGAGACTATCCGCCGTGTCAGCCCGACCAGCATCCACCACGAGTCTCACTGGCAGTGTGTGGCTCTTGTCTACGCGTTGCCCATTGTGCTGTCCATCGCTGCGCACGCCTTTGTCATCTGGAACCTTGCTCAGGGCGACGACCGCAAGAAGATGACCAAGTTGACGGTAAGCTTCATCGAAATCGACTTTCAGTTCATTGCCTGGACCGTCCTGTATTGGGTCTTTGTCGAGGCGGGGTGGAGGGTGCCGCTGAGCATGATTGCGATCTCCGTCATTGCTGGGCCTGGTACGGGAACTGTTTTGGGGTGGCTGTATCGTGAAAGACTGGTCAAGAATGGCTTTACTAGCCGGTCTGTTGTCGAGAACGAGGATCCTGCGGAGGAGAGACCGTTGTTGGGATGAGATGTGTTTGGAGTGAGAAATGATGTAGCTAGGCAAAAGGAATGTGCAGACGCTTTAATTGAGATACCCGGAATGATTTTTTCATACTTGAATACAAGATCTGGCAGCCATGAATCCGTAAGCGACAGATGAAAGATTTGTTATACACATCTCACTACCCAAATTTCAAGCCCAAAGAAGCGCAACTTTTTATGTTGCATGCTTTCGCCATGACAATAAACCAAGCCGAGCCAGGTCCATTCATTCCATGCCTCTAGATTCAAAAACACGTTTAGCTTCGTCTCCTCATAAATAGTACAAGGTATGATTACACAACTCCGCCGCCGCCGCCCAATTTTTTTGGTCATACATGTTCCCCCTCTCTGCCCTGGTCTATATCTTTTCAGTTGTCCTTGGGCACCTGTGCCAATATTCTGTCCCTCACCACCTGCGCTGCCACGGCCGATCCGTGCTGCAGCGTGATTGCGCCAATGATGGCCATGATTGCCGAGTTTAGCACAACTTCCACACCAGACGCCTCCAGTCGTCGGGGCTGTCACCGAGTTAGCTCTCTCCCCCATTCGCTTTGAATGTGATACCAAGTCATAAGTCTGAGAGAAGAAGGGACACATACCAATCGAGGTTTCCACCGTACCACATCCAGCAGCCCCACGTTGTTAGCCAGCTGATAGAGCTTGTCCTTGCCAATCATGTCTCGGGGTCCCATGACGTTGAGGTTGTCCACCGACAGTAGCTGATCGTCCTCCAATGGCGTTCTGTCGAATTGGTCGGGGAGTATTGAGCCGGCGAGAGGCTCCTTACTGACAATCTCCTTTGTCGCTTCCATTACCATCGTCAACCGTCCTGCAATATACAGCACCAGAGTCAGCTCATCATGACACACCATGTGCCCCAGAATGATCCGCCAACGCACCTAGCAATGCCAATCGGTCATTGAACCCTCTCCTCCCTTGGTCGAAGCTCTTATGCGTCACGGCCAGCCACTTGAGCTCCTCCGGCAGCATCTTGCTACCCCCGGGCCCCAGCAAGCGATTATACACCTCGTCCAGCAGCGTGGGGTCGTTGTTCACCGCCCAGATCTTGTTCTTGGCGCTCTTTGCAAAGTCCAGCTGCAGTGGCGCCTTCATGCCCTCGGGCGTCTGGCTCCATCGCGGCTTCGTATTTGTGCTGGGTGCTGTGGCGGGGACCTTGAAGGTCTCTGGCGTTGACGGCGCGGATTCGGTCGCGAATGCGCGTGCGCAGGGGGAGAAGGCACGAGCGGCGTGCCGGCAGCGGGCCAGGCTCGGGCGACAGGACTGGAGAGCCATGGTTGCGGATTCAATTGTGGTTTGCGATGCTGCTCATGGTGTTGAAGGCCCTCTATCGACGAAGCTGGAGCATTTTCCGAGGTCACGTGTTTGGTGGCATTTTGCCATCTTATCTTATCGTGGTTTATCGATTAAGTGATGCGCGGGCGTCATCAAAGCTACAGCATCTTGGGCCGGTACCTCGCATGCACCTTACCCTGGATGTTTGTGCTGTTTGGTCAATTTTTTTGGTGATCAAGTTGAGTCTTTTCAATGAGTCTCGATAAATTAATTCCATGTTTTTGAAGCCATTTGTTTTTTCTCTAGGTGATAATATCAATTGGTATCCGTAACACTTCATAGGTGGTGATTATCAAGCACCACTAAAGTACCTGTTTCACTTGATTTTGTTACCTAGTAGTCAACGAGTACATGTATCAACATTATGCCGCTCTCACTCATACGCTTATTCAGGCAAGCGAGCGAAAACAAACAAGAAAAAGAATTGAAAAAGCTCATATAAATCCAGATTGTGCCGCATTGTCAACTATTCGATCCGCTACCTCGATTTCGCGTACGTGATCGACGCTGCTCGTTCCTGATCGGTTCCCGCCACCCATTTAGCTCCATGTACGAAATCAGCCCTACTGTATTGTTCGCTATTACCGTCCGCTGGGGCCTCTATTTTCGGCATGTGGTCCCCCCAGGCTTCAGTGGACCCAATGCACTAACTCAGCTGTAACAGCAGCGGAGCTACTGCATTCACTCTGCGCGCAGCTCGTCGCGACCTGAGTTCAAGGGAGGCGCCAAACCTTGGTCCATCCATGTCATTTGCTTCGCCGCTGGCTCTCCTCCTTTCTCTTCCTCCTTACGAATCTCGGGCCTGTTGAGTGACGGTATTCGTCTGATTTGATTTCAGATGGCGTCTGCAGACTCTCAGGACTCTAGCCTACGCGGCCGCCTTGCTTCTGTGCTTCCCAGAGGCTACAAATTCGGCATTCATCATGTTTCGACGCCTCCCACCAAGGTTGACGCGCTCTACTCTGCACCTCCTGGCGAACGACCCGAACGAACATACTGCGAGAAACACTTTCTCAGCGTCTCAATTGATATTCCAGACACGTTAGCGAGTGCTCCAGAGAGCGAAAATACAGCGGAGCAACCGACACAGCGGAAGCGAGTCCTCGTGCTCGGCATCGAGATCTTCATATACACAACGGCTCGATCCACCACCTTGTTTGTATCCAAGGCTGACTCTACGGGATTTCTGGACAAATTAAAGCTGCCAAAGGGTGCCCCTAGCCCCATTCGAGAAGTCTGCGCGACCTTCATACGATACTTGGTAGACAAACGAAGGCGCAAAGACGTGCAGTTCGTAGTCAGCCTCTTTGCACGCGCGCAAGACCAGTACCTGTTCCCCGGGAGCGTCGAATACCCCGGAAAACATGTCTTGGACGATCGTGGCCTCGTCAAGTGGTGGTGCCGGGTGCTTGACCCCATCGTCGAGTCTCCTCCCGCTGGTAATCTTTCCACATGGCGAAACACCAAGGGACATTTGCTTGTTCCTGGCCTTGATGCCTACGAGACTCGTGCCTTCATTCCGCGCCGTGCCGGTGCTGCGTCTTGCTGGTCGTTGAGCCACCCACTTGAGCGCATTTCACACTACTACCGAGAGTTTGACTGGGTGCCACCACGATGCCTCATCCCCCGGTTCCCGGACGACCCCAAATCACGATTTCGTGACGAGCTGGATGACGAAGTTACAAAGACCAAGGCGATGAAGACTACAGGGAGCTGGAAATCGGTCAAGACCCTGGACATGTTTTGGGAGATGATGGCCTTCCGACAAGAGTGTTCGAGCGGTAGGATGACGGGGTTCATATGGGTCGTGTTTGATGACGTGGAGGACGAGCCAAAGCCAGATGGTAGTGACACTGTATCGGTATCTAGTGCCTCAGTTGTGACCAGTGCGTTGGGTGTCACTCCCGAGACGCCCAGGAAGCAGAGAATGGTGTCCAATATCACACCGACAACCACACCTAGGAGACTCTTCCCGCTCAAGGCAGATCAGAGTGACCAGACGCCAACTAAACCAAAACGTGATTCTGACATTGAAGACAAAAAGACCAAGAAGAAGAAGTCGGCAAAGACCAAGAGCAAGCTCCGAGGCCCCATCAAGCCTCGCCAGCCACGTATCAAGACCAAGCAGCGCAACTACCTTCTAGACCAGCCCGTATCGACTGCGTATTATCACTGGCCACCCCAGGGTCGAGGCGAGAGGATCGTGGATGAAGCCGACTATAAGCGAATTCACGAGCTTCTTCTGCGCTTGGACTTTGCCACGTTGGAAAAAGCCACAGGGAGCACGCGTCGCTGGCTAAGCGAAGTTGGCCTTGGAAGCTGGTGGGGATTCGAGGTTACAGGGACACGGGAGCTTGCCGCGGCTGCTGGAGACGAGCCGGACCTAGGAGCTGCACCGGTCAATAACCTGTCTGGGCTTGTTAAGAGGAAAAGGGCAGACACGGTGACGGAGGCATCACAGGACGAGACGGCTAATGGCAGTGGCGTCAACGTGTTGAGCGGCGGGCTTGTCAGGAAGAAACCTAAGAAAGAGCAAGGGGATGGTGTTCACGATGGCGGCGATGTGAACGCTTCTACGGTCAATGTGCTGGGCGCAGGACTCGTGAGGAAGAAGGAAAAGGCGTGAGAGTGTGATGCATGTTGGGTTCCTGCGTGCTTATTATAGGGAACTGTTCGCTGTCAGGGAAAAGGCGGCGAGAGGCGAGATTGTAATGTTAATGTTTTATGACGAAGCTGTATGTCTCACTGAGCTGTGCCGCCTTTGCATGGATGTGTAGTTGACCATTTGCTCCCATCATTGGTGATATAACGGCCTGGGTTATCAAGAGCCCTGGAGAATTTATGGATCGACGTTTGATGGCTGGATACATGCATGTTGATGAGATGTAGTGATGTTCTGCAGTGTATGGTCTGGTGTTGCATTGCAGCTGCATACAGTAGATATACATGGAAGTGCAACATGGCCGCGTGTGTAACGTGGTTGGATAGGGAAAGGGGAACGACGGGTGATTCTTGTATGAGGTTTCACTTTATTTCTTTTCTTTTCTCTTTCCTGACTGTATTTTTCGTTTGATATGATGGCATCTGCAGCTTATATGGACTATGCACACATACCTGTATGTTTGCCTAAATATACATATGTAGGGTGTTTCGATCTTCTCGAGGGGCGGTGTTTCGAATAGTACATATCGATCATTGCCTATGTACCTATAAGGTATTAATGCTATCTACCTATCCACGCTCGTAATTCTTATATGTTACCTAGTAGTAATATTCGTCATCTAGAACTGCAGCATCGGGCAATTCTCTATCGGCATTTTGTACTGTAAGCGGCCCCATTTTACGCAATAGCTTCTGCCGCGGATGGTCTTTCTGCTGACTGCTTGTCCAGGAGCGGCAGGATGAAGGGTCAACTAGGATATGCCGGGCTCAAGTGGAGACGTCGAACTTGTCATAGAGGGAAGAGAAGCCCGAGATGGGCATGGATGAGAGATGATGGTGAATGTCTTGGAAAGTTGCCAATGCAGGGGTTGGCAGATGCACGGCACTTTTATCTTTTTTTGGACGGGGCGTGGATGATTCGGTAGCATTCAGTTCCTTGACTCTTGATGGATTGAGATTAGTGACGGGATGTCCGTGAGATTCATGGTTCACATATAACCGCATTTTCTTTCCGTTCCGAGAATTGGCCTTCCCGTGGACCAAGATGAAGCGCGCGACATGAGGACGATGCCTGTAAGACGAGCCGCGATCTCGGTCTGGAACTCGCATGGTTGCATTTCTGGCCAGGAATAAACACAGGATGAATATGTGATGTTGAATCAAGTTCTTGTCTTGGTTCATCTTGGATGAAGTGGTGGACAAGCAACACCACGTGGTGGTGATATGGAGTGTTGGGCAGATCACGATGACGAGGGCCGCTACAAATTAAACCCCCAGGCAACCAGGGCTATCTTACACCGTTCACCATGCTGATTATATGGATTCCTCGTACTAAGCAGATTGTACTCGTATACTACATGTAGCTAATACTCGTACATACGGAAACCTCGGTTCGGGAGGATCGCTGTCAAGGGGTTTGCAAACTAAAAACAGGGATGGTGAAATGATCAACGTACAGAAACAGGCAATCCGCACATACCCACCAACACTAAACTCATCTAGAATAGTGGTCGTATTCTCCCCATGTATGCACATATTTATTTCGCCGTCCCTGTGACTTTGCAAACCCCCTGCGCTGGCGTTGCAGTTGCTTCTACTCCGTAATCGTGTTTCATTGACCAAACGCCGCTTTTCACGATTCTCTTGGCGGAGCTCATGTGGCAAGGCAAAAGGACCGTGTGTTACATGTGCTTCTGCTCTAGTGAGCTGCCACGTTTTGGACTCGTTGATCAGTGCGCTGGATGATCGCGATCTTTGCGGTAAATCTCATGATGATGCGGCATAAGAATACAGGCATGTTCGCAAGCGGAGGTGAGTCGAAGCAACCTCTACTCGTACATGGAGAGTACACATGGCTATGGACATGGACGTGCAGGGCATCATCGGACGCGAACAATCCAGCCTGCATTGAGTTGTTACGGGCATGTCGGCTCGAATAGGTTCACATGCATTACTGCTTATGACTTGACCCCTACGCGTGTGAGATTTCTCGACATCTCGTCGTTGGGAAGATTGAGGTGGTATGGAGCTGGGACAGCAAACAACAACGACTTTGCAGTAGTGAAATGCTAGTGCTGGATACGCAATTGATGACTTTCTGTGAACGGGAAGACTACGTGTATCGGGAATTCCCTGGGTTGGGTATGTTGACATCAATGTAGGAGATCGGGAGCTAAATGAGGACTGGAATTAGAGTTACATCGCTCACATGGCCGAGTCGGGATTACTACTCGTACATGTACCTACATGTAGGATTGTATACGAGTGCTATGGAGACGGTCTGAAAATTGGAAAGTCTTCTTATAGCGAATGCCTGCTTCGGTGCATGCGAGAATGGCAGGCTTGGGACTGATACTGTACATGTAGTGTTGTTGTTTGGTTGGACTTCTCTCTCATGCAACAGGTCCATGTGGCTCGACTTCTGAATGACACCATCTGCAACTCTACATCACCTTATCTGTCAACTCTATATGTATGTAACAATCCGCCTGCGATGCGTTTGCTCCTGCACTAATGCCGCAACTGGTTGGAGTGCCAGTTTAAAGCAGGCCTGAGCTTGTCAAGGCACGGCGTTTGTCTTACACGCCTTGGCGCACGGGCAACCGGGATGTCTGGCCTCCAAGGGGTGCCCATGTCGTTGATCCTGGCGAGTACAGCAGGTGGGATTCAGTTTGTTTGTTACTTTGTACGTTTATGGGCAAATCTGTTTCTACCGGGAGCCTGAATATACTCGTATGCAAGAAGTTGCGTATCCCTGTGCCGTGCTCATAGTATCCCATCCCGGATTGATTGATGCTAGTTTAAACTGGGCGGTCCGCCGAGGCCTTGCTGTAGAGACTCGGGGTTTCTCACACCTTACAATCTTTATCGCTCTACGGAGCCCGTTTCCCAAATTCTTTCTTCTTTCTTCTTTCTTTTTTCGGGGTTTCAAGGGGAAAGTTGTTCAGAATGAGCCAATAACTGTTGGAAGCAATATGTGCACTCGACGTTCAACCCGGAAGGACTAAAAAGTCTGGTCGAACCACACCATCGACACAAAACTCTCACATCACAGCTCGGAATCGAAAATGAAGACAAGACGTTTGTTAGGGCTTTTGATGGCAGTGCCATTCGCCTACAGCCAGGGACTTCAAAATGCACCCAGATCATTGAGCGGTCATGAAACGATGTCACCGGATGACTTCAGCAACTTAATCCCAAGTATCCCATCTTGCGCTGTAGGTGACACAAGAAGAGGGACAAGGATCGAATCATGTTAAGAAAGCTGACCGATTTCGGCGTTTCTAGCTCAACTGTTTGACAACTCTTATCGACGACACACCATGTACTTTCGGCGACCTGCCATGCATGTGTGGTGATGAAAAGTATTTTAACGCCGGGACAATATGCGTCAGGGCACACTGCATGATGTCGGAAGCTTTGCGTACGTGATACAAACTTGGATGGTGATTTGATGCTGATGCGTATTATGAGTTATAGAGACAATGAATCTCACCCAAACGGCCTGTGGCCGGCCTTATAGAGACATATCGGGACAGTACACTTCAATGAATATCGCCTCTGGTGTTGTCACCATTATCCTCGTTCTTGTCCGCTTATTCTTCAAACGGTATCTTAGCGACAACGGGCAAATCGGACCAGATGATTGGGCCATCTTTGCCGCCATCGTCATTTCTGTCCCTGCAATCGTTATTAACCAGGTCGGTCTCGTCGGCCATGGCATAGGAAAAGACATTTGGACTTTACCGGCGCCCGAACTTCCCCTTTTTGCAAAGTTCTTTTTCGTCGGGGAGGTCTTCTATTTCGTTCAAATGTCCTTGGTCAAGCTCAGCTTATCGCTCTTCTACCTCTACGTCTTCCCCGGGCCGAACATTCGGCGTCTGTTGATTGGAACCGCCATTTTCAATGTCGTATTTGGAGTTGTTTTTGTCATTACGGCCATGGCTCAGTGCATACCGTTGGATTATTATTGGGCGCAATACTACGACCACCCTCCCGAGGGAAGATGTTTCAACTTGAACGGATTCGCTTGGGCAAATGCGGGATTAGGTCTGGCGGTAGACGTGTGGATGATCATATTACCCTTGATCCAGATCAAAAGGCTGAACCTCCACTGGAAGAAGAAGATTGGGGTTGTCGTCATGTTCATTCTGGGAACTTTGTAGGTCATTTTTGCGTCGATTTTGACGTGTATCCCGGAGCTGTTTTGGGTAGGTGACTAACTGATTGGCCTTTAGTGTGAGCATTATATCGCTTCTCCGCCTCAAATCCGTCATATTCTTCGCTGAACTCATCAATCCGACCTGGGATCAAGAGAATGTCGCTTGGTGGTCGACACTGGAGGTTAACATTGGTATCATCTGTACTTGCTTACCGACCGTTCGCCTGATTCTCCAGCGCATGTTCCCCAAGATTCTCTCTACTGGCGATGAGCAGAGTAACGATACCAGAGTATTCAGGGCTGGAGGCACTGCTTCCCAAGGAGAAACACAACAACCAACCTTTCCCGTAGAGTTGTTATCGACGACCACGCTTGCGACGGATGCGCGATCTAGTTACAAGCATTTTGATCCTTGAGGGGAAGAGTACAATACGTGTCAATAAAAAGAGGCGGGAAGCAACCTGGTTTGTTCCATTTATGGAATGTTAATTACTTTATACCCATGTTTTACTAAACGAGGACGGCTTGCAGGAGGCATCTTGGCTGTCTGGGGCTTTGGGGGTCCCGGATCATGTTAAAATGGGAGTTTCTGAAAAGATTAAGATTGACGATGATTATGCGAATGATGATATATGTTCTGATTATACAATACTGCAAAAGTCTTCATGTACTCTCATAGAAGGGGACGAGTACTAGAGCGAAGGATGGATGCATCGCCTTTTTAGGAGATCGAAAACGTTTGGCAAAGATGAATTGAACATTTTGCGTATGCTGATTGTGCAACAAAAAAAGCGACTGAATAGAACATATCTTGAGCCTCAAACTTTGCGAATAATCCCTACATGTATAGAGGTAGCATTGTATATAAGTCTCTCCGCCGAGTATACGTGTACTGCTCTGGCAAAGGATCTTGATCTGTGGCCCACAACCTGTCACTCTAATGGACAGAGAGCATCAATTCTGAAGCGTACCAATTAAAAGCGCATAGAGCTTTTCTCCGTCCCAAAGCATCGCTCAATTGATGAAGAACAAGTGACTTGACTGGGACTTATGACGCGGCCAAGTAGCACGGCTTGCCAAATAGGGCACAAAGACCGGCTGCGGCTGGGGGATCCACGTTCAAAATTAGCAAGTAAATCGTAAGAGAGGAGACGACATATGGATTTCGGAGGTTCCAAAGCGTATTATTCGCTCCTCTAGGCAATGAAGCATCTTAAAAGGCGCAAATCACATGCCATGAATCATCTTGAGCCGCACAAAGGATTGTCAGGTACCGAGATAGTTTCGATGAATCGGTGAGCATAACGAGCGAATCCTTTAGCCGCCAGACAGGGCGCAATCACAACAATCAACCCCACGAGTCTCATGACTTATTCAGTGGCCGATCTGCCGGGCCGTTTCCCATCTGGGCATCAAGCGCATGTTTGTCTCTTGTCTGGTTTGCGGGGTATTAGCGGACCCTGGGGAAGAAGAAACGCGGGATGCATGAGCAAGCGGTTTCTTTCCTTCAGTGTCTAGTCTTCTCTCGTCTTTGTAGCAATGCTGAAAAGTTCTCGGTATGAGTGCTGCCTGTTTGAAGCTGCATGAATCAAGAGCGAGGAGCCACAATGAGGCCGTGCAACTCTCCGTCGAACCCGCACGACGGATTCAACTCGAGACTCTTCTAAGCCCGGTTTACTCTTGCCCAGAGAAAGCCAAGGCGGGATATTTCGTATATCCCCGAACAGTCCGTTGTCACAGCCGCCTCTGAGGGTGTTCACGGCTCGCAAGTGCCGCCCAGGCGCAAAGCTGTCGGCTTCTTCTTCATTACCAATTTTACAATTTGGCTTGTGACACCGAGAAGCTTTTGCACTTGGTTTGGAGACAATGAGGGGAACACGATGCTGCGTTGCGATAGGCTGTTTGGAGATGTCAAGTGTGTGCGTCTGTGTGCCAACCAACCCTTGCAAAGCCAAACGGGCGTCGATCTTTGCTTGGACCCTCGCATGTAAGACGCACAGAACAGAGAAGTTGCAAGGGTGAAACAGAGATCGTCTCGTTCCCGAGCTGTCAGGATCATGTAGCTTAAAATAAATGTACACATAGTTGGTGATGGGCTTTACTTGATGCCATGGTAATACATTGTCAAAATTTATTTTGAGTTGTACGGAGTAATCAGGGCTAAGCGATCCCTCACCGTTTGCGTAGCTTTTCACGATCCTTCGAACTGACAAACCGTACGAGTACGACGGCGTATAGCTCTTGTCAACCCCAGATTTAATACTCCGTCCACATAGTCACGCATCGTCTCCGGTCCCGCATTGGTGCGGTCTTACAGGCGGAGCAGCGAAGCGCCGCATTGTGCAAAAAAAGGCCCTCCATCCCAGATCTGGAAGGTTCTCCTTGCACTATCGAGACTGCATGACCGGAAGAGGGTGACACGGCCTGAGTTTCTATTCGTCAATCGAGTCTGAGCTTGGAGCCATCAGATCTATTGTCGTGCCTGTATGTACATGTGCTCGGAATGAGTTTATACATCGTGGAGAAAACATGTGCTTCATGTGGAAGCATTCAGCCGGGGTGGGAATGACGAGTACGAGTATATAAAGCGATACTCGGACGACTCCCTTTCGTCTCCATCATCCTCTGGTGCCTTGGGAAAAAGGGAATTTTAGCCTCCTAGTATTGCATCTTCTCTTCTGTATCAGCGTACAAGATGCGGTCCCTTGCCATTTTCACAGCTTTCTTGGCAGGCCATGCCTTTGCATACCCGAAGCCCGTCATCCAGTCCTCTACTCGGCGAGACTGGCCTTCCATCAACGAGTTTCTCACCGAGCTGGCGAATATTATGCCCATTGGTGATACCGTCTCAGCTGCCTGCGATCTTATCGGAGATGCTGAAGATGTTGCTGCCGACCTCTTCGACATCTCCAACACAGAGAATGATGCCTGTGGCGATGTGACTGTCTTGTTCGCTCGCGGTACTTGTGATCCTGGAAATGTCGGAGTCCTCGTTGGGCCCTGGTTCTTTAACTCGCTCGAATCCGCACTCGGAAACAAAAGAGTCGGCGTCAAAGGAGTTCCGTATCCTGCAAGCGTCCAGGGCTTTTTGTCGGGATCAGTGCAACCCGGAATTGATATGTGAGTGGCACATTACCCATCACTTTTTTTTTTACTCCCTCGTATGGTCTCAATCCAGGCTGTTTGCTAACAATATTATGCTTCGTGACAACAGGGCCAACCAGATCAAATCCGTCCTCAGCAGCTGCCCCAACACCAAGCTCGTGCTCGGTGGCTACTCTCAAGGTAGCATGGTCGTACACAACGCAGCAAGCAACCTAGATGCTGCGACAATGTCCAAAGTCAGCGCCGTGGTACTCTTCGGTGACCCATACAACGGCAGACCTGTTGCCAATTACGACGCTTCCAAGGTCCTTGTTGTGTGCCACGACGGAGACAACATTTGCCAGGGCGGAGATTTCATCCTGCTGCCTCATTTGACGTATGCCGAAGACGCAGATACAGCAGCTGCTTTTGTCAAGCCACTTGTTTCCTAAAGGGCCTATTCTGTGTGGAGTGTATATAAGGGAAGGCGGGAGAGTGAAAACATGGTGAAGGGAGCCATAAAAGTCATTTGGGAATGTATATAGCCGGATCATGATGATATTGTACATAAGCAAGGGGTTTGGGATTTTTATTTTATTTGCTGTCGGATAGCAATGTTGGAAACACATGTAAATAGCGCAATGTTACTTACAATTGTCGTCAATCTTGAGTGCCTGATTTTGATAGTTCATGAGACTGAATGCTTACTGTTTACATCTGCTCTCATACGGTACTGAAGCAACTAGCACGCTGTTTACAAACAACTGGTTGTAAATAACATAAAATAAATTCATCGCTAATCTAATCTAAGCATATCAGATTGGTTGAATATGCTCTACTAAATATATTCCAGACATATCCCCTTATGATCATCTCACACACTTGCATCGTGTTATAGATGTTTACTTGCTGCCAATGAGCTCGAGATAGTGCTCCACAACTGAGACAGTCAGCTCCTCAAATGACTTGAACTTGAAGCCCAGAGCCTTCTCGGCCTTTGTTGAGTCGACATATGCCGGGACGGAAACAGGTCGGGGAATAGACTCGAACTTGAATGCTCCGTTAGCGTAAGCCTCCGGGAAGCGCTTCTTGACAATCTCAAAGGAGTCTGCCCAGTCAACCACTTCATTTGGGTGTGAGCAGGCAAGGAAGTCGTGGTTGCCCTTGAGAGAAGGCTTCAAAGCAAGCACGTGCATGTTGGCGACATCGTCAACGTGGACAGCAACGCCAAGGAGAGGCTGATCACGAGCATGGCCCAGGAGAGGGCCCATCATAAATCCGTTAGTGCCCTTGGCGATGTTGGAAACATCAGTGACGGTGTCATCGCGACCAACGACGAAGACGGGGAGGATGTTAATAACGTCAAAGGCGGGCTTCTTTTCGGCGATGAACTTCTCGGTGGCCTGGAAAGCAAGGGCCTTGGAGGCTTCATAGGCGAAGATGCTGGAGGCAAAGGGGCCTTCGGTGCTAGTGGCACGAGTTTTCTCTAGAAAAGTGGTTAATACAAGTCCAGTTGGGATTGTGGGGTTGGACACGACATACCATTGACCTTGGTTCCTGTAGCCATACCCACAATGGAGGCGACAGACAAGACAGAGGCTGTGATGACAATCTTCTCGATGCCTGACACCTTGTTCGCAGACTCAAGGATGCCAACTGTGCCCTGGATGGCGGGCTGGATGATCTGGGTCTGGTATGCCTCTTCGCCCTCAACCGGAAGAGCCAGGGGAGAAGCGACGTGAATAACATACTTTACACCCTTGACTGCCTCATCATAAGCACCAGGGATTGTAATTTCAGGCACAATGATGCTCTCTAGTTGTGAAACATAAGGGGCAAGAGACTTGAGGCCGGTGATACGATCATAACCAGCTTGGTTTCGGACGGCGACGCGGGCCTTGTAACCAGCTTTGACAACTTCGACAAGAGTCTTGAAGCCAATCATGCCAGTGGCACCGGTGAGCTGAAAGGCGGATAACAGTGTCAGTAGGAGATGGCTCAAGGGGGGGAGTTGCATGATGCGGACTTACAAGAACGAGATCGCCAGCCATTATGTTGGGCTGTAATAGATTTTTGTGGAAGTTGGATTGGTAGATTGATTGATTTTCAGTTTATTACTGAGTAGTTTATAGCTTTGCTTTTGTATTGAATGCTGAGTTGAGTCTGAAGATGGAGATAGGAGGCTCTACAACACTGGATGGTGCCATCCTTATATCTTCATTCTCTCACAGCAATTTTCCTACGGACTACGAATCTTCCATCTTCTGCCATTACAAAGATTCTCGTGGATTTCACATTTCTAATCGCTGCAAGAATCTTCCTTCTACGGCGACGTCCATGCGCCGCGGCTGCGTGGTGTTGAACGAGCACGATAACGGCGCAAAACGCTCTTTGCGGCCTTATCCAAAACACCGAAACACCGCAACTCCTGCGACTATTTACCCTGATGATGTAACGTGTGAGATGATTGGCTGTATCAGCCCGAAGAGGCAAGGATGTTCCACTTTTGGAAGCATTCCACAGCGAAAGAATCTGGCGCCAACGAAGATGAGCCGCGGCCTTTTGCTGAAATTACCAATCATAGGCAACTTTTGATTAGTATCCAACACTTTTCGGGCCCTTTTATGATTAGTCGTTGCGGTCGTGATTGGCCACAACTCATTATTAATGACACCATCAGACGAGAAGCTTTTGCAAGTTTGGGGCTAGAGCTCTTCCAAATGCCTACAATAGAAGCAGGGCAGCGGGAAGAAGCTTTGGAGCGTAAAGTCCGCCCGCTGAATAAACGTGCAGATGTTCAATATCGTTGGACTGGTGATGGCTGCAATGCAGTAATTTCCCCGGGTCGGCATAAATGCTATACCGTTTGGTGCAGGCTGAGAATCGAAACGTTGCCATTGCTACTGAAGCCGCGCGCGTACATCTTGGTCAGCCCAAAGTTAAGCATGACATTGTTTACAGATCTTTTGAACTACTATATTTTACCATGTGCCGATGGATGAGACATTGACGATAACTGGACAGGTGTGCTTAAGCCAAACTCAAAGTCAATGGCTGAAGGATCAATCTAGAGTTCCTCGTATGATTGGTAATACTTTACTACGCTATCGTGTCGATGAAGTAGGCTGTACGGTACTGAATTCACTTCTTCTTGCATGCTTATAAGCCGGGCATGGTGGACTTGGCACCAACGTACCAAATAAAGGACATCGATCTGTCCATACTCTCTATCCTTACCCCAATCTGCATCAGGTTTTCTATGAGGTTATTTCGGATGGAAGAGATTCAAGTGACGAAAATTATATCAAAAGTTGTGAAAACGACCCACCAACTGCCTAAAACTGGCTAGAGGAACCGAGATGCCTTTCGTCATGTGGACTTTTGATCGGAAAGCCCGAAAGGTGCTGGATTAGGCCTCGCCTAGTGTGAAAGAAATCTAGGGAATCTGTCTTCACGACGTTCTAATCATCAGCTATAAAGAGCAAGCTGAGATCCGCAAAACCTGGGAAATTGCCAGCATGAAAGATATATAACATAGCTGAAGGAAACGAAACTTTGGAAAATTAATCAACGCCGCATCCACAAGGAGCTTCATTTTGGACTACGCTTCTATGCACAATCTTCACATTATAGTACTCATTCGAATCATTCACTCTCTTGACCAATTTCAAATCGAGTTTCCTCATGGCGTCCTTTCTCTCCCTTGGCCCGTCAATAGGTGCTTCAGGTGAAAATACGCTGTTTGAGAGCGGCATAGGGAAGACGTCACACTATTCATGGTCGTTACTGAATCCATGATACACAGACAACACACTGTGGCGTTTTGAGTAGAACAAACTTGATGCCTCTAGAAGTCTAAAATAAGAAACGCGGAATCATTTTCCAAGGAGTGGGATAATTGTCTCACGATGATGATTTTTATTGTTGACAATAGAAGAATCAAGGCGACTGTGGTGAAATTCCGCGACAGTATCGCCATTCTGCAATTTGAAGACGGACATGTTTCGGAATTGAATCCGCCCATGTGTGAGAGTTGATCCAAAATCAGTCTATCCTGGTGGTTTAGCCAGCTACGTCTTACTCCTTTACCTCGGTTTCACCGAGCCACGTATTACATAGGGCTGATGGCTCTTCGATCCCGAATGGAAATTTGTCAGCCTTGATCAAAGGGAGTCGTTAGTATAGTAGCTTCATTACTCGCGTGGCGATATCCACTTATTAATGATAATCCAGGACTTCGATGAATAGTTGCAAATTATATTGAAATATCGATCTATAAATTCCATGTGTATATGCCCATGTGGCAAGTGTCAGCACTAGCGACACATCGTTGGAGAAATGAATTTACACCCTTTAAACCTCTCTCACCCCACCACCCTTGGCAAAACGGCATGAAATCATGCCGATTGATAAATATTCTTCAGCGGGTGCACCCAGGGAACTTGTCCTTCATATGGTTCTTGGGCGTCTAAAAAGTTGAAAGCTAGCGCTTTGCTCATGGCCGGTGCTTCTAACCACTCACTCATGACATAAGTCATGAAGTAAGGTAGCAGCACGAAGCGACCTACCAAGTAGTACCACACATTGGCCCAGGCATGTAAGCGTGTAAGGTGCCTAGAAACGCTTGAATCATGAGCCAGACGATCCCATCGTTGACTTTGGTAGCTCTTGTACATGGCTTCCAGGGCAGAGACGCTGGGGCCCATTGAGGACTCCGAAGAAACGACCAGCTGTCTCAAATGGTTGACCAGCGATACCACATCTTGGAGTCCAGTTTGATAGCCTAGGCCGGCATTGGGGGTTAATTTATGAATGGAATCTCCCGCAAGCACGATACGACCCCAACCCCAGTTGTTGCAGATGCCTTCTTGGAGATCTGACATGCCGCCCGTTATCCGATCGGGGAACACATCCTTCACTTTGAGGTTGTCCGTAATGGGATACTCGGCAAATTGGTTGCCCATCGCTTCAACATCTTCAGAGGTATATGACGTGCGCTCTTTGGTGGGCTCTGGCAGCTTTTCGTAAAGGAATATCCAGCCACGTTCCTTGCCCGTCACATACATGACCGAGGTGTCCTTGTGCTGAGTTTCACACGAGTCTCCCATAGCGGTCGGTCTCTTGAAAGTCGCCCACAGGCATCTATACGATGCCGTAAAAGGTACTTCAGGGTCCCAAGTAACAATGGGGTCTGCTTCCACCGCGAGTTTTCTCATAATCTTTCGAGTTTGGCTGTGCACGCCATCGGCGCCGAGGACCAAGTCTCCTTCATATGTGCTTCCATCGTCGCAGACAACTTTGACTTTTTTCTCTCCGGATTGAATGTCCAAAACCTTTTTACCCATCAAAATGTTGGGTTTGACCTCTTCGGGAAGCTGATCGTAAAGAGACTGAACAAACTCTGCTCGATGGAAAGCAACGTGGCGGATGCCATGGCTAAAGATATTGCGTTAGGATGTACGTAAGTACTTATAACGTTGATATCTTGTGATAGAAGACTGACTTTTTCTTCATACCATAAAACAAGTCGCCGCTCTTGAACTTGTAACCGTCTATGGTGAATAATCCCCGGCGAACTAGCTCTCCGCCGAGGTCCTGCAGCTGATCCAGCAAGCCAAGCTGATGAAGGATTCGCAAAGTGGGAGGTGCCAGACAGATGGCAGCACCAACATCCGGAGCAACTTCGTTGCCGCGCTCGAGAACGGTAAAATCTATGCCTGCTTTGTGCAGAGCGTGCGCGGCCGTCAGTCCTACTGGACCTATTCGAAAGAGTTAGTCTATAATTGAACACAGCACACTTGATTAGCTGCAGTCCAATCTACTCACCGCCGCCGACAATGATGACTTTGAGATTAGTCATAGCCATTTGGACGTTGCCCCGATTGTTGATTATGGAAGTATATCTCTGTAAGATCATGTGAGTCTTGTCGCTGGAGGATCTAAGTAAAAGAAAACACGTCTGTAATGCTTGGTTTATATATATATATATAGTATATATATATATAGGTTTTTGATACCTGTACCAGTGGCTTTACATGACATCAAACGATATCGTATAACCTCGCAAAACTCGTCGGTGGATCTCTATGATTTTTTCGCTAAATTATATATATACAGTTAGCATATTACCATCTCTAGTAAATGGTGTCCCAAACGCTGCAGATACCCACAAACGAAAGTTGCGAGGTTATGCGGTATTGATATTGACAAATGTTTACCAAGCGGAAATATTGGCGACGATTAAAGACCCATTTAACGAACGGAGTGATGGGCGCATGAGTGCGTCTACATCCCGAATGCCTTGACTTTAATTGAGTAAAATTGGGAAGTTCATCACTTGCGAGAGAAGTTCCCGAGCTTCATATAGAGATTGCGTAGCATCAACGAAGTCAACAAATCACCGTACATGCCTCTGCAGTTACAATCCCGAAGGGTATTGCCTGAATACAAGAATCGAAGCATCTCAAATGTCACCATACCAAGATTCGCGACTGTGTGTGTTTCCAAATAGGTCAATCAAGCGTCCAATGGGAGTTGAGCGTAAGACTGGCAGCCCCTTCTTTGCCAACCACGCGGTGGCCCAAAAGGGAAGGTTTCCGCGACCATGTCCGTTGATCCATGGATTCTCCTATTATTAAGTAAAGAATGCCGGTAGAAGCCCCGTGCATACGGCGTATTCTCCTATGATATACTCCGTATCCCTTATTCTTCTACGACATGCTCCGTACTGCCCTAAGCTATACTCCGCACTTCGCACTCCACCTCCTTTCTTGTTGCGGAGCTTTCAATTGTCCTGATATACGTTTGATAGTGTCTTCTACATGAATTAGTGTAAGAATAGAAGCATTAGTTGCGAGCCAATAATATCACAAGGCTTCTGCTGGAAATAGAAAAACTTCCCTTACCCATGTTTCAGCAATACATGCAAATCTCGTACCTAGTGTTATCGCATACGTGTAACCCCTAGCTGGGATACAATGTATTAGGATGGCAAGTCTCTTGCGGAACCATCGGGCTGTGTGAACGATGCCGGTTCAGCGAAACCCTCCGTGATTGACTATGGAGACATTTCTAAACAGGTATTGGAGGTGGGTTGGCGGGATTCTCATGCAAAGGAGGAGCAGTTAGATTGCGGATTTCGTCAGGTTGGCACTCAATGTTAAGGTTGATGCTGCTGTTTGAGGTAATCTAGGCGGAGTTACTATCTGCGCCGCCAATACAGAACGGCATTCCGTCCTTTCAAAATAGCCGTCAGAGCAGAGCCGTCGAATAGAAAGACACCACTATCTTCTGAAAAATAACATAATCAGCTGGACCGCGGAGCCAAATTTCAGCATATGTTGTCGACTCCCATCATGGGCATAGTCTCTACCTCTTAATGTGGTGAGAGGCAAGGAAAGCGGCCACACTGAGACTATTATGCAGTAAGGAATATGATTGGATTCTTATATTTATGATTGTTCATTTAGGTGATTTTTTTGCGACCACGCCAAATATGAGGCTATAATTGCCAATCGAATCTGCAATCCCTCCGCTGACACTATACGGGCCTGGAAATGAATATATATGGCCTGGAGTATAGCGGCAATTGCGACATGCTAAGAGTCCTTACTTTTAGTAGCCTGTTATAGCGTCGGGGGCCTTATGACATTATACACCCTCTGCAATCGTAGCAGGTAAATACGCGGAATTAAAATGCTGCATCGGTCAGATAGTAATCATGTCCATTGGAGTGTGAATCCGATGAGCATACGTTGTGATGTCGGTGGCAATGGGTTTGACTTTGTGGCACAGCCACCCATTTTATGCTTAAAAGGACACTCGTCCCTGGATATCTGTGCCTGGGTCTCTCAACTTAGTTCATTGTTTTAATAGTATCAAGCCATGAAAACAAGCTGAGAATATTAACTAATTAACCATTCGACTTATATCAAGCGTACGTATGCATTTGGACCTGCCACGCTACTACGCTCTTGCAGTGATTTGGTGACGACTTCGTCCAGCAGCATTTGTCCCGAAGCTCAACGCGAAAGAGAAATAGAGGAGTCATTGAGCGCCAATAGAACTAATATATATAATCGGTTCATAGGCTCTATAAGTAAGTTATTGTTGTCGCTGCTGCTTGTACTTGGGTGTATCGGGATGAAAATTCTAGAATATGGATTCGGCAGCTCCGGACTTCTTCCCCCACCAGCATGTAAGACAATTGGTGTGAGCTGAGATGTAACCCTTCAAAGACAAAAACTTGTTTGCCAACTGACTCGTGAATCCAAAGCTATTGAAGCATTTCCTTTGACGAGAGGCTGATGAGGCAAAGCGCGCTGTGATTTGATGGCCAGCCGTGCCATAGCCGACAACCGTTGCCAGAAGTTATCGCGAACCGACAACCTCACATCCGGAAACAAGGCAGAATAACGCCTTCAGCCAATGCCCAGAATAAGATCGCATTCAAAATTACAATAGCCGGCGTCAAAGAAATCTTTTTTATGAATTATACAGCACATGAAGGTAGAAAGGCGATCAAAGATGTTGTCGTGATGACCTCCGTCAAGGGACAACGAGAAGCCTGAGCGTATGAGAGCAACACACAACGCCAACCAAATGCTCAAGTTGCAATGGTCAATGAGCTGCAGGCCACAGCCCATTATTTCCGGCCAGATACGCGAATCTTTTTTTCTTACTGAATTTGCATTGATTAGCATGACGTCGCTGCGTTAGCTGATGGCTCGGAGGTGAGAAAATAATTGGCGGCACATCCCGACCAACACCGAGCCGCCGCCCGCCGTGAGTGTCATCCACCTCGCCCTAGAAAAAATTATCGAACGAGGCCATTCCCGCCCGGCAACTCATCGCCGATCTACGGATGTGCGAGTATTGACTCTGCAATTCGAAAAACTTGCTCTCCTGAACCGGGCAGCATGTCAACGCCTTGCCGATAGCCAAGAAAAGGAGCGAAACGGAATACTAGTCGATAGTTGCTTCTCGCAGGACAGAGACGTGTTATAGCCAAGACAAATGCGAGATGGTTAGTTCCGGGCACATTTCGATGCCACTATGCAGCAGCTGGGCAACAAGTTCAGATTCCTAATTCTTGATGACTACCTGATGCAAAGCTTTGGTGAGTTAGAGCTTGTCCATTGGAGGGTATCATCACAATCCCGAAACGTGCCGAGCCAATGGAATATGCGTGTGTTTCCATGCAGCTAGCTCAGACCATGCTCGCCCTCGCGTTTATTCCTCTTCTGCAAATTTTTGGCCCGACAAACTCGGCGAGCCAGCCGAGCGGTTGAAAGTGAGGCATCTGTATGCCCTCGGTTAATACACAAGTGACACAACATCGCATTGGACCTTGCCTGATGTGACCCAAAGCTCTTGGCAGCCCAATGCAGCAATGCAGCTAAACAAGAGACCCAGAAAAGTCTCAAGAGCCCAGAGAATCAAGTTGTGCAGCGTTAGTCAGGTGGGTGCAGAACTGCCGGAGCTCCCGGAGCGCCGGCAGATGGCCCAATGCCCGAGCAATGTCTAATCGTCGGCATTGCGAGAAGTGGCATGCTATGACGTCGAAGCCTCATTGTCGTGATATTTTTCTTTCTCACTCTAGGGAAAATCATCAGATGACATCAATCCGATGAACGGATTCGTTCGGCGACAGACGTCGCGGGGAGACGACTATGGAGATTGGTATAAAGAAGGTCGTGCGCTCCGCGTATCTGGATGTTATTCGGACCACTCAGCATCAGCTTCAACATCCTCTACAACAAGCGAGCAGCTTGGATCAGCAGCTTCATTAATTGGCATCCATTTACACCATATACATTAATATATATACCCCAACAGCACCGCCATCTCGAGCTTCTTGAACCATCATCACTCTCATAATACCCATTAATACACTTTTGAAGCAACTTGCAAATAACATCGCCAAAATGTTCGGCAACTTGGAGCACGCTACCCTGCGATACATCGCATTTGCCAACCACTTGATGATTCTCATCTCTTCGACCATCGTCACTGGTCTCGTCTCTTGGTTCCTTCACAAGTATGACTACCGCGGTGTTAACATCGTCTACCAGGAAGTCATTGTATGTCTACCCACTTATACCATCCTCTAGCTCTTGCAAACTAACAATTGCCCCTCTCTAGGCCACGATCACTCTGGGCTTCTGGCTCGTTGGTGCCATCCTGCCTCTCATTGGCAGATACCGTGGATACCTAGCTCCCTTGAACCTGGTCTTCTCCTACCTTTGGCTCACTTCCTTCATCTTCTCCTCTCAGGACTGGAGCAGCGGAAAGTGCGGCTTCGGCAAGCCTGGTGAGGGCCACTGCTCCCGCAAGAAGGCCATTGACGCCTTCAACTTCATCGGATTGTAAGCATCTTACTACTCCCCTTCTTCTAAACGAGCATCCCCGCTAACATCTACTTCTACAGCTTCTTCCTTCTGTGCAACACCATTGTTGAGGGCATCCTTCTCCGTGCCGAGTATGCTACTCCCGCTGCTGCTCCCCACAACAAGGAGATCCCTGCCGGCCGCCCCTCTGACAACTCTGTCTAATCAACGACAGAGCATCTGCCAGATGAACCAAGAGAAACAGCACAGCAAGTCTCCGCTCTCCGCGCTTGTGCCGTTCGTCTGCAGCACATGTCAACATGAGAATGCCAGCCATTGTCTGTGCACCGCACTAGCATCTTGCGCAACTGAAACAGTCACCGCGTTTTACAAATAGAGAGATACCAACACACACCAAAATGGAGAGAATGAATGAAGTGGAGAACAGATCCCTATGTTAATGAGGTTGAGGATGGGATGGGGATTGCACGGACATGAAGTAATGATGGATAGATTCGGTCGCTTTTGATACCTTTGTTTACACCCAGCTCTAGACTTTCGTTAATGATAAAAATGATACCTTATACGCACTATGCCTAAGACAGTTGGTTTTGGTGATTCAACATGCAGCTCTCAAGAGTTTCAGAGCTTCATGGCATGATCGTCACATGATGGAGCTCAAAGTGGCTCTCCAGTAACTCAATCGCCAATGCGGACCCCGGGAGATCGTCAAACTTTTGGGTCACAATTAAGAAAGTGGCCTCGGGCATCCCTCGCTTCGCAGTACAAACGAGTGCCGAGAGTTGTCCATATTAATCGGCCACAGATGCAGCTAAGGTGGAGACATATTGCCTAGTAAGTTGGCGCCCTGAAAGACCTCATGATGCATATTCTTCGGGAGTCCCGGAGAGAAGCTGCATGGTTAGTAGTTCATGTGTGTGGTGTGCAATTCCGCGGACTTCACTTACACGATCAGCCCAAGTACGACTGTACAGAAACGAATAATACTTTGGTGAAAATATGTAGATGAGTAAACAAACCTCTTACTGTTTGCTATAAAGACTCTTTCTTATGCTTTCTTCACCTTCTCATCTTTTTTCCATCTTTTCTCCCGGTTTTTTTTGGAAAATTACAGCCATCTGGCGGTTTGCTTTCTGGCCGATTCCAGAGTAGCATCCAAATCGTAGATCACCTGTTTGCAATTACAAATATCATGCGCGCATTCAACGAATGGTAGCAAGACTAGATATTAAATAATTACATATCACGGAATCAAGGTAAATTCCTATTCGCCTACAAATTTCTGCACGCGTGATAGGATCGCCCATTCACTGGGCTATGAGTGGATCCATTTCAATGCTACTGTTCGGGAGGCGGAAGAACTCTTCCAAACTGAGTATCACGCATACACATTTGGGCTAGAGACTCGCAGCACTGTTGGCTGTGACGAGTACGTTCTTCTAACTCTAATCATGGGAAATTGGAGGGGGCTAACTACTGCTAAAGGTACAAAGTACCCAGCCATCTCGTGAGACATATTGATTTTATCCATCCTGGTGTCGCCCTCGTTGGGAATATGAAGAAAGAGCCCATGAAACGAAGTATACTGCCAGGGCAGCGGGTCTCTGCACGCGATGCCCTCGATGAACGAGCAGATGTTGGCCCTTGCACAGACTTGGACCTCATCCCCCAACCTGCATTTAATGTCTCTACAATGCGTCCAAAGGGGATAAAAGAGTTCCTGCTTACTCTTTGAATGTGTTCGCAAGCGGATCTTGGTACAGCCCGACTGCGCTCAAAGCATTCTATATCCCACCGGAAACGACGCTCTTAAACATTACCATCGACGTATCCTAGACTCACTACGACGAGCCCGATGACAGCGGTGAAGCGGATCTCGACGTTCAGATGTCTTTGCCCCTAGTCTACCCACAGACGTGACGATATGTCAAGTTGACGATGACTATTATACCACCTATGGGTGTGAAATTTACTGGGGCATGTTTCAGAGCTGGCTGAATGCTATTGACGGCGTAAGCATACCCCTCCATGTTCACTGCGGCGGTGAATTTAGAGTGTAGCTGGTTGAAAGGTGGACTGACCAAAGGAGTTATAGTCATATTGTGATTACACAGCTTTTGGAGAGACAGGAAATGACCCCGAGATCGACCCAACATATCCTGACAATCACGAAAACCCTGGTGATCCCGATGACGGAATCCCTGAGGGATGGTACAGAGGATCCCCTCAATGCGGAACAACAAAAAGCACAAACGTGTACTCTATATCATATGGGTGGGATGAACAGCTGCTCCCATACAACTACATGCACCGGCAGTGCAATGAGTAAGCCCGCTGAGCCATGTCCTCTATTTGTTTTTTAACAATACTGATTTATCGCGCGTTGTTAGATTTATGAAACTGTCGCTCATGGGGACCACGATTGTCGCATCTACAGCAGATCTTGGGTCAGCACCATCCAACATCTGTGACCCCAGTAAGTATGACGAGTGGTACTACCACGCCGTCGCGCAATACCCTGCGAAGTAAGAAATCCCAGAGTATGATACTATCAATTTGTACTGTATTGACTTCCTACAGTTGACCGTATCTGCTTACCGTTGGCGCGACTCAACTTCTCCCAGGTCTTGAGGAAGTCGGTCTTAATGCTCAGGGCTTGGCGTCTGTGGGAGGCTTTTCCTGGAATTACTCTCGCCCTGCCTATCAAGACGAAGTTGTCCAGGCCTACTTGGATAACCATCAGGACCTCGATCGCGACCGTTTCAACAGCCAGGGCCGTGGCTTTCCCGATGTCAGCGCCCTGGGATGGAATGTCCTCAACGTCTTCGGCGCTGAGAAAGAGATTGTATCTCAAGGCGGAACCAGCGCGTCGACGCCGATAGTTGCAGCTTTGATCAATCGCATCAACGACGAAAGGCTCAAAGCGGGGAAATCGACTCTGGGATTTGTGAATCCAGTCATTTATAAGAATCCACAGATGTTTGATGATGTGACAAAGGGAAACACGTCGATACGCGATTCTGTGGCATGAAGCGGCGGAAGGCTGGGATCCAATCACGGGCTTGGGCACACCGAATTTCAAAGATGCTGGATGTCTTCATGAAGCTGCCATAATCTGCTTGGAGGTGATTATAGAGAGCCGTTTCGCTTACATCACTGTTTGTATGGAATCACTATGGATATAGGCTATGGTACAGCATACCTACAAGTACATAATCTTGGTATTGTGTAGAGAATTGGACAAATTACACATAGACTTTTGGAAATATGGTCATTAATATATTTCATCTAGTGGTGGCATCTATACTAGGTATTACGCAAAGGGAAGGTAAGCAGCAATAAGGCCACCCCATCCGCCCTTGTTATCGGCGCTGAGAGCAGCTGCATTGCCATTTACAGTGACCATGTTCTTCACCAAGTGTGTGCCAAGGTTGAAAATCTTCAATCTCTTAGGCTGTCCTTCGATAGAGACAATGTTGTCTTGAGCATATGGGCCCGAAACACCATTAAGACCGTTGAAGAACTATTTGATGTTGTTAGCATTGAGATCAAACAGAAGGCACGAAAATGCAAGTGAGCAGTAATGTTAGTCTTACCTGCCAGAAGCCCAATCCGTAGAAAGTCAAATCGCTGCCACCGACAACACGAAGAGACCAGCCCATGAAGCACTGAAGCGAGCTTCCATCGCAGTTGGAGTAATCGGGATCAGAGTACCGGGCATCAGGCCTAAGAAACGAGTTAACATCAAAGGCACAAGCAGAAGTAAACAACTATGGGAAAACTCACGTCCAAGGTTGAGGAGCCACAGGTGCAGGTTGCCAATAGACAGTCTCCGTTTGCGCCATCAAAGCTTGCACGTTTTCAGCACCCACAAACTGATACTGATACAGCACGAAGTGCTCAAAAGCAGTGCCAACAAGCCATGTTCCGCGCTTGGATTCCACGAGAAGGCCTCGACCAACAGCAACAGATTGGCTGGTTCCATTCGTGGCACCGCTTAGTCCGTCCAGATCACGGTTGACAGACCAGCCCCAGACGCTTTCCAAGTAGGTCTGGCTGTTGGACTTCAGATGCATGAACAAGAAAGCGGCTTTGCACTGCTCGATGGGCGACTGAGGATAAGAGCGGCACTTGGTCTCGACCTCAGAGCCGATGGTTCCACCAGCACGGAAATGGGCATCCCACAGACCAACATCGCCGGGCTTAAATCCCGAAGCGTTGTTTTCCACGAGAATGGCACCAGGGAGGACATCAGCCACATCAAAGGCAATGTCGCTCACCTCGATGACGCCACGAGAGCCGGTATCGCCCATCTTAAAGACAACTTGAGGGTTCTTCTCATCCTCAAATGTCTTTCCATATGCTGTATAAACGATCGATTGATTAGCAGTGAAACTATGAGAATACGACTACACCGGGAATGATCACTTACCGCTAATAGTAGACCAAACCTCGCCGACGATTCTAGATCCAACAGGAACGTGAATAGTGCCACTAACTCGGTAGTTTCCGGCAGGGAAATAAGTGATTCTTCGGTTGGCATTAGCCTTGAGAGCAGCATTGATGGCCTTGGTAGCATCCGTCTTGCCGTCACCGGTAGCACCAAAGGCTCGGACACTCGAAAAGCAGCCGGAGCTGTACTGCTCATACTGAGGCCGCGACTTGGTCCAGTAGGCACCACTGGAGTCGACCAAGGCTTGGGGTCGCGACAGAGAGCCGCTGCTTTCGAGGTATTTGCCAGTAGTTTGATCCCTATAAACAGTTCCCTGAATAAAAGATTTAACTGTGGTGGAGCGAGTTGATCCAGAAAGAAGAGAGGCTCCTTGAGTATCAGCGACGACATGGCCGACGCGGTTGATCTTGAGGTTCTCGATGATGAGGGAGCCATCGGCATTCTTTGTGTGTTGGGAGACAACAACCTTGTCGGTAGAAGTAGCTTCGGAATCGATCAGAATGACAGATCCTACAGAGTTGTTTGGTGGGGCAGTAAAGTTGACGCCAACGTTGACATTGTTAAACTTGATACCCTGGAGAGACAGTGTAAAGATGTGATCAACTTGGATTCCTGTCTTGACATTGTTAAAAGTCAGGGCGCGCATAGCGTACTGCTGGTTGTTCAGTCGAATCTATACGCATCACCTAGATCAGCCGTTGCTCATTTGTTTTCAATTTACAGCACAGAAAAACTTACTCCAATGTTGCCTCCGGTAAACTCCAAGTCACCCATGAAAGTAGCGGAGCCGCCGCCACCGCCAGTGGTTCCGTTGAAAACGACACCCTGGTGTAGACTGTTCTCAGCCATCTTCATGTGGTTGAAACTGAGAGTCACAGCCTGGGCAGACGGCCAGTTGACACAAGCCACGGATGACTTGACGTCTACATTTGTGGTATCGAAAACGAAGTTTCGAACTTGGTAGTAGAGGTTGATGGTAGTGGGAAATGGCGAAGTGGTTGGAGAAGGGAAAGTATCCAGCAGATACCGACCAGAGAAGTTCTTGTCGGCCTTGAGGACAGGCCTGTCCAATGGGTTGCCAACAAGCTGGGTAAAGATGTAGCTGTTGAGGGTTCGTGAGATCTTGTAAGTACCGGAGGGGAAGTAGATGAGAGCTGGCTTGAGAGTCTTTGCAGGAGGATCTCCTGGACCGCAACCCCATAGGCAACGTCCTCCGGCTAATCTTTAAGCGTTAGAACGAGATATCTTCAACGATACTGGCTGAGGTAAACGCAAGTGGGAACCGTACCATCAATAGCCGCTTGAATCGCAGCGGTATCATCTGTTTTACCGTCGCCCTTTGCACCAAAGTCTTTCACGTTGCGGTAGACGGCATACGAGGAATCGTTCAGAAACGGAGAGACGCCCGTATGCTTGATATTTTCCAACCAAAAGTCTTGGTGTCGAATGACAGGATGGCACTGGCCGAAAGTGAGGCTAGCATCCAAAGACAAAGAGAGGCCGCGGTCAACAAGTCTGGGGATTTTGTGAGCATGAATTGAATCTATTGTGTGTCTAGAGACGACAAGAAAGGAGAACAAAGGAACCTACGCCTCTGGAGCCATCTCAATGGCAGCCGCATTCACTGCGGACGCGACTCCCGCGAGCCATGTCAGCAATTGAGTTGCTCGAACCATGGTGGTGCCGGTCTCGTAGCAGAACAATCAATACAGATACTCTGAACAAACTCAAGCAATCCCAATCCCATTGCACTGAGCCGCGGGGAGGATTGGGCATTTAAACGACAATGGTAAACAAGTTAACCTTGATCCAAAGTCCGGGGCAAGATCCGCAAAATTATCCGTCATGTTACACCTGCTGCTACAACCCTGACGCTTTTCCGAAGCTTGGACTTTCCCCAACTTCTGGACAGCGAATCGGGAAGCCCTCCGAAAATGCTCAAATGCAGGTTCAACAGCTATGGTTGGTGGAAGATATATAATCTGGGGTACCGGCGGTACTGAGAGCCGGCCCGAATGGCCTGGAGCAGCAGTGAGGATCGAATCATCGCGAAAGGCAGCAAGGGACGATCTTGTTGTGATTCGTGTAAATTTATGTCTACGAACTAAAACGGTGGGGCAAACAGCTACGACGGCGCAGTTTAGGCATTGAAAAGGATATATGAAATGTCATCATGTCAACGTTGAAAGCCGATGCGCTGTTACGTACAACTCCGTTGATCGATTACAAGGACACACAGCTTAGTCTAGAATCCTGGGCTGAATGATGTTAATGGATAACGTTGAATGCTGTTCTCATGTATACTTGTACAGCTCACCGCAAAGAAGCACCGCCTCTAGCAGCCGACAAACAGACCATGTTTGAGGAGCATCCATGCTTGTAATGACCCCCACAGATCAAATCGGGAAACACTGTCTTGCCCGATTAGATGGGCTGGAGAAAACTCACATTGTCATGCGCCTTTGGAATTGGGCTTGAACGACTGCTCCAGCCAGCCTGATGAAGAGGGTTCTGTTATACAAAGAAGCCATTGACCTCTGCCACCGTAAACTAACAGCAACTATTCATGATGCGGCCAACCAGTGATTATATGGGGGCATATACTTGGACGACCATCTCAAAAAAAAAAACAGCCATTCTTCGGTGATGTTGCAAGAAGAACCAATGGATGCCAGATGATGCTCTATTCTAGAAGTAACATTTCACGCCTTGTTGTCCTCCGCCTCTTCCGCCTTCAGAGTTTTAGACGAATAGTTGAAGCGGAATCTATTAATAAACAATAGACGACACTCACAATGTCCTCAGATGCTTGGTGCTGGGGTATGGAGAACTTTGTTTGTCCACTTGGTTGAAATAGGCAGTTGTGTAACCCAGCAATATGCATGCAAGGTTCCAATGTTACCTGTCACAAACCACCCCTTGCGACTACAAAACGGTGAAGCAACACGTAACATGAGCCTTACTTAACCTGACAGAAAGTGAAAAAGAATGAAAGAAAAAAAAAGAAGGCGACTGAATCTCAATCGCGTTGTTTATATAGGAAAAGCCCAATGCGGGGGTCGAACCCGCAACCTTGAGATTGCATCAGAGCGTGTGCTCGACTAAGAGTCTCACGCTCTACCGATTGAGCTAACCGGGCAAGTCACGTGTCGGTCGTTGACCAATCACGAAACGCCGATTGAGCTGTCAGTCGCTTGTTGTGAAGAGACGTTCTTTTTGCACTCTATGAAGCTATTGCATGGAAAACTCTACCAAGTTCTACCAAGTAAAAGCAAAAGAGACGATTGCTCTCACGATTGGGGTTTTTCCTTTTCTGCCGACTTCGCATGTAATGTTACTCTGGTCATCGCCTTGCGTGATACAGGATTCTCGTTGTGAATAATGTTTTGCTAGACATTGGCAATTAAACCTGCATGTCAAACATGTTGATGGCGAGTGGAGTTGAACAGAATACCTTCATGTACTACCAAGGAAGTTACCTGTAGCATCATGAAATTTTTTTGGAATACAGGGTACGTGCATTTGTCGACATTGCCCGCGCGAGACGGCATCGCAGAATTGTCTGAGACACATCGGTTGCTCGTATAACCCTGCTGGCAGTATCCCAATATCCAATCTCCTATCACGACAAATTTGCCAGCAAAATACATGTACCGCGTACTACCTGTGTAACCAAATAGCCAAAGGTCAAAACAGATTGGGTGATCAAATGTCAACCGGTATCTGTTTGCATAAATCGTCTTACACCAGTGTTACCGCCATGATCTCATCATATTTATACTGTCTGATAGCCAAGGACACGGTTATATAACGCTACCACAGCACTTTTCGCCCACCAGAGTGGAATGTATAGCCTCACCAAGACAAGGAAAAGCCCTCAAGCATTATATCTCCCAACAATGTCTTTCTACGAGTCGTTCCTTAGCCCAAGGGGCCTGTTGGTGAACAACAACTCAAACTTTGTCTGCGATGGGCCGAACTTCTCCAAGCTCCAACAAGCGACGCAGGCAACACTAAGCTTGCCATACGATGACCAAGGAATTCGCTATCATGTTGGGGTTTACTACCAAAGGAATGCAAGAGGCATTGCTCAAATTGGACAATTCTGTTGCCAACACTTGAAGCTAAACCTAACAGCTATACTCTGATATACTTATGCCCATCATGGATGACTTTTACAAGGTACACACCCATCCCCAGTTGTCGTCAGTCCTTTCAAATAACAACGCAGCAGATTACCAACCAATCCATGGTTCTGGAGGCAAGCAAAAAAAAAAAAATACTCCATTCTAAATCTTGAAATTTGAAATGCATGGAATCTAACCCTCCTAATCAGAGTGGATATCGTTCCGTGGGAAACGTATGCAAACTTATTCTGGAGCTCGCAGCTGCGGCCAAGTGGACTATGGTAAAGAAACCCCATCTTCCAATCTTCCTGAAATTCATCTGATCCCGATATATGACTCATGTTCATTTAGACAAGATATTTGATGCTCTTGAGAGGCTCTACGGCCATGAATCAGACAACAACAACCTCCGCGACGAAGTTCAGGCGAAAATGGAAGAACGCATAGATAAACTCACTACCTTATCGGATATAGCCACCGACGTAACCAACAACATGAGAGTTGCCATTGGAAATGTTACTGAGGCGCAAATTCTGGTCAAAAGGATTGGCGCTGATTTGTCCAGTCAAAGTATCATCGAGCGACTTCGCACATGCCACGAGGGCGGGCTTGACTCGGAGGAGGATTTTGACAGTGACTGTAAGGCGTTGGGAATTCTCCAGGTGAGCTCTTAACCTAGACAATCTCTAGAGCGGCATATCATCTTTTTGTACCCGTAGTTTCACGCTATGGTTGATGAATAAATTGAACAGGGCATAATAGACAAGCAGAATATGAAAGACGACTCAGGTTGCTCAATGGAAAACTTACAGCACGCTGTCGGTACGGCATTCTCTCTAATTGATACTTTGGGTCGGAAAGCGAGTGATACTGATAGGATACTGCTATAGGAGCCTCTGTCGACATCTGGAATGATCTCACTGCATTGTCTACCTATGTGGCGGAACATACAAAACCTGGACCAGGGCCTCTTCTGGGTCTACAGAAGAATAAGCTCTTGGAGATGTGGAGCGATTTGGCGACTGAAGGTACGAGAAGACCAACGGTGACTAGGAAACTGCTAATTGCCATATGCTAACATTACTCTCTGCTCTCTAGTCAAGAAGTTCCTAGACAATTACATGGGGTAACTCAAGCTTTATTGCGGCTCTAGAACCATGAACTTGCCCGTTTTGCAGAGGCGCCTGCTCTGGATGATCATCTGTTGCTCAGCTACAACTTAGCGTAGCCTTTATGAAGCTCTATAAGAAAAAGAACAATTTCAGACTGAGTTTACTTGTGTTTCAGTTGATACGTTATGTGTTGTAAGCTTCACGGATCTTGGCTTTTATAGTCCGGATCTGATATATTTCATCGGACTTAAATCTTGTCTTGGTGAGATACGGGTAAAGATTGTTAATTGCAAACTATCGTTCACTATATCTCCTCCAAAGATACCGTGTTAGCTACATTCAACCACTACAACTGTTGTCCTAGCAGTCTATTTGGAGCAAATCGAACATGCCCTTTCCATTTCAAATCAACTCCTGCCAATCCACTCAAGTCAACATCTTCAGGATTCAGAAGCCTTATCTTCCATTGCGTAAACGGAGTGGGTTCGGCGTGATATTTAGTTTCAAATATGGGATCATCCCACGTCTTTCCCCTTTCTCCTTTTTCGTTAAGCTCGTAGGAACACTGGCGAGACTGGGGAAGGCTTACAAAGCGAAAAACCTGGCCACCTCGTATATCTTCATATATTCCAGATGTGGTAATTTGCAAGTGAACAACCACCATGCCATCCTTGATGGCGTTCTTCTTTGGAAGAGCTCCCCTGAGAGTTACATCTAAGCCACTCAGCCTGTAGTGAGATCCCCCGAAGGAAACCCCAGCTAAGGCTTTGTTGGGGGCTAGATTAAAGCTGCCAGTGTATGTTTCGCCGAAAGACCTTTGGCCAGCAATTCTCCAAGTTAAATGGGAGCTGCCAGTGTTGTCAGCTATTATTTACTTCGGGAGAGCGTTGTGAATGGGCATATATTCACCTTGTCACTTTCACCATAGTATGTGAAGCCTTTTTTGTAACGGTCAGCTCACCCTTTTAGAAGATAGAGAGAGGCAGTAGTAGCTTACCTTGGAAATCGCTGGGATATTGCTCGTCTATTGTCCCTATATCTCGGGCGATCTGATAAAGATCACTGTCATAATCTTCAATGGATTTTGTGACGTCAAGAACAATTTTGCTTTCCGAAAGAGCCCAGTACATGTATCGATATACCCACACCATATTCTGTAGCTCAATTACGACACCCGTTTTGAGAGCCAATAGACGATCATAGAGCTGAGCTTCGGCTTCGAGGTAGACGTCTTCTTGACCCGTATAGCTATCAATCAAGCCGTGGAGATCTTCCACCTGCTTTGCGCAACGAATGAGTTCCATTTGAGCCTGAACATACTCATACCCGGCTTTAACAGCTTCAGCCTGGATTTGGACCAACTGCTTTCCATTGATCGCGTGCTTCCGCAGAGCAAGCCGGCATGCAGTTGCGCCTTCAATTCCAGCCATAACTGCGAATGCCATCTGATCATCTGACTCAAGGATTCAAATGTCCCACGCTGCCATGGTGGCAATGGCACTAGAGTCTGCATCCCCCTTTGTCGTGCCCGAGATTTCAGCGATGGAGGGAACATCAACACCAGGATTGGATTCAAGGGCCTTGATTGCCTTGTCCATTTGAGATACTGATGGATATAATTTGCCCAGTGCCTCGACAACTTCCTTTAGCTTCTTGAATGTCTCTGAGGTGACTTTTGCCGCGACTCGAATCGCGATTTTTTCAGCTTCTTCTGCAACCTCAACGGCTTTCTCGGCTCCGCCAACTCCAGCCGGATCACCAGCACACATTTCGCCAATGCCAACTGCAAATGCTGAGCAGATGTCAAATTAACCTCTTCCATGTAGGTAGGCGTGAATCACGACAAGATACTTACTAATGACCGCCATGGTGATTTCTTTTATTGCTTTGAGCTTCTGTTCAAACTTCCACTTCTCTATGCCATCCTGGAAATGCACCCCAGCAGCTTCTACAGCGTCATTGTCTAAGCTGAACTGTTGATCGCAACTGTCGGCTGCTTTAGCAGCATCTTGATACTTTTGATATGCCGCGTCACGCAGTTTGCCTTGCATTGTTTGGCTGTCAATAGCTTCGGAAAGCATCGTCTCCCACGCCTCAATTTGCTCTTTCAGAGACGTTGCTTTATCCTGAAAACGGTCGTACTGAGTATTGAACGCGGAGGCGGCTTTCAGTGCCAGCTGCATGGTCTCCTTGTATGTATCTAACACTAACACAGGGGCATAGGTCATATTTTGGCCCGCCATAACTCGGCCTGCAAGTTGCTGGCCCAGGGCCCCGGCTTGTGTGCTGAGCATTGAGTAGGATTTCTGACCCGCTGTGATGACTGCCACGTAAGAGCAGATGGAGATGGCGATTGACGTATTAATCCAAAACTGAACCAGCGCAACCCGTAGCTCGGTCTCGAGATTGGCTTGTAGCTTAGGATGGGTATCGTAAGGATACTTCTTGAGATATTTGACAACCACCTCGCCGTTATCGAAGGCTACAGCTGCCCCTTCTCAAAGTGTTTCCATGTCTGCAGGAACGTGATAAAGTGATCTCTTGTTTTCTTTGTATCTTAGTTTCATCTCAATAAGAGGACCATCGATGGCTTCACTGTATTGTCACTTGAGACTCGTAATCCAGATATATGGAACAATATGTGGCTGGAGATCGTCCGCCTCCCCTCCTTTTTTCCGAACCGCATATTATTCTGTGGAAAAACTGAGATATTGGCACCTACAAACAATAAAACTATCTAAATCCCGGCATCCACAATGCAGATCAGGGCAGCATATACGCCTAAGCCCCTTTCAATATGACCACAAGCTCGTTAGGATGTCACATAGAAGTAGCTATGCTTTTATCTAAATGATTATTAGTTATTATAGATGGTAACTATATATACGGTAGCTAACTTTGCTATCTTTGAAGAATTTAGTCAAAGGATTTGTATCAATGCTAGCACAAGCACTAGGATTAGGCCTTTGGAACTGGTACTGTTTCCTTGCCTGCTGCCTTATTCCAGGCGTTGATCCTAATCGTCGCCTCAATGCTAGCAGTGTGGTTGCTCACCAAATGCGAAAAATCATCAATCTTCGCATTAACAGCGCTGGCCAGGTCAGGCGTGAGGTTGCTAACCAATGGATCGCCCTTCTTGTTGGCGGGCACCGGCTTCGGGCCTGCAACCCTCGCGCCCCTTCTGGTGGAAAAGCCTCTCTTGGATGAGGTGCAGGCCGCTACAGGGCCCATACAAACAATTGCTGAATCGGCCCAACGATGAGTGCAGCTGCCACCGGGGGTCAATTCTTGACCGATGATGCTGTCGAGGTTATTCTTGGCATTGACCAAGCAACGCCAGTTTCCGATAGGATCGAGGCCACCAGGGTTGACTTTTTCGTAGAGAGCAAGCACAGATGTTTGGGCGTAGTCTTCTTGGGGAGCTGGGAATTGTTAGCATCCGCAAAACGGAGAGAGAACAGGAATACTGGAAGAATTACAGTGGTTTGCGTAGTCATCAGGGACGCAAGAATCCTGGTTGACAGAATTCAGGTATGCAGAGGTGGTACTGTAGACATGAACAGAGCCAGTTGACCCTGTTTGGTCGTTGACATAGGCATCCAATGTGTGAGTCAACTCATGGACAAAGACAGAGGGAATATAGCAGGGACCGTAGAACGTAGTCACCGCACCACCGGTACCGGCACTGCAGGAGTTTGCTGGGAGAGCAAGAATGTGCTGCGTCCACTGGCGGTCATGAATCGGGATACGACCGAAAGCATCTGAAAGACATGAATAGATTAGAGAAAGCGATTTCAACGCTATTACTTAAATGGGCTGCCTTACCAATCATGTTAACGATCGACATCTGAGCCTGATTGTGGCGGCACATCACGACCGCACTAGCGCAATCGGTGTAGTGAACATTGTAGACTTCAATGTCATAGGGACTGAATTGAGTCCCCTGGACAACTGACAAGCAAGCCTGTGGGATCCATCCCCAGCCCCATTGGTCCCACGTACTCTGAGTCGGCGTCAAGTGTTGGAAAAACACACTGTCAACATGAGGGGACAATCCATCAGTGAACAAAACAGGCTTATTCAAGGCCTGTCCCAGGACGCCGGAACTGAATAGGCCCAGTAACTGGAGGAACTTCGCCTTTGAATAGGTGTTGGTGGCCATTTTGGAATCAATGTCAATCACGCTTAATTAGACAAGATAGGAATGTATGACTGGATGGCTCATAACGTCAAACCAGCTCAGAAAGGAAAGGATATTCTCATTATATATATACTTGCACATCATCAGACTGTTCCTTGGCTTGTATCTTCGAATGCGGAAAGTATTACGTGGTAGACAAACCATTTCTTTTTGGATTATATGCCCCTGGAACCAGTTTAAAATCTCATCTTCTCAATAAGGAAGCTCAAAATGAAAGATACATGGGTGAGGCTGTCAACTGTTGGTTGCCATCAGACGATGAAGATTCTCGATAAACCGCATGAACGGAAACGATGTAGTTTATTGAATTGACTCTGTTCATAGTTTAGCGTTCCCGTCGGCTAGACCTGTATTACCAGCCTCAAAAAGGCAAGAGGGCCCCTTTTGTGGTGCGTCAGACATAAGCTTAGGTTTCCGATTTCTAATAAGGGTAAAAAATGCGGTACTAGTGTGAATGCTGACGCTCAGACCGAGTTCTGGATACGCCCTTGTCACACTATTTGGACCAATTGCCAAAGCGGTTGCGTATTGAGCGCTGTTGGACTTCAGCAATTGGCTCTCTCCATGAATACGTAATACGCCATTTCTTAGCTAGGACTGCTGCCGCACGAATGGGAACTCATACGAGTATCTCATGTTCCTAAATGAAAAGGAATCCCCCACACAGTTTTGTTACCCACCTGTGGTTTGGGCCCTTGTCAACTGATTGAGAAATGACATTTATTTTCCTAATCCTAACAAGATACTGGGACTTGAATGTCAAAAGAGCCAATGTCGAGCACAGAGATCCACATTCTGATAGCTAGGGTATGCCCGTGCAACTTAATTCTCACCGATATCATTACCAATACAATGATAATATAATCCTAGGTTGCCTATCGCTACAACGGGGACGGAGTTCAAAAAAGGTCCGAATCTATCTAACCCAGCTGCCGTGGCTTTTTCACCTTATGGCCGAAGTTGCCGGCATAGCCGTGAACAATTTAAAGGTAGGTAACCTATCTAATTATTCTGTCTTGTCCTCGTACGGGTTTCTGATATTAGCGCTTCACTCCTCAACCTTGGATACCAAAATAGTACGGGCATTAAACACTATCTTTTGTTAAGCACACTATGGGATCTGTGGGACACGATACAGATGATCATCTTCATATTCGTAGGTCATTTAATCATCTTCTTGAAGAAAATACATAAATTGAATCCTTGTAAATTACCTCTAAAGGGGAGAGTCAGTCAGAACTAGACCGTTGTCACCTTTTCTCACAAATGGCAGTTAGCCAATTGCGGATAAACAAAACCGAAACTAGTGTTCTCTAAACAAGCGAACTTTCCTGGTTGAAAGGCGAAGAAAAACCACGAAGCTTGGCGACCGTGGTGTTAACCTTAAGCGGCAAAGTTTTATTCATTGGTGAAGGTAATGGTAATAAACCGCCAGCTGGAGGTTGTGCTGATGGAGTTTCACTGTGCAAATATACAAAGATCTTTTGATATGAGAAGGTCAAGCATCTGTATGTGGGCATTTCGGCTAAAAGTGTGGCATAACATTGTAGCCTGTGTCGAAAAGACCAGCCTATCGAGACTTCAGGGCTGATACTCTACTCTTACACTACTGTTAAGTGAATCAGGTGAGAAAATTTTGGCCTAATAGAAGCGTGGCGTTTTCGATGAAATACGATATTGGCTGTGGAGATGGGTGGGCTCTGCTGCTTACCCCTGTATGTGCATGTGCTCGTATCAGACCTGCCCACTGTTCCATTGATCTGAGATCTTAAGTCTTTACTGCAGGGCTACTGCAACGCCGTACGCTGGAGCACGGACTTCCGAGTGTATAGGTCGTGTTGTCCGAAAGATCGGATTTTAATATTAGATGAATAAGGAGATAGTATGTAACTCGTAAAAATTGCCATATTCAAGGTAGGCTCTTTGGTATTTAACGAGATATTGGAACTTTTATTGGGCCTTCTTATGCTAATATGTGGACGTCCAGCCCACAACCGAGTAACCTAACCAAACCGACTGTAAACGCTGCCACGGGTTGATCGTTGTGGAATCCATGTACAATACCTAAGCTGAAGTATGGCCGTCCGTACATGCTAGCTTCGATTATGCGGTAGCACCGGGACAGACCAAGACCACGTGTAATATTAATACCCTCACAGAGCCTATCTGCTTGTTATTCGTCAAGGGTAAGTAGAGATCTTCAAACCTTTATATAAGTTATTTTGAACGCTTCTCTTCTGAACGATATCTATACAAAACAGTACTTTGACATGATACGGTGGCTCCACTACTATTACACTACAGCTTTGCTTACAAGAAATAAAAGAGAAATAAGAAATCCCGAATAGTGTATTTCTTACCACCTTGATATGATTAGGTAGTAAACAATGTTTATTTGATACACGATAGATCATTCACCCGCGTCGCACCCATCATTCCCGGTACATTTAAGTGCTGTCAGTTGACACATGTGCCGACGTTGGAACGAATAATCGAGAAGGCATTTAGTAAGCCACAGAAATGTATAACAGCAGCAATCATGACTGCAACATGGAGGATTTGGTGACTGGCACCGAAGATGTCAAACTTGTGTGGAACCCATCTCTCCGGAACCTATCTAAAGTTAGTATATGGATTCCAAACATTAGTCCAATAACAGTCTTACCCTGGCTGCATAAATGATTGCACCCGTAAGATTGGACGTGGCCATCCAGCCCATCCAATTCAATGACATGTGTGCCTTTTGAAGTTCCCATCCGTGGAGAATGAGACCATGAACAACGAATATAATAGAGCTCAGCCCAAATCCACCATAAAAGCACGCGCGCCAATGTCTAAATTGCGGAGAGATGAAGCGTGGGTGTAATGTAACTATTGCACAACATAGCGCAGTGCTGCTCGTCTAGAAGATTTTAGCGTATATAATAGATGAACACTGTTGGCCAACTTACAGTCGTCCAATAAAACCACTGTAAATTTTGGTTGCAGAAGAAGCCGTAGTAAATGGTTGGAATTCCGGCACCCCACATCAAAACAAGGATACCAAGATAATCTAATTTATTCCAGAATGAAGTGAGGGCCAGACTATGATTCCATAGGATGTGAAATCTTGGCAAATTGTTAGCAACGACATGAACAGAGGGCCTGAAGAGGTTTACTAACGTCGCTGAGAATGCGAAGCAGACTGCAACTCCAAGACAGTAAATGGATATTACCACAATATCATCAACCTGCGCGTTCGACTGAAACTGATAATAATTCCAGTAGAAGTAGAATGGCAGACTACAAAATACGATGCATCCAACCAGATGCGAATAAATGTTGATCGTTTGGTTGTGCAGATAGAGTATGCCGGTGTAGGAAATCCAGGTAGAGCCAGACGTAGGTCTATACCAGGGATTAAACTATTCATACTTTAAGGAGTAGTGTAATTAGCTTACCTATAGCCTGATAAAAGAAACTCGTTGTCTTGTTGCCACTTGGGTATTTCGTGGAAATACAACAATTTCGGCACTCTTAACAAGAGATGATCTGCCTTGTTCTGTTTCATAAGGGGATTCGTTTCCATACTTAGTTGAGAAACGGATTCTGATGTCACTCGCCGGAGAGACATTGTTTGAGAAAGGGGTCTTGCAACTGCAGTACAGCTGGTTGAGAAGAGAGAAGTGAAGGATTGTCGGCGTAAGTGAACCATCAGCAGATGACTTTCCAGTAGCCGCTCATCCCCTCAATGTTAAGTCAGCAAAGCGCTAAGGGATCCAATGGCAGCTAGTAAAACTTCAGCCCCCAAAAACTGGTCCAATCAACATGTTCGTGTACCTTCTGAAACCATCTTGAAATAACCTTGAAGCTAAGCGAGGGAGCAACCGTCCTCCCGCAGCCACACCGTTTGTGGTTGGTTAGAGGTTCACCTAACGCCTCTGAAGGATCGGCCCCTTTGAATGATGATTCGAATCATCAAACTCGACTCCCCTCCTGGTGTTTTGCCTACACGAGATGTCTTTCTCGATCCCCAAGAATGAGCGTTCAATCGCTACGAAGGAAATTCTTATTAAGTTCTGTTACTCTTTTCCAAGTTTGCGCTGGGCGCATCAACAGTTCCCATGGAAATACAACGGCCTGAATTTATAAACAACACATTTGTTGGCTATGTGCCAGATCCAGACGGTCGCGGAACGATCTCGCTACTATTCTCCTGCCTCCTCACCCTTAGTTTATGCGTTTGGTCGGCTATTCACTTAGACCTTCCGCCGTATGGCGAAACCGACATCGAATACACGTACAGATACCTGAAATGGAGTGTTCTGGGGATATTTGGACCTGAGCTTGTTATCTGGGCGGCTTGGCGCCAGTTTATTTCCGCTCGAACGTTGACAAAATTTATCAAGGAGGTTGGAGAAACCTTGTGCCGTTATGTTGCCAGTTGCTAATCATTTCTGACAGAACAGTAACAACGGCCGAGTCTCGCAATGGACGATGGTCCATGGGTTTTATGCAGGAATGGGTGGATTCGTTTTTGACATGGATACCCCCGAAATGCACGGCCCACGGTTTATCCCTCAACGTCGCCTTCACGTAACCCCTCGAGGAATTCAGCTTCTTGCTAAATGTGGCTTGCTACCTGACATTTCGCTGGAGGATATTAAAGATAAAAGCAAGACAGACGGATCGGGGAAACTCATCTGCTGTTTCCAGGTCAGCTGGATGGTAGTGCAGGCTGCCGTGCGAGTTGCGGTTGGCCTTCCGTTGACACCGCTCGAAACGAATACTATAGGTCATGTCGTCTGTGCCCTGATCAATTATGCTCTCTGGTGGTATAAGCCAAGATGGATTAAAGAACCAACAATACTCAGAGGGGAATGGACTCGAGCCATATGTGCTTTCATGTACATGTCCAGCCAAGTCAGTGCAGAGCACAAGGTCAATAGAGACGTCTTACGTGACTTTGGCGTCAAGACGGAGATGAGTGGAGTCATATACACCCCTGGTCATTTAGAGTCAGAAGCGAGAGCCGCCCCAAGAAGTGATCAAGACGATTCTGAAGAGGATATCCAACCTACAGATGAATCGGAGCCCTCAGACAACGCGTTCCCAGCAAATGGTCGTATCACAATGCGCAAGGGGCTTGAACTATCAGCACAAACATTCCACCAAGAAGAAGTGGTCAACAAAACTGGTCACAAAACAATTCCATCGGAAATGCGAGTCGAGAGGTGGAAGCTTACATGCAAAGCCATTGAACAATACCCTGCCATTAGAGAACGGCTTGATACCCCCCCCTGTGATCAAGATGAACTAAGATACCGGGAGGCTCATCGATTGTATCCTGAAATGCCGGACAAAGTTAGTCAGCACCCAAGAGGCCACAAGCCAAGTGAGCATGTCAAGGCGAGTTCAAATAAGAGTTGGTGGTGCCCATCAGAAGAGCTTGTGGTTGAACGTCCTCGAAATTGGCCGGGAGATGATTTGCTGCGTCATATGCAGGGCCATCTAATGGGCATCATTCTATGGTGCTCTAGTACGGTGTACGGCGCCATTCATGTTGCTGGTTGGAACGAACAATTTCCCACTAACGTTGAGTCTTGGTTCTGGAGGATGTCCGGCGTCTACATTGTGTTTAGTGGACTTCTGTGGTCATTCTTCAACCTCTTAGGTCACCTCTCCGGCTCAGTGTGGTGGTTTTGGTACGGCATACTGGAAGGCGCTGAACGTAAAAGGAGTCACGTCCTTATTTTCGTCTTAAGCTGCATTGGAGGGACTCTTTATGTTATCGCACGGGTATATCTTGTTTTGGAGGCCTTCATTTCTTTACGCGCATTACCTGCAGCCGCGTATGACTCCCCATCCTGGGTTTTGACCGTGCCTCATTTATAATTTTGACGAGATAGCATGGTGAGCCTAATGCAGAGGCAAGCTTTGCAAAAGAGTTTTGGTAGTCAAATGGTGCTTCCATAAGAGTTAAACATTCATTCGAGTAGATTTTTAGGATCCAAGCCTCGCTCTATCTCAATCAGAGTGTGAGGGCATTCCGTATTATATAATATCGAGATTTTGCCTCGAAGGCAACCAGAATGGCATAGAACTGTAGACATGCCTTAGTCGTGGTCACGACAATGCGTGTCTTAGATGTTAAATCAATTTTATTTTACGAACACCGGAATTCGAACTCTTGGTTCAAACAGAAGATAAAACATCAATAATGCCAAATAAAGCCGAATGTCCCATGAAGCGATGGATCCAGCTAATAACTTGTCAACGGCGGCAATACGCGGCAATATGCGGCAATATATAATTACCGCAAAGCCCGCTATGTATCTCTAATCAACATATCAATTCGCCAGCGTATAGCACCATTCAAACCCTTCATCGGAGGTTTTCGCATTCATAATGCCCTATCCCGAATGGATTAGATGTAAACGCCGGACGTTAAAGCCGGGATGTAACTTGGTGAAATCGAAGGGCCTACATTACATTCTATAGGTGGAAATCATTATGTGAATATATATCCAGAGAAATTGGCTTTGAGAAGCAAATTGCTATTTATACAGTTATTTTGTCAAAGCCAAGAGTTCTTCATACTGTCCTGAAAGTTACTGCAACACTCACCTACCTCCAGCATGAAACCGTTTGGCTTTTCCTTCTTATATTTATGCACATTGACTGCTGCATCACCTGTCACCAATGACAATCATGATTCCTACAACTTGAAGCCTTTTACCATTAACATCTCTGACGGTGTTTCTCGCATGCTAGAGCGTATTCGAGATACCGAACTGCCGGATAATATCCCTCAATATCCAGGGAATGAAGCTGGCATCAGTCTAGATACTCTAAAAGCCTTCAAAAACCAGTGGCTCGTTGACTTTGATTGGCGCAAAGAAGAAAAATCACTGAACAGGTGTAGTTTATGAAACATGATACTGTTTATAATTGTTATTCTAATCATATGCCGTTCAAGGTACAACCATTTCACAGCCAAAATAGAGAATCTTGATGTGCATTTCATACATGAAAAGTCAAATGAACCGGATGCGATCCCACTAATTCTCTACCACGGTTGGCCAGGGTCATTTCTCGAATTCATTCCAATCATAAAAGGCCTCACACAGAAAGCAAAGACATCTACTGGGAAACGGGTTTCATTTGACGTGGTTGTACCATCACTACCAGGCTTCGCGTTCTCATCCGCTCCAGGAGCTAACTGGACTGTGGACGATTCCGCCCGTGTGTTCAACACTCTGATGACAAAAGTCTTAGGGTATAAGACCTATGCAGTTCATGGTACCGATTGGGGCACAGGCGTAGCGTGGGGTCAGTTCGATGGGTTCAATACCTCAGCAAGAGCTGCACACCTTGCCTTATTGCCTTTTCTACCCTTAACTCCAGAACAGCTGAAGGCTGAAAATATTACGCTAAATACACCTCTTGATCAATTCGAAGAGCAGAGATATGTTGACTGGTCAGCTACGGGGAGCGCGTACTTTAGTGAGGAAAGTACAAAGGTAAGCTGCACCATACCGCCGCGCTAGGTTCTATACACTGACGCAGAATTAGCCTAATGATATTGGCCTTGTGCTATACGATAACCCGATCGGACAGCTGGTGTGGATTGGAGAGAAGTATATTGAATGTATGGGCTTTTGTGTGTACTCACTTTTGATGAAACATCAGCTAATTATCTCAGGGTCGGATCCCAAGGCGGGCACCAGCCCATCCGTGTTGACTCACAATGAGATTCTTCGCATCATATCCCTTTATTATCTGACCAAATCAATCTTGACATCCGGATACATCTACTTCCAGAATCCTATCGGCCAAACTGGATTTCGATACAATTATACGAGGGCCCGCACGGATGCTCCCATGCTCTTCAGTGGCTTCAAATACAATGTCCATTATTGGCCACGCGAATTAATTGAAACCGTGGGCAATTTGGTCCATTACCGAAGTGGGAAACCTTTGCTCAAGTTACTTGGATCTCCAATGTACTAACAGAGCCGAATAGACCATGACTTCGGTGGGCACTTCCCTGGGTTGGATAATCCCCCTGCTTTAATAGAAGATATACGAGAAATTGGGAGCCATTGGAAATAGAAATCGGGAGGATGAACATAAGTAGAACTAGTACGGTTCACTGTATGATTTCGGGAGTCACGAGGTAAATTCACATGAGTCTACAATTTCTTTTTACTCAATTTATTAGAGTAGACACTTCATGAGGTACATAACGCTCCTTGTGGCTGTAATCTAACGGCCCGCAATTCCCAGGTGATACACATGCGCAAAATGAAGGCTTTGAATGTAATTTCAGTTTCGGCTCAACTTTACGTGGCTTAAAAGAGAAAATGTCGGGCAACAGCTGTGCCAATAACTGTGAGAGCTAGAGTTTCCCACGACAGTGGTCGTGTAGTTATCGCAGTATTGGTGGGAACAGTGGGAATATTTCCACTCAGAAGCTATTGTTAAGGGTAATAAGCATTCATACTGCCATAGACCAAAACATGGCCACAGTGGACGCAACGTACCTTATCAATAGTGTGGACAACGCCGTTTTGAATGAGAGAATCTCCTCCTAGAATTCGGGCACCATTCAAATAGGCAACATCATCTTTGATTACAACAGAGACATTGGAGCCACCAAGAGTGCGGACAGTCAGCCCATCGACAAGCCAAGGTGAATACAGCGGGAATGATGGGCTGACAATGATATGCTCTTTCAGTACCTGCCCAAGTTGGGCCTGTGTAAGTGTGCTAGAAAGGGTGAACACATCATTGCTTGGTGCCAGGACAGTAATGGACCCTGTGTTTTCAAGAGCTTCAACTATGCCTGCTTGTTGCAAAGCTTCAGCGAACTTGACCTCGCCTAATGTCTGAAGAGTTGACGATAAGTTCCCTGGTAGGCTAAGGAGCGCATCAATGGGGCGAATAACGCCACTGTTGAAAGGAATGTCGGGACCTGTAACTTTGGAAGTTTTCCCTGAGCCTGAAAACACGAATGGAAGCGATGCAGCAGGAACGCTCCTCTCAACGAGAGTTTGGTTATTCCCGGGGCCGAGGCGCACTGATGGGCTTTGATACAGCGTCTCGAGGACAGTTCCTAGAGAGGCCGTCCGCTTCCGGAATCGCCTTGCAGAGGAGTTGTTTTGACCGCCAGCAGAAGGATCAATATACTCATTTTTGATCGCATTTGAAAAGTAGAGCGAGTTCTCGAGGCCGGAGGCAGCGCCAGCTTGACGGCGGGAGACAGTAGAATTGACGCCAACAACGAAAGCACCATTGCTTGGGGCATATACAACAACGCCAGGATTGGCAAGCACAGGCTGGCTTGCCTGAAGTCGTTTAGCAAATTCTGTGAACCCGTTTTGTTCTAAGACCGACAAGAGCGACTGTGGCGACTGTGCGAGAGTCACAGAAGCCGCGTAAAGGCCAAAGAGTGTAAGGAGGTGTTGTTTGTGCATTGCATGAATTGGGGGTGTGTGATCTGCGGGGTATAACAGAGGAAGAGATGAATGAGGAGGGCGATTTGATCGGGTACAGGTTGGGGGCCATTGAAGTGAGACAACATTATTTATCCTCTTCCGCGAACTTACAAGTGAGTTTGACTCTAAACGTTACCTAGTCTACTGTACGAAGAGCCTCAAAATAGGTACGTTCTCGCAGGGACAGGACCCAGCTGAATACGCCATTTTTAGATGTTCAATCACAATGGGGGCCATGCAGCTAACGACGGTGAGTCTCAACTAGGTTAAGACAACAACGGTGCCTCAGAGTTCTATCTGCCTATCAGAATCCGGTTCGGTGACGGTTTTCTTGGCGGGCCATCGTGGGCTAAGGTTATTCGGTAGTCTCTACATTGTCATATGCAGGCAGGCCTTTTCAGCCGCATGGGGAGACCCACAAGACATGCCAGGGGATAGATGAAGCGGAAATAATGAGGCGTGTAAGTACACTCTGTATGAGCAGTCATATTTGGTGAGTCGCAATACACAGTCGAATTGACACAAGCATGTCCCTCCTGACAATATGGCGTTGATTGTGACACACTTGCTTTCACTCGTCTCCTCATTGGGTACAGATGCGGCTTTAGGCAGCGAGAAGCAAAAAGGGTATCAATCAATTAATATCCATTCATGATAATGCCTAACAATTACCTTCGCCTCATAACCATATAGCCTATCAATTTGTTGTCTGGTGCAAATCCACGGAATTCGGCAAAGAAAGCACCTATGCTGCCTACAGGTTTATATCATTTCTCACGCAATGATCACGCTAGGTGACAACACCCAGGAAAACATTGATCAATATGACGATTACAATCTCAATACAGAAATCAAAGAATGAGACAAAGACTTATTCACGACTATTTGGAACTGGATATGAGATGGAGAGTGGAGGGGTGTTTTGATTGTAAGAATTGCAGCGAAAGTTGGTATGTGTTTTGAACAATCCGTGACTCTTCACATCTCAAATGGATGAACCCTTGCCCATCACAGCCGATTCGGCGCTTTTCTACCCAATCTTTGAGGCTCGTTGACTTCCCCTCTGTAGATTGACACCCCATTTGGCAAGCGTCCTGCCTAAGACGTGGCAGCACGCATGAAGATTTGGGGACTAACCAGTCACATTGAGCCAAGTGGAAGGATGGATGCAGTAGATAGAATTCGCTAGAGCTGAATTATGCAAGACTGTTTATTTCGTTAAAATGGAGGTGTGGTTGGGCCCCTCTTCCGAGCAGTATCTGGGTTATTCGAGTGTCGGCCTTCGCATCTCATGCTACCAGAGAGCATAGGTTTATATTTAAGTTTGCAATATCAGTAGCGTTAAGTTACTACGATGTAGGAATTATGACATGAATCTCTTCACCTAATCTTCCTGTCAATCAACTCATAATGGTTGACATATCACTAGTAGACGATTCCTATGTGCTTCACCGCCCCTTCTTTGTACCGACCAAAGATGGCGCCGTCTGGGCGATAACATTTACCACCTATGGCGGAACAATCCTAACAGCCGGAATCTCCGTTATTCTGACCTTGGTTTTTGTGGCACTCTGGGATCTTATCTGCTTTATTGCCATAGTATTTCCTGGAGCAACGACTCGGCGGCGACATCTTGCTCTGGTAACCCTTTGGAATTCCAACGACTCTTGGTTTGCTTTCAAAGAACTGGCAAAATATGCATTCCATTACTTTGGATCCGAATCTGATTTCGCTTACGGTCTCATATTCTGCGTCCTAGCGTTCATCATCTACGGTGGCAGCTTGTCACTGGGGATCGTTGGGCCCTCGTTGATGCAAGTCGGGACTGTTGCACCTGCACGACCGAGTGCCGTCTACTATCCTAGTTTGATCAACGACACGACCACTCAACTCGAAAACTACGGGATACTCTCTCCCGCAAACCTACGTGCCCTCGGCAGTGTGGATGCCTCCCTCGGTACACTAGGAGACAATGTGAAAATAGAAGAGCCAATCCTTCTTGGCCAAGTGGGAGGTGAAAATATCTATCAGTATTCGTACACCTACTCACTCACTGGAATTGATATCGGCCTCCAACACGGTTCCGAGCTTGCATTAAATGCTACAGGCTCTTGTAGAACCGAGTATGGGTGGATCTCAAACGCCTCGAATGCAAATACGGACGTATATCGCTTGTGGGATGATGCCACCCAAGGGGCAGTGGTCCCCATCAATCCGTATGCTCTTCAAGATGCTCCGAAAGCGACATTCCAATTTCATCCAAACGCAGTCAATCAGTCTATCCAAAATGGCAACATCTCCTTTGCTATTGTGGCTTGGTCAGCCCACAGAGCGAGCATCAAACAAGGAGATGATCCGTGGTATAAGACAGAAGTTCGGACGGAGAATATTTCGGTTCCTTTCAACGCGCCCTTTTGGGTCCAGCGATCAAGACCAGCGCTCTCCTGCTGGCAACAAGACAGCTGGACCTACGGTTCCCAAAACGTCACAAACATCTACGGCCTTCGAGAATTGAAAGGCATAAAGATTAAACCCGTTCTGCTCAGTGTCTTGGAAAGAGCTTTGGGTCTTCCGGTGGTGGTGAACTTGGGCAACGGAGGTGGTCTATCGGCACTTAAATCCGCAAGCACAAGCCCCAACGGCGCCATAAACGCAGAAGTTTCAAGCATCGCCGACGACCTGAAGCGTCTGATTCTGGCCAGCTTTGTATTGACACGGAATGTCCTTTTGGATACCACGACGTATAAGGCTGGCAGTGGACTGGACAACATTATGCAAGACGAGAATGGTGATCCTGCCGATGGCGCGGGTGATTTTGTTCTCTCAAGCCCCAACTTCCAAACCTTTTCCATGGTTGGCATGATTGTCCTCTTGGTGGTCTTTGTTACTCTCTTCGTCATAAACATGCTTTTGCATCAATTTCTTCGTTTTTACACTGAGAAGAACCCAAATGGGAAGGCCGGAGGTAAAACGATGCTGTTCAAAGTATTGCCAGCAGCCCAGCTATTCCGGCGTGTTTACGAACCCAGAGTCGAGAGTCAAGTGGATGCATTGTGGCCATGCTCTGCTGGCTTCCCATTAAAAGAGGATAAAACGGAATTTAGAGTGGACAAGTGTCCGGTAGGGGATGCAAATTGCAATGGCCATATCAATGGCGAGCTTCGTGGGCCAGAGCCTGTAGCTCAAATCAGTGAGGAAAACGCAACCACCACCACCGCCGAGTCATTGACGGCGAAGGAAAAGGCGACTGTGGATATCCAGCAGACTCACATAAATTGAGTTGAATCGCAGGCTGCTCGGCATTGGTTTGGCCTGATATTATTCGCGCAGTTTTTGTATTGATTGCTGTCTTTTTCCACCAAATTGGATTTGGAATGATTGAAGCACTTGACAATGCGTATATGAGATCCATACAATACAGTGGGATCCCTGGTGTTCATTTCGCCAACCGTAATTATGCGCTTGATCGTGCCTTGTTGCAGATATTCGAGGCATCATCTCCACCCGAGTCTCGAATCCGCTCTGAATGCACCGGCTCGCATCAATTATCTGAGTCTGTGCTAGTCTGGAGCCACAATCTCTTGGTCTGTTCTGTTCCCGCGATCCGGTAGAAACGGACGTGGGTCGCTGACGCTTAACGCGGATCCTCCCTCAGTAGCGTCGCATTGATCCCTGTAACATCCCCCGCAGGCCTTTCTGAGCTATAAAAACAGCGCCGTCTCCCGTCTAAGCCTCAAACTTGTCTTGTTCTCTTGCACTCAACGTCGGCCTATGTAGACAATGCCCTTCTTAAGTAAAGAATCACCCGTCCTCTCTCAATATCTGGTACAACAGCCCGTGAAAGAACAAATCGCCGAGTGGTTAACACCGAAACGGGTTGACTGAGCCGTGCCTACTGCAGAGGCCGAAAACGGCGCGGCGAAGACGGAGCGCAACGTCTAGGTTCGAACACCGGCTGGTCTACCAATTTTTTGCTGTTTTGTTCATTCTTTTTGGTAGAAACCGCTTTCAAATTCGATAGAATTACTCACGGTTAATACCTTTTATTCTCGTAGAACAAAATCAGTACTTATATGGTACTCAAGGGAGAGGTTGTGCTTTGGGGGCGAAATGCGGTATTGAAACTAGAAGCAAGCGTATTGAGGCCATTTTAGCGCCAGAAATCTTCTGAAGGGGGACCGGATATAGCACTACTGTAGCCCCCATTTTGGTGCGTGGAGCCCTCACGTTGCACATGCAAACCACAACCTGTGATACCAAGTAACGTGCACTCATTCCGGTGGGATTTGTTGTCAGTTTCGAGTTCTGGAGGGAGCTGCGGGTAAAGAATGATGAATGGAATGAGCAGCGGGAGTTGAGGCTGTTCAATTGGAGGGTCAGCTGACGGTTACATGATATTGACCCATGATATTTGGAACCTGGACGTTTAATCAATGCTACATACCTGATCTATAACCGTGTGATACAACATACGTAAGTGGAGGCTGCAATCATATTCAATAAGGTAAATGCATTATTTTGGCTTAGGTATTTCAAGACACTACATACCTAAATACATACATGTAGACAAGAACATCAATTTATATGGAAGTAACGTGGAAATGCTAGCCTGATCATTCGTAGTCCACTATCCAATATACCTACACGTTCCTAGGTAGATACTTAGGTATATAGATTAATCGAGCAAGTCCAACTGTATGTACCTATTTCAAGGGACGCGAAAGGCCCATTGTATCTTGAGATACAGTACAATTGCTGCAGCGCCGATGTTGACAATAATGTTCTGTGCATTGAGGCCACGCATCCCATAGCATGCCGCCCATGCCGCAATGACACTGTAAACCATTAGTTTTCACGTCAAGTATTGACGGTCATTGGATGCGTACACATTGCCAAGTAAGTACTGACTTTGCACCTCTTTCAATTGCGGGTTTGTCAGCTCGTCGATTTTCAGCCTCTTTTGACTTTCCTTGGGCCATTGCTGCTGACTTAGATGTTGCTTTTGACTTAGATGTCGCTGACTTAAGTGCTGCTGCTGACTTGGACATTGCAATTGACCTAGGTGCTTCTGCTGACTTAGATGACGCTGTTGATTTAGATGTTGATGCTGAATTTGATGCGTTAACGGATTTAGAACCTAATGCTTCTTCACCGCTGGTAGCTGGCCATAGAGAGAGAATCGCGAGCTGTTCTTGATGTACGGCAACGTGTTTTTTGAATTCCTCATGGCTGACAAAAACATCTCGTGCCAAAGGAATTGCTCTCCCCATCCGATCTGGCATTCTCGAAAGGACACCTTTCCATTCGTTGCAGAATGGGCAGTCTTCGGCCTTGAAGTTAGTGGGGTTTTGCCTCCCTCCTTCTCGAAGTCTTTTTAGCTGGACATCTGAGAAATTCCCATGGTTGTTCTGAATGTGTGCCGCTACGCGTTCGAACGAAAAGGGTCCACGGCTGCAAAGAGTACATATGTATTCACATCTGTGTCTCCGCAACTCATGTTCAAACCACGTATCGCAATCCTCAAAAATTTTTGCATCGCACTCTGCTCCACCCAGCGTACATACATACGCTTTGAGATCACTAAATGCGTGAATCCTGGGTTGAAAGTCAGTAGATAGGATTGGAGCTTAGTTATTATAAATACAGCATAATGTACTTACTGCCACGATTTTTCCCCATCAAAAGATTGTATCGTAAAGCATATTGGGCATTCAAAAGAATCGTGAGCCTTAGCTATATCAGCTAGACGGGGGAGAGCAAGATCAGACGTTGAATCTGCTATCATTGAGGCGTTTGGCGAAGACATGCCATGATCTTCCTCAGCGCTACGACCAGATTCATCAACGTCAGGCCGAGATATGCGTTCCCTATAATATTTGAGGATTTGCCTTCTTTTAGCAATGGCGCTGCCTAATCTGGATAGAAGCCCGCCATTACGAAGCTTGGTATGCTTTTGCTTAACAATATCAATATCAATGGCATCAGGGAAAGCCGGGTCGGAGACTCGAATTGCATTTTCGAAACGCTTGCAAGATGCTGACTTGCTCACGAGCGTACTTAACTGGAAGAGGGAATTTATAGATTCGGAAATTATTCGCAGAGCCACAGTAATTTCATCCAAAGAAAACTCGTCAATCTCATCGATCGGATTGAGTCCAAGAATTGAGGCCAGATCAGAGCAGATATCTAAATCGAGTGGAGTATCGCTCTTCGGATGACCATGTTGAATTATGTTAGTTACTATTATCTGTCAGAAAAGAACGTCGTATGTATTCACAATTACTAACAATCGCCTATAGCCTCTATTATCTCATCTAACTGTCGTTTTATTTGTTTCCATATGTCCGCGGCCTCGAAGAGTTGTTGATCGAGTGATAATGGAGATTGTGGATTATGCATTGCGCCTATATTTCCAGCCCATAGAGAGAATCTGTCTAAATAGTCAGAAATTACTGACGATTGTAAATTGAAAGATCTGTCTTTGTTTTGCTCCTCTATGAGTGTTATCAAGTAGAGGAAATGGTGTCGTACGCTCTGGCTCGTAGCCGAAATGGTCGAAAATTGTATCAAAGTTGCCATGGTTATGGAACAAGCGAGACAATATGAAACGGCTATACTCTATGTTAATAAATAATGAAGAGTAAACAAGGGATTTGTTCTTTAATAGATAACTGGATGTCTGATGAGTCGCCACTACCCCGCTTGGTGAGCACATGGAGATATTTCGTGTGATGCGATGTGCGATTGGTCAAAGCGAATTGCATATAGGTACATGTAGTGTAACCAACTGGCAAGCTCAGCCTGATTTTCGGGAGCAAAGTCGTCCCCATTAATCGCGCAAATTTGGCTTTTCTTTCCCGCTCGACATTCAACATCTTATATTTCTTCGCAATGTCAGGATTCCAGATCGCCGGAATTGTTCTTGGCGCTTTTCCCATCGCCATTAATGCTCTCGAGGCATATCAGGACATTGCGGAACGGGTTGGCCTTTTTCTCACCATCAAAAACGAATACATAAATTGGAAGAATGAGCTGAATTTCCATAAGCTATCATTTACAATCAACATGAGACAGCTTCTGCTTCCTCTCGTAGCAGATGACGACATGATTGCAGAACTCCTCAACGCACCAGGGGGCGATCGTTGGCAAGATAAGTCTGTTGCGGAACTCTTGGAGAAGCGTCTTGAAGGCTCCTATGAACTATATATGCAATACATACAGAATATGAGACGGATATTGGAAGAAATAAACAGAGAGCTTCTCATTGACTCCGAATGGGCACAGAAATTGCTTGCCAACTCAGTAAGAAAACCCAGATCTACGTCTGTAACAGATAATTGATTATCTTCGCTAGAAACTAACATCAAGCAAACGAATGAAACTTAAAACATTCTTCTCAAAAGAGGGACTTGCGCATCAAGTATACAAATTCAAGCTTTGCAACAATGAAGCCCTGCGCAAAAGACTCTTTGGTGAACTCCAGGAATATAACGACAAGCTAGAAAGACTATTGAAAACCAGCGATGAAGGCTTACGCATATCGACACATAGAAAGTCAACCCAACAATCACAAACAAATGACTTAGCCATGTGCGGTTTCTGGAAGAAGGCGAAGAGCGCTTATCAAGCACTGGCTTCTGCTTGGACTTGCCAATGTCAACAACATGACGCAAAACTGCTGCTCCAACATCGGGTAGCAGGGAAGGCGGAGTTTGATATCACTCTGAATGGGCGTATTGCTGCTGATTAATTAGTTCGGAAGATCAGAGTTTTGGAAGTCGACGACCCAGAAACGGCAAGATTAGATGAGAGTATCACAGTTCCTATTCATCAGCCTAGCCACAAACAGAGCTATCCAAATGGGTCAGCTCTTCAGATGAAGGGTAACGCAGAAGCAAGTGTCGGATCAAAAAGGTTTGCAAATATCACCGGAGACTATTCACGTCTGTAACGTGGCTTACATATACGCTTAGCTCCGGGTCATCATCAGTTACACTTACCTGCGTCACCACCTCTTCACTCCGCAGCACGACTCATGAGATATTAAACATTTGCACTTCATTTGAACCACCAGGAAGATTGTGCTATGGCTATCTCATTGATCAGAACTGTCGCTACTACGTGTACAATATCCATCAGCACAGCACCAACGTAATGCCCTCTGTGACTCTCGACCAAATACTCCAAGGCGAAATACATCCACTATTCACGCGTTCACAGAGATATACGCTGTCATTAATTATTGCATCCACATATCTTCAGCTTCTGGAATCTCCATGGCTACCTCCATCTCCCAAAAGAGCCGATTTTCTTTTCCCCAGAGGCAATTCCGATGCAACTGTCGTCGAAATTGACCAACCACATATAAGTCAAAACTTCAAACTTATGAACAAACGGGGCAAGTCTTCTGCGCCCAAAAATAAGTTTTATTTCGCCGAGACACTTGATCTTCTGGGCATCCTACTCTTGGAGCTTTGTTTCGGTCAAATTCTAGAAGACCAGCCATGGAGAAAGAAATTACCAGCTGGGAAGAATAATATAGAGAAGGCGGGTTATGATGTCTTGGCGGCTCGAGAGTGGCAGTGTCATGTCAATCAAGAAGCAGGTGGTGATTATGCTGACGCTGTCTCATGGTGTCTCGGAGGAAATAGGAGTGCGCCACCAGAGAAATGGAGACAAGAAATGCTGCATAGAGTGATACGGCCTCTCGAACGAAGTCGCGATTATTTAATCACTGGTGGGGTAGGCTTTTGATCATTGACATGATGGCATTTCCTTATGAGATCGATGGACCAACAAGAGGATAAAGTGCCCTTCATATTGGGAGATGCTGAACGCATAAAGAAGGAGTTTCTCATACAGTGACAAATAAGGTACAACTGTAAAACACTATGTTCTTACTAATCTGTTTCCGAAGATCTTTCTCCTCGTTTGACCTTATATGTTTACACTTATAGGCCAATGATTCACTATGATCCCAGCCTCCTTCATAATTGCTAATTAGCGTCTCAATGGTAACCGCCGAAATCTTGTAGTGTTACCATGCGCTGAGCTTCCACTCATCTAATCCTAAAAACTGATATACTACTGCCTCTCAAGTCCATAGACTGGAAACAGATGCCGGTCTCAACGTTATCTAGGCGTTTAGGATCTTTGAACCAACAAGTCATGTCTTCGTTACAGTAATCCTTTCAGAAAACTCAAATCCACCCTTTATTACCACAACACGATGATCACTCGCAAATATAGCTTCCTGACTGTAGGTGTGCGGAGTCATCCCCGAGACTGCGGCTAGTACACACTTCAGTTCGCCCTCTGTATCGCACCATTCACTCAACGCAAAGAAATGACGACGGATATTTGTGTTGGGTGATGATGGCCGAATTCTACCGATATTCCCATTTTTACCGGTAACTTTGGGCTTCAATTCGGCACTGCATATCCATAGATCATTATCTAAGAAAACCAGAGTTGATGGACCTACAAATCCGATGACTGACCGCACAGATGAACGCACAACACCGAGGCCAGGCGCTGTGATGGGAAAGGCCGATGTTCCTGGTAAGTTAGGATCAAAGGTCGCGGCTGACCACAAGTGGATTTGCGGCGCTGCAGATGAGGCTCTAAGAAGCTCGACGACGTATTCAGACCCGACATGGTATGATGCCGTTGTGAAAGTGCAATCGGAGTTATGTCGCAAAGGTTCGAATCGTTGAGCTTTCGGTGACCGTGGAGACTCTCTCTGAGAACTGGGCTCCAAGGATGGCGTCGGCCGTTGAAGGCGAATGCCCTCCGTAGAAGTCAATTCTTGATAGTCGGCCCAGCGAAAGACTCGCGCCACATCGCCAGTGATGATTACGAACCACTCTGGATTTGCAGGATGTCGGAACGCCGTGCGGGCGGAAGAGCTGGCTGCTCTGTTACAATCCAAAGCGCAATAATTTGTCGTAGAGTCGTCCGTAGATGGCTGCTGTGTCTGTTTGTGGACTGATCCTGACGGCAACCCCCAAAGCTCATCAAAGTTGTGGCCAGTTATGAGAAGCCGGTCGGCTGTGTCATTGATGAGCAACCGCACTACCGCACCACCGAATCGACGGTCAAGAATGATACGGGCTGCTGGTTGTTTTTGTCCCTGAAACCCTGTGGCAATATCCCCCAAAGACATTACTAGCTCGCCGACTAGGACACGGCCAGAGTCATCAGCTGAAACAACAATATTCTTCTCTTCTCCAAGAGCAACCGCTATGACAGATACTCCCCGCGCGTGTTGGTAAAGTGTACAAGCCTCGGCTCCGTCGGCGGTAGAGAAGAGACAAACATCTCCTCGCCGCTTGCCCGCAATGACACACTGGCCGTCCCTCGATACCTCCATGAGACTTGTAATTTCCGGTTCTTCAGGGCCATTCAGCATGCCGACTGTTGTTACAGGGAGAGTTGCGGCATCACTGGTACTCTCTAGTTCATTGTTCTTTCTGACAAGGGCTGTTGGCTCCCACACACGGCACTGTTGGGAGTGAACGTCGAGGAAGCGCAGTCCGTTAAAGCTGAAGGCGACACCACGGACCGAGTCATATAGCCCGTCGATGCGATAAATAGGCATCAGGATAGTGTTGCCATCATAATCATGGTCAAAGTCGAAAACTTCGATCATTCCATGACTGCCACCCGTGACCAGACTGTGACCATCGGGTGAGCAGGCCACGCTTTGCGCATACACGTTTGGCATGGTGAACGTCAACTTCATCGTTAGGTAGTCGAAAATGCATAATCTCCCATCATTACATGATACTATCAGCGCAATGATGTCCGGGTTGGGATTGAATACCATATCATCGATGCCATTGTTTGCATCAACGACACATTGGCCCAATACTTGTTGCTCCAGCGTGTTCCATATCAGTACCGGGTGTTTTCGATAGCCGACAGCAAGTAGGATAGCGTCGCTCGTAATCAAAAAAGCTACACAGCTTGGAGACTGTTGCGGCACAGTGTATTGTGTGTGCGAGTAGTCATCTTCAAGGTTGTCTAGTACTAAGGCGCCGTTTTGGAATCTCTCGAGGCTCCTAACAATTGTTAGCAAGTGCATACATAACGATTTAACAACAGTGTTTGAGGGGATATACCATCTTGTGAGACTACCAGATTGGAATGCGCAAAGAATTTCATCAAGAGCCAAGAATGTGACTCCAAGAGGGGGCGATTGTAGGGGGAATTTATATAATTGAATGCCTGTTGTTGGCCTCCATAGGACCATTGACTTGGCGCCACAAGAGACAACGTATTCGTCATCTTGGCTGAACTGGAGAAATTTGACTCTTTCGGGGTGTGTGATGGTCACATGTAGCTGAAGAGATCCGGCGTTGTAAAGAAAAATCTTTCCGTTTGACAGCCCAACGGCGAAAAAGCCATCTCCATGACAGACTGCGGTTGCTTGGCCCTTCTGGAAATCGAGGCGGCTCAGACAGTCATCCCACGTTCCAGCAGGAAGACCTTTAACGACGAACGTCGCTGATCGCCGATCTCTTGAAAAGGTCCTGGAAATCATAGACTCTGATGGGCATAGAGGGGGTATTAGGCGGTGGATTGAACGCGGTGATGTGAGTAGCTGAGATTGAAACTTGGCAGCTACACGAATGAGGTCCGTCACCCAACCTTCGACAATGCTGACAGATAAATCCGTCGGGGGAACGTATTTCGCTCGGCGGCCTAAATAACCGCGAAGGTTCATTGCGGCTCGTGTAATGTGACTTATATCACCGCCTTTCGCAACATGTTCGATCCATGATAAGACATTGGTATTGAGAAAAGTGCATATTTCTTCCATCAATACGTCATCTCCTGATGAACAGCGATATATGTGCTCCGAAAAGAATGTCGACGCATAATCAAGCAGAGATGAGTCAAGAGGCATTGTGGACGCTGATTTGGCGAATCCCTTCATCTTCATCGACCGTTGCGACTTCATTTGCAATGCTTTAAGACAATCGCCAGACAGAAATCGTGTTAGAATACCCGCAATGTTAGTGTGGCCGCGCTCTTTGTAAACAGTAAGTTCGGAGCATAGGCTCTGATCGAGAAGAAACTCTCGCGCTGTTTCGTGTATTATGTGCGCCCTGTCTGTTGGATCAACGTAGACAAGTTGTCCACATAAACTAGGAATCGCCCTTCTCATGTTCTGAAGAGTCTGATTGAGATCGAGTTTTACAGCGCACCGTAGCTCATCCAAACTCAGAGGGCGTCGTGCTAGGACCACCCAGGTCAATATAGTCCTCGCAAGGCTTGTTTTGCTCCTGTCCATCTCGATTGACTGCACCATCCTACTGTACAAGTCGCAAAGCTCTCCAGGAACTTCCTTCAAGACGTCTTCCATGGCCTCCTCAGTCCAAGCGTTTTCGAATTCCTGCAAGACTAGGCGAGCCCAGAGGAAAGAGCCGGAAGATTTTTTGAGAATTTTGTTGCACATGGCCTCCAAATCGTCCTCTGTCTCCAGGCGGTCCAACTCTCTAAGCTTTGTGGCCAGAAACAGCCGAATGTCCTCGAGGGTATCTGAATCTGATAAAGCGTAGGTAGTCACTTGAGGCCCGAGAGATGCCAACCCACGCTCAACTGTATCTAGATTGCGGCTTGTAACGAAAACTCGAAGTTCACGCTTACGTGGTAATTTGGCCAAAAGCTTCTTGGTGAAGAGCGAACCGAAATTGCCGCATTCGTCAAGGCCATCAATCACCCAGAAGTGCTGCTTTTCGAATGGTAACTTGAATATTCTGTCGACGAAAAGCTTTGTCCAGATGGTAGCGTCATCCGTCTTGTCCCAAGCGATACCCTCGTGTTCAAGCTGCATAAGCTTCTCCCTCACCAGATTATCCTGAGTTGCCATCTGAAAGGCGAGAGACCTAAAGCAGTCGCTCAGTGTGGATTTGTTGGTAGTTGAGTGTTTGAAGAAGAAATAGCTACAGCATACGGGTAGAGGCCGTAGGTGATCAATAACGTGGCTGGAAAGGATGGATTTTCCGGTAGCAGGCCTCCCAGTCAGCCAGAGAATACTCGGGGCATCGCCTTCCTTCCAAGAAATGAAACAAGACTTGTTCGTAAGCCATTCGCAGGAATCGGGCATTTTAAGCTCGGATTGTAATGTAAGATCCTCCTCCAATGTATCGGATACTCCAAGAAGAGACTTTAAGCGTAGATTTAATTCCATCTCCGTACTATCGGCTGTATCAAGTTGTGATAAAGTCGACTCCAACAACCCATCTTTAATCTCGTCAACGGCAGTGTGGAGGGCATTTCGTACCATCTTGTAATTAGAATCTTCGCGGGTGGTGAATTTGCAAACATGGCGATGGTCTGCATTCATAGCCTCAATTCTTTCTTTATCAAAGCCTAAAATCGCCGAGTCTTTGTCCACCACGATTCTTGTGATAGGTCCCAGGGCTGTAGGCAATGTCTCATAAAAAGTCCACAGTGCCAAGTCTGCTGCAACATGGCGGAACCTGTCTCTGATCAAGGCGAGCGCAGATGATCCAGATTTGAGGTCCGTCACAAAAGGCTTTTTGCCCCAAGCAACGATCAGCATGCTCTCTAGGATGCCTGCCAGATCTGAGCCGTGATGTGGGGTACCAAGGAAGAAGATTCCATATATCCGCCCTGCTAGGTCCTTATATGATGGATGTTGTCGTGCGATGATATAGGCTTCTTTTGCAACGCACCCGCCCATGCTGTGACCGACAAGAATGATGCGCGTATCATCCCGACGTATACTCGGGTGGTTTCTCAGCCCCCCTATTAGAGACTCGGCAAAGTCATGAATATTCAGGATACTCTGTTGCTGCCACTTCTTGCCCCAGTCTGCTCGATAGCCAAAAGAATGAACCCGTACATCTTCAAATCCCCGCTCAACAGGCAGCCAGTCTTGCGGCCAAAAGGACCTCGGGCGGCTCGAATTCGACCATGTCTTCCTACTGCTTCCTCCAAGTCCATGGATGAAAATGATATCGACTATGGCATGTCTAGGCGCTGGATCGTAGAGCGTGGTAAGTCCCAGCGGGTCGGTCTCTTGGCTCTCATCTTCAGATGCATCCGTGTTGGTGTGGGCTACCCTGGCGTGTAAGGTCTTTATAGCCGCTGGGAATCGCGACATTGTTGCATATTTTAGGTTGTGACAATCGAAGGGTTGATATGTATCAGCAGATATAGCCTCTTCGCGTCCGGCTCAAAGATTTCGATCACAGCTCCCCTGCTTCATGAAGCCCACCTTACTTTAGAATATTGGGGGTTGAGAGAGATGGGGATCACCTCCAGCTGAGGGGTTTTGCCTAATCAGCTGAAATACAGTCATTCACGACGCCCAATGAGAGGCGAGTTGCAAGCGCCCAACTCGGTCATTCCACCGGGCTGCATCTAGCCGAGCCTTAAAGTTGATACAACCAACAGGACAAGGGTAGATCATCCGTTAACAAAGTCCTAGTTCACACTCACACTGCGGCAGCTAGTTGTTATGGATTAAGGCAGTGAAGGCATGGATGAGCTTATGCGGAGAGTCAAAATTCATATCTATAAAAAGATGAGGATCAGATTTGGTCTAAATACCGGCAGAGTCCAACATTGCCTCAAGACGAGTTCTTCATTCTTCATTATGTTGTGAAAAATCCCGTACCAGAGCTAGAGGAGACTAATGTTCAGGCGAAGGAGTGCTTGCGGGGGGTTTCTCCGCAGCAAAGTTGGCTAGGGAGAAATCTACCCTACCTTGTTAGGTTACTAGCGCTTCGGGCACTAAAATACTCTATAGAATTAGGAAGCCCGAGCAGAGAGTGCAGAGAGCAAGAGAGCGAACTGCTTGAACACCGTGGAATTGAATAGTACATGTATTGTACGTATAACACAGCAGCGAATCATGCCACCATTACCAAGTATCTTTCTAAATATTGTGCAAGACAGCTTAGAGATATACATCAAAAGTAAATCGAACCAAAAATTGAATCGCTTTGATCCAATGTATGCTAGTGGTGTGAACACCGTATTGCCTCTCGGAGTATGCCCATGGAGTGCATATTGGTGAGATGCACGTAGCTTTTAGTGTCTCCAGACCGTGATTGATGTTTCAACCTAGAGACCACGGGCCGATCCGTAAGCACATATTCCTCCTAGTGTCACTTTGATCGATTGCGCAGGCATGTATTGTTCTAAGAGCTAACAGAGCCGCCCTTCCTTTCCATTGGCTTCTAGGCTAAGAATACGAGCGTTCTCTAGATTGAATGTTTGGAAGCTCAAGAGGTGTGACGTTGGCTCTGTGTATATATTGTTCTTCCAAAATCGACTTTGGCTTCCTGGACTTGATATCTTTCCCTTGTAGTCGACAATTTCCGAGACTTTCCTCCAGCTATGCCGGTGCGCCGGTATATCCTTCGGGGTACGCTTCGGCTAGTCTTTGAATCTCGTCTATTGCCCTACAGCAGCGATATTAGGCTTACGATTCAATGTATATGGAAAATTCTCGTGTCAGAAACTCACATGCGAACAAATGACTCTTGGTTGGGAAACAGCGCTGCAGCATGCAAGTTAAATCTCCTAGATCACAAGAATAAGTTTAGTCAACAAAATTGTCGTCGTTAGCGGGCCACGTACAATGAATAAAGAGCGTTGCGGTCGTCATAGTCCTCTTCTGGTTCGGCTTTGGGTATGTGGGAATGATAGGCCTGGAAATAGCGACGAGTGAATTTATTTCGCTCCGGGCGCCAGTTTCCTAGCTCATCTAGCAATATCTTATTAGTTGACTTCACTACATGCCGGTGATAGCATGGGAACACGAATCAGTAAGAGTGCAAGATTACAGGTACCTACACTCATTGTGCGCCCAAAAGCTGGCAGGATCATAAACGATGCCCTCATCTGTATCTCCGTCGACAATACCTGTATTTCCGTACCATAAGTCTCCATGAACTAGCGAAGGTCGTATCGTTCGTCCCTCGCTTTCCAGTGGTCGCAAGAGTCTGGGTATGATTTTGTCGAAGAGTGCAGGCATAAGCTCATCAAGCTCAGGGTTGTGTCCAGCCCGATCCTCGCGGACCTTTAAAACATGGCGTAGGCCGTTAGCAAAAAACGCTTCCCAACTATCGCACCAGGTGTTATCCTGTGGAAGGTTACCGTTATAGGTTGTGCAGTGGAATCCGAATTTGCCTTCTGGTGATGAGTGGCTAGAATGTAACCGAGCCAGTTGCTCGCAGAAAAAATTGGGTTCGGGTACGCCCTCGATGAAATCGTAGAACTTGCAAATGTAGAAATGGGAATTCGTATCGTTTTTGAAAGTCCCCCATCCGATGGGCTTGGGGCAGAATTCAGGTATGATCTTGTGGATAGCCGTTGTAGATTCGAACTCGCCCATGAGAGCCAGTTTCCCGTGATTGTCGAAAGAGACCTACGTTGGTAAGCGACCTTAATATCGTGCACCAGACACATTTCAAGAGTGAACAGTGTTATACAAACTTTCATGAAATAATCTTCTTTGCTCCCATCCTTGTGGCGCACATGAAGTCGAAAAGCCTTTGCCCAGGCGGACTCTTGGTGGTATGCCACTTCCAATACCTCCACAACGTCTGGTAATGCTGTGAATATCCAGACGTGTCTGTTAGTTTGACGCCCAAAAAAGCAAATGCCTGCTAATAGGGCTCACCAGAGAGCACATTGGGATCTATCGTCTGCTGATTTCCAGCAGCAACATAGCTGCCGAATGTATCGGCCATCTTCACTGTAAAGTTTCGCTTAGAAAATATTCGTCAAATGCAGTGGATATAAATGATTACAGGCTACAAGTACTAATTGGGCGGGCTGAGAGCTTTATACGATGGTAACGAACAGTAGAGGGCGTACAATATTGGATGCCTTCGGAGCTGATATGCTCATCAGACCAATAGCACTCAATGTGGCCGCCCAACCCTCGGTTCCATTACCAAGACCCTGGCCTTGTGCCGGGATCCAGGCTCTAAAACGAAACCGGGGCCTTTTATCATCCATGGATATCATATACTCGTAGTAAATAGTGGCGAATCCTCATTGTGTTACCACCATCAGGCCGCATCGACCACCCCCATCGTGCTCCAGCCATCAGGCCGCATTGACCATAGAATAGATTTTCCGCGTTCGCGGCCCAAGGATTGACGAAAATAAGAATCAACTTTCGGCCTCATTAATCACGCAGCCAACTCTCCCACGCTCGCACCATGGATTTACCCCAGGTTATTCCTCTGAACAATGGCTACAATGTTCCTGCCATTGGGCTAGGCACATTTCAAGGCGATGAAGGCAACTCCAAGATCAAAGACGCCGTAAAGAGGGCTCTGCAATTGGGGTATAGACATATCGATGGTGCCAGTGCCTATGGGAACGAAAAAGAAATCGGAGAGGCCATTAAAGAAAGCGGCATTCCTAGGCATGAGATATTTGTAACATCCAAGCTGTATGTGCCAGGCTATCTCGTGCTCTGATACTACCGAATTTCCCCTCGCTTAACAATATCAGCGCACAAACATGGCATGAGCCTGCCGATGTACAGAAAGCTCTCGAACTATCGTTGAGCGACCTGCAGTTGGATTATGGTAATACAAATGTTTTCAGCTACAGAGAGGTTATATATGGCTAACATCGCATGTGACAGTTGATCTATACTTGATGCATTGTATGTTACACGCCATAATCTTTCAAGTATCGCTGCGGTAGAGTGGCCGAGTGCTGATACCACCAAGTCCCTCACGCTTACAAGGCGGGGGAACAAAACAAAACGATCAGACACCCAAGCGGTAATGGAAAGGTGAGGCATCATCACAAATGTTTAAATGCTACACGCGATGATCTTACTCTAGTTAGCCCGTGATAGATTACAGTCTATCCAAAAGATATCCAGAGACTTGGCAAGCAATGGAACGACTGGTCGACCTGGGTCTCGTTCGTTCGATTGGTTCGTTCATATAGGCCCATCTGCGAATGGCTGATGATTCTCACTATCACGACAGGCCTCTCAAATTTTAATATTCTCAAGACCAAACGAATCCTCGACATTGCTAGGATCGTCCCTGCTGTCAATCAGGTTGAAATTCATCCGTAGGCGACTCCAATTACCGATTTTTCTTTTTCCCCAAACCCCGTTATTAATCTCCATTTTTTTCATAGGTACCTACCGCAACAAGAGCTGTTCGAATTCTCATCCAAGCATGGAATTCTTCTCATGGCCCACCAACCGCTCGGCGGTCGTCCAGTTGAAGTTGTTCGGGGATCTAACGAACCATTCCCAACTGCAGACTTGAAGGCACGTGTCCATGAGACAGACAATTGTATAGAGTAAAAGGATCTGACGGCCATTGTAGATCAACGAGATTGCGGCCAAGTACAAAATCTCTTCGGCGCAGGTAGATACATACCCATCGTATGTTGCACTGAATACTGAACTGATTGCATGGTGAATATTTAGGTCTGCTTATCCTGGGCAGTACAAAAGGGTATTCCAGCGGTGCCGAAATCGGTGCAGGATAGCCACATGGAGCAAAATCTTCATCTAAAAAGGCTTTCGGACGATGACTTCCGTACTGTGGATCAGCTGTCATCCCAGCGCGGCCCTGTGCGATTTCTTGACCCAAGCCGACATCTGGGGTTTGATATCTTTGACGAAGACAATGACCAGCCAGTTGCCGACAGAGCGCCATGGGATTTATGAGAATACTGATAGGAACCTGACTATGAGATGAATTCACTATCAAGAGTCATATGGGGCAGGAATGGACACCGTATGGGGAATGCTTCCTTTCTTGCAGTTGGTTGCATAGAGCCCATAGATACTCTATCCTTCGGTCATATACTCTCGGGTAGTAGTAGATCACTTTTAGTTTCACACTCACTACAGGCTTGCGATAAGATCAAAGCATAGTTTAAGAGATGCTATAGGACTTGGAGATTTGCTTCGACAGCAGCAAAATACAAGGCTCTTTCCTCGCGGACGTATCGCGTCGTAGTGTCTGCACCTATGTATAGAAAAGTCGACCACATCATCGCTATGCGATCAGTTTCATACGAGTTTGGCCTCAAGGCCTGCTTTATTATATGTATGTAAGACCCGTATTACCTCGGCGTTCTTGCAACAGATGATGTAGTAAATGGGGACATAGTACAGTCATCAAGCACTGCGTTGTCGACATCAATCTCTAGTGTTTTTGTATAACATAATGAATTTCTATGTGTAAGAATAATGCTATACCCCTCACGGACGTAGCGTCAGCTTTGTGTTACGGTAACTCGCCTGCCACATAGCGGCCTTCGACAAGTCACAATGCGCTGGTATACGAACACATATGTAAATGTATGTACTCCATACATCTAAAGCTATGATAGTGGGAAGAGGCGTTTATAAAGCTTTTTCTATCTTGAAAACAGCGACTGCTGGTAGCTATACTTCGGGATACGATCTCTTCCAACGAAGCACCACGTTTCACATGTTGCATTTTTCACACTGAAGTGACAACGGTTTTAAGTCGGTGATACTTCATGCAGACATCGTGGGCACACCTAGGTCGAGTACCACCCGAATAGTTGCATATGTAACTAGAAAGATATAGAAGCCTTCGTACGACGGGAAACATTATTCCCCATCTCAAAGTGATCGCTAGATTTGCCTAGTTGTCTCGTCGCGTGAAGCGGGAATTCATACTGTAGATAGAAGCAAACTTGTTCTATGCGAGAACAGACAATGAATACATATATCTATACTGGGAAACATCAGGTCGAAGCTTACGGGAGATGATACATGTACCAACCCCCTCAGAATACAAAAGGCATATCCGCTAGTCGTTACACAAATATACGTGTGTGTAACAACGTTGAACGTGATCTTTCTGGAGCCTTAGGCAGCCATGACTACAAGTACTAGGTACTTTCTTCGCTCTCGGCATGTTCTTGTCTCTCCCAGATTCATCACACCACCGAAGAAGACTATCAAAATGGACGCTACGCTATTGGGACCGACTGACAGGATTGGATCTCTGAGAGCAGATCCAGCGTCGGCAGAGAATGGACCTCAACAGTTGATCCATATGTACCTTTTGGAGCGCAGTCCAACCTACCGTGCGCTTTGCGATATTCGACAGCAGGCAAGTTATTTCATCTGCCGTTGAAATCTTGGAAATTACTGATGATAGGATAGGGTTGGGAGAATCCTATGGGAGATAGGTCCTTTCAGCAGCAACGTCAAAGGGCAGATAATCCATCACCGGACGACGAGCTTAAGTTTTATACAATGACAATTGCTATTGGCAAACAGCTTAATTCCAGCACGGGCGCATTCGATATATTGCAGTCGAGTGACGAGCCTTCGGCCTTGGATATGGGGATGGCTCCCGGAGGGTTTTCAACAACAATAATGGAATCATATCCTACAACTACTCTTCGAGCTGTCACTCTTCCTCTCCACAAAGGAGGTCATTCGGTGCATTTCAGCCATAAAAATGTGAAGCTTGATCTATGTGACATCAACACTCTAGCTGGCGATATGGATTTAACCTCTATACCGGAAAGCCACCCAGCAGCAAGCACATTCACTCTCACAAAGGTGTTGGGACATGAAATGTTTGACGTGGTAATCTGTGGTTGTCAGGTGACACGGAACCAAGAGCTCGAGGAATGGCGCGAACATCGAGAAGCCCGGCGTCTACAACTTGCACAACTTGTGATCGCTTTGGAACACATTAAGAGCGGCGGAACATTGGTCGCCGTTATGCATAAACCTGAAGAGATCCATACCACTGAGCTGCTACACAAATTCTCGAAGTTCTCTGAACTTTCTTTGTTTAAACCGAAAAGGGCGCATGCAAAGCGTTCGTCATTTTACATGGTGGCGAAAAAGATTGACACTGGCAGCAATCAAGCCATGCAAGCAAAGGAAATCTGGAAAAGGGAATGGATCGATAGCACGCTTGGTACTGCTGATGATTGTGCAAATTTATCGAAGCGCACAGCTGATGATGCCCGTAAGTTATTGGATGGCTATGGAACAGAGTTGGTAAAAATAGGAAGACCAATTTGGGCTACCCAGATAACAGGTATAAAGAAATGGCTGAAGGAGATGTAGATGACTGCATTCGAGCTCCAGTTCAATAATAACCAGATTGATTAGTAATGACGTTGTGCTAAATAGAAGATTATCTTGTTCAGACTTCAACTGAGATCGTAGCTAGTGAAATTAGTCTGCGCAGTGGATTAGATATTTTGTAGGTACAGTGGTGAGAAAAAGGCATGCCAATACGAACTTTTGTCTCAATTCACTTTGGGGGGATGTTAGCTTATGGTGATGAACTTATGAATAACGAGATATTACATTTCCAAGTGATGTAATGCATGACCCTTTCACCGATATCAATCTGAACGACTAGAAGCCCAATTATCCCTTAGAGATCCGGTCCTCCGGCCATCCTTACTTCCTTTTAGCCTACAGGCTAAAATGGACTTTCAAATCGCCCAAATCGCAAGGCACGCAAATCAAGATACTTTTTTTCAAACACAAACGTGCATTTCCTCAATTAGATGCTCAATACCTGATATTTGCTTTATTATATCCCGTAATATACTGTAGAAATAATCTACTGTAGAAAAAGGATTTGTTTGTTTAATGATGAACTTTGCGTAATGTTTCTCCTATGGTGTCTGTACGAAGCGTCTTTCCCCAGATCCTTACCGCCTGTTAGACTGATATCCCTGCCAAAATTGGTCTGTCTAATGCATATGAATGCGGAGTATCACAAACAATGTTGCTATTGGCTGGGGTGTATCTAAATGCCGAACAGGCCATGACACTTGCAATTCCTTGGTGACGAGCACCGATGACGATATTAGGCTATATACATGCACATTACGTTGACAAGGCCTCTGGCAAGACTGTCAGTTCATATGTCGCCCTATATCATAACTATTCTTACTATATACTGTGTTATATTTCTTCATTCTTATTCCAATTTCCATATATCACATGGTTTACCGTATCCCCTGCCAAGGAAGTAAATCTCCAATGATGAGATCAATTTTGTTAGTCTCCGGCTTTGTTGCGGCCCTCAACGCTGCATCTCTACATCCCAAATCGAACTTCAAATTTCTCGTCACATTTGGAGATAGTTATACGGACAACGGTCGGCTCAATTATTATGGCTCTCATCAGGCCCATGGACCACCACCAGGAGTGCTGCCAGCTGAGACCAACGTCACTGCTAGCGGAGGTTTGACGTGGCCTCAATATGTTAGAAGCAGCACCGGCGCCACTCTTTACGATTATGCTATATCTGGTGCTACATGTGACAACAACAATGTGGCACGATGGGCGGGATTCCTCAATGCGAACTTCCCATCAATTATCACAGATGAGATACCCTCATTCAAGAAGGATCGCAAGACAGCTTTATATCGTGGTGTGACTGCGGCAAATACCGTCTATGCGCTGTGGATAGGCACAAACGACTTGAGTTATACTGGCATCCTTAGCGACTCACAAGTAGCCGGAACAAATATCACCACTTACATCAATTGTCTTTGGTCCACCTTTGACGCAATATACGCAACCGGTGGTCGGCGCTTCGTTTTACTCAATCTAAACGCTTTGCAGCTTGCAGGGCTATACCGACCCCAGTCTGATGGAGGAGCAGGAGACAACCAGTTCTGGCAAAACAAGACGCTATACAACCAGACAGAGTACGCCCAAAAGATGCTCGAATACACTACGTCGGCAAACACAATAATTGACTATGGGGTTCCGTTCCATTTGCTCGTAAAAAACCGCTGGCCAGGTGCTAAGGTCGCAGTATTCGACATACACAGCTTCATCACTGAAATCTACAATAAGCCGAAGAACTTTTTGGAGCCGCCACACAATGTGAAAGGGTTCTTTCATCATTGCGACGTAAACGGTGCAAATTGCGTGGATGGCCCGGATTCACTCGATTCCTATCTCTGGTAATTTTCTTGCTTCTCATGGGATGACAGTAGACTGACACGAGCGGCAGGTACGATGAGCTTCATCCTTCAAACAAAACAGGTAAATAACTTGCAAATCATGACAAGAACTCTTTCAAAAGAATTCCTTTTGACTTGCATATGCTAACATTTTGCAGATTCTCTTATAGCGCATGAGTTTGTTCAAGTTGTTTCTGGACATTCGAAATTTGGTACATATTGGGGTCATTAAAAGACCAACTATTATGCGAAGTAGTTAATTGAGATTTATGCTAATTCATTCTGCTAACTTGCGACTATGTTGATTGCTCAGACCTGTTTCTTGAAAAGACATTCCAAAGTAACTGAGCACTAATATGTATCTGCACAAGAGCGTTCCTTGCTTCTTAATTACTAACTATATAGTCTATTTGTTTTCCAGTATACCACTATTTGGTGTTTCCGTCCCGCTTTCTGTATCGTCATTCACCGTTTTTATTCCTCTTAATCCACGATACACCAGGAGCAGCTGTCTTCTGCCATCGATGATGGGATAAAAGCCAGCAATGAGCATGGTGCACCAAACCCATATAATCGCGACAACGATCCAGGCAACGAAAAATCCTTTGTCAAAAATGTATTTTGAACCATACATAGGAAGGGGCCTGCGAGTGAAGAACTTGTTAGATACCGCTACTATGAAGGGTCAAATACACTCAACTTACCATAGAACCCAATGACCCAAGAAAGTTGCAGCCGCCCAGAAAGCGGCAATTTTTCCCCATTTCGAAAATCTGGCCGCATCTTCTGAGTAATCCGATACCGTGACCGCGGGAGTTTTGGAGTCAGTAGTTACTTGAGGATCAGCAGTGTTTGTTTTGCTAAAAGCCAATCGCTCTTTTCGGAAGTCTGCCCAGTCATAATTGGCGGGCTTAATGAGGGAGATGACAATAGAATAGAGTGCTGGGCTTAGCGCTGATGCCACAGTTCCGTAAACACAGGGCAAACTTTGTCCAGTCGAAGCTACAGTGACTTCGCCATATAGAGCATGAGCTGAGCCGAGCCAAACGGCAATTCCGGTAGCCATTCCCAGTAATGGCGATACGATGGCGGCGGCCCAAGATTGCCTCTTCCAGAGAATGGTGAATACAGTGGGAAAGATTCCGGGACACGTCAAAACCCCGAGCATGTACAATGTCCAGCCGAGGTTCACGTTTCCGTAGAAAAGAGCGGTTGAGAAGGCTGCAGAAAACAATCCAAAGAATACGACTCCAATGTGGCTCCATCGAATGGCATCCCTGTCTGTAGCGGCCTTGTTGAAATATTGGCGATAGATGTCAAAGCTGATGATGGAAGATACAGAGATGACTTGGGCGCTGATGGTCGACGTAACAGCCATAAAGGTGACTAACAGAACGGCAACGGCTCCTCCTTTTCCAGCAATGGCATACGCGGCATAAGGCATCACCAGGCCATTGGAAACTTCTTCTGGAGTCATTCTTCGAGGGTATGTTGGGAATCGTGCTGTATTTTCCAAACCAAGAGCTGAGAAGCTCATTAACGTGCCAAGGCACCATGGAATCGCGAAGTAAGCAATGCCCCCAACTATGTATCCGGGAACAACCGCCTGAGGAGCAGCGCTGAAAGCTTTTGCGAAGAAGCCGGTGTCCATGATGACAAGACCAAAATTGGCCAAGATGTGGATGATGCCAAAAAGAATAGCCTGTTTCAACGTTCAGTATACACAATAGCATTACAGAATATGAGATTAACCGCAACTGACATTTTTGCTGGTCATGGTCAAATATGAACCACCTTCATTTCCAGGTACGGGATGATCTTGGCCAGCCTTGACGATGAGCTCGAATAGCCCAGCAGGGGAACCAATCTCTGGAACGGTGAAAGTCTTGATAGTGAAGAAACATATTATGACGGTGATCACAAAAGTGTGAAAATAATCTGTTAGGAAAGTTGCCTTGATGCCGCCGACGAAAGTGTAGAGAATGACGCCGACAGGAAGCAAAAAGGTTGCCGCAATAATATGCATTCCAGTGCTAGGTTTACACATGATTAACTTGGAGTTTAATCTTCTTGGTTACAAAGTCACTTACAGAGCCGTTATAGCTGCACTTGCCCCAAGAAGCATGTTGGCAATAGCAATGATGTTGTTGATCAAGCATAGCGCAATCCACACAATGTGTCCTGCTGTACCGTACCGTATTCTTACAATTTCAAGTAGCGTATGAGCTTCGGGTACGCGCAGTTTGCATGCTATACCGAGTAGAGCAAAGAAAACAATCATGGGCGAGCAACTAATAATGGCATCATGTCAGTCATAACTTACGACCAGCATGTTTCTGAACCGAAAGATCTTACCCAGCAGCAAACCAAAATGGTCCCGCAACACCAAAGTTGTACCCCACAAGGGTGCTTCCTAACATGGCAGTACTCCAGAGCCATGATGATACGACAGCCGAAGCTGTCAACCCTGTACCGACAGACCGGTTAGCTGTCATGAACATTTCCGTGGTCTTGTTGTCTTCTCCGACAGTTTTCTTCAATAAGTGTGTTGTAAATATCATGATAAAGGCAATCAGGAACCCAATTGCAATCACAACGACATAACCTGCTGCCTGTGGCAGAGGTGGGCAGACGGCATCGCCATCCGTCGCTCTTGCAAGGCGAAGCATGGTGTAAGTCAATTGCAACAAATCTTGGAGTTACAACCACACAACCAAAGTCCCGATTCAGAAATCGTTTCCAAAAACGTCTTCATATTCCGATTTATAAAAACACCTTCATTAAGCTTTTATCAATATCATATCATTTTCTTTCCCCAAAGTCAGCCCTAAACTGCTGAGGCGCGCTGCTTTTGTGTTGCATCATTTAGCTCCGATGACGCGAGAGCTTGCTGCCAGGATGTTCGCCCTTAGTTGCATCTGGCTATCTACCGGGACGGGAGGCGATTCGCGACCCCGTATATTGGGGATTTGACAGCGCGAAACCGGAGATGCCAACTGCTTCCCACATGCTTATTCCCAGATGACATTGAGTGGATTGATAGTAATAGTGTTCAACGTCGTTACTTAGTGTATATAGCCGCATGCTCTTGAATGTCACTATCGAAATTGCGCAATTCGAGCTACACTTGACGTTTCTCAAGGGTAAAGTACGCAGGAACCAATTCATCCAATGGGAATTCCAAATATGATGATATAAAGAATACCGGGTTGGGATGCTGTAGTGTTACACTGTTAATATCATATGCAAGTCTCAACCCCGCGTGTTCGGACCTTGTTCAGTCGGCAGCAACCTTCTAAACAGCTTGCCAGGCACCCGATTTATCGGAATTTGGACATCTCAAGATGGCGTCTATAGTTAGCCAAACCAATGGCGTCCCCAAAAGGAAGCTCATTCTCAATGCCTTCGTCGAGTCGTGCAGTGGCCATCAATCCCCTGGCCTTTGGAGACACCCTCAAGATCGATCAGCCAACTTTAACAACATTCACCACTGGGTTGAGTTAGCTCAGCTACTAGAGAGTGCTCACTTTCATGGCATTTTTATTGCTGATGTTTTGGTAAGTTGGATTATCGAATATCAAGAAACCTTGACTCACCGTAATCAGGGTCCCTACGATGTCTACAAAGGACCTCGTAATCCGGATCCCGCCATCATATCTGGGGCCCAGTTGCCTGTGAACGAACCACTAGTTCTAGTTCCGGCAATGGCCGCAGCTACCAAAAATATTGGCTTTGGTGTTACTATTGCAACGACATATGAGCAGCCGTACCATCTTGCTCGTCGCCTGAGCACAGTCGATCACCTGTCTGGCGGCAGAGTTGGTTGGAACATTGTGACTGGCTACCTTGACTCAGCTGCAAGAAACTTGGGTCTCACTGAGCAGCCGCCTCATGATGAGCGGTATGCGATTGCTGATGAATATGTTGATGCCATTTACAAGCTATGGTAGGTAATGTCAATGATCTTTTTCATCGATGAACTAGCAACTAACGGTATATCTAAATAAAGGCAGTCGTCATGGAGAGATGATGCCGTCAAGCTCGATAGCGAAAAAGGAATCTACACAGATCCTTCGCTCGTCAGGCCCATCAACCACCAAGGTAAATATTTCACGGTGCCAGGGCCGCACGTCTGTCAGCCATCGCCTCAGCGGACTCCCGTTATCATGCAAGCCGGGACTTCAAAGGCCGGTAAGGCATTTTCAGCTAAAAATGCAGAGGCAATTTTTGTTGCTGGACACAGCCCCTCTGTCATAGCCAAGAACATTGCCGATATTAGAGCCGCGGCGCGCGATGAGTACAACCGGGACCCCAGTACCATCAAGTTCTTAGCCATGCTTTGCCCCATAATTGGCAAGACTCAGGAAGAAGCTGATGCTAAATATGCGGATTATATCCAATACGGCTCAGAAGACGGTGCTTTGGCCCTATTTGGTGGCTGGACTGGCATTGATCTAGCGCAATACGACGATGATCAAGAGCTCCGCCATGTCGAGTCCAACGCCATCCGATCAGCCGTGGAAGCCTGGTCTAAGGCCTCACCTTCGGTTCCAAAATGGACCAAGCGTGCTGTGGCAAAGCATATCCAAGTCGGCGGTCTGGGGGCCACTGTTATTGGCACACCAGAAAAGGTAGCTGATGAAATGGAGAGGTGGGTCAGAGAAGCCGATGTGGACGGCTTCAACATCGCATATGCTCTTATGCCCCAAACATTCCAAGATGTTATCGACTTGCTTCTTCCAGTCTTGAAAGAGAGAGGGTTGTTCTGGGATGGCTATGCCGTTGATGGTGGAACTTACCGTGAGAACCTGTATGGAAAGAAAGGGTTGGCTAGGCCGCCAGCAGATCATCCAGCTTCCAAATACCACTGGCGGGCGGAGTGAAGTTAGGGGCCATATATAATGCAGTATTGGATACAAAGTGAATTGGGAATGCGGCCGGTATTTATCTAGTATCTAGAAGCAAAATTGTGTGATGCACGAATAAATTTGAGTATTCGGCTACGGAGTACATCTCTTGGCGTGAGATCAAATCTGCACCTTGCGCAATCCGGCATCATGTTACTTATAACCGCACTCCTCGTAACAGGGATCCTGTATTGCATCATTAGTATATCTACATCATAACCTAGCTGAATTGGAAGCATCGAGTAGCATCTAGGTTGTATATGTACCTATATTTATTTAGTTATATTGGGGATCAGATGAGCTCTGCTCGCCGGTTGCCAAGCCGTGCGCTCAGGTAGCGCCAATGTTTCACAACATATCTCATCCATGTCCACATCTACTCTTCGCAAGTCGATGTATGTTGATGGAACAATCCTACAAATTGATACAAACTGATAGGCTAGATGATAAAAGTAGTCCAGAAGGTGGAATTACATTCTTGGTAATATGTGCGACTTGCATACAAGCAATTCTCAATGTTGGATTGAACGTATGTAAAATTCACATTATGTAGTTGCTTCATACAGTCGTATAAAACAACAGCGAGACTCTTTGATGTTAATGGTCAGCCCAACAACGCTCACGCCAGATTGAACAATGTTTCAGTTACCTCAAGTACCTACTGTTAAGAGGTAGTGATAAGAAATTGGTACATGATCTCAAAAGAGACATCTGTCGGTTTTTAAATGGGCAACTCTGCTTCATCTTCATCTCCCGTATTGATAGCAAGTACTGATAGGGTTGCAACATCTACCCTCCAAGGAAATTTCGCGATAACGCATTTTATGCATCTATTTGCCAATACCAAAAAGCTGACATATACCAGCGCCATCGTGCCATCGCCCAAGTCGATCACGACATCAGAATGCACGTGATAATTACATGATTGTCCATGATAGGATGATTCTCATATCTTTGTGTTTCCAAACCCCCTCACTGCACTTTCTCTAAATTATATCAACAATTCACAGACATCTAAACTCCTAACAGAATGGGTGGAGGGAATAAAATCAAGTCTGTTGCAGTCATTGGCGCGGGAGCCGCAGGTAGATCAACGCCGGAGCTAAGCATGAGCTGGATTGATGACAATTACTAATGCAGCGTCTAGGAGCGGTGACGGCGGCGGCGTTGAATGCGGAAGAAGCATTTGATGTTATACGTGTTTTTGAGAGAAGAGAAAGTGCAGGAGGAACATGGTAAGAGTTACTCAATCCATAATAATGAAGCATACAGGATGCTCAATTTCATGTTACCAATTCTAGGATATACGATCCCGCGGTTCAGCCAAATGTCTTGGTGCGGCCTGGAGCGTTGCCGGCTGAGGTTGACCCTCCTCTGGAGATTCCTCAAACCCTCCCTACAGTTACTCATCCTAACCAACAGGAGCGATTCTCCAAGACGCCCATCTACGATTCACTGACGTAAGTCTGCTGGTAGCCGGTTACTGTTGGTGCGGTGTAAGCTGACATATGCTCTACAAGAACAAATGTGCCGGAGATTGCCATGTCTTTTTCGGATGTTCGCTTTCCATACGGCCCTTTTGCTCCACATCATATTCCACGTCAATACATAGAGAATTACTTTGCACTGCATAAGACGGATTCCTTCTTGGTGCTCAACACCACGGTTGAGGATGTTCTCAAGATAAATCATCCGTCGAATGACGGTTCTACGCAATGGAAATTGACTCTCAGAAAGTACGATGCCCTCCAAAAAGCTGATATTTGGTGGGAAGAAACATTCGATGCGGTCATTCTGGCAAACGGCCACTACTCTGTTCCAACTGTAGGTTTTTCTCCATTCGCTAGAGACTTTACCGGCTTCTTGCTGACCTGTACCTTTTAGATACCGCAAGTCAAAGGACTCGAGGAGTACATCGAAAAGTATCCTGGTCGTGTAGTGCACTCAAAGACATACAGATCACCTAGCATCTACAGATCCAAAAGAGTGCTTGTGATTGGTAACTCTGCATCGGGGACAGATGTAAGCCGAGAACTCATCTCCACAGCTCAGCTTCCCGTGTACCAGTCAAAGAGATCAAAGGCATGGTGGGAGGGAGATTCACCACCTGCAGGCATTGATTGGAAGCCTGTTATCTCGGAGTATTTACCAGATGGAAGGATTCTCTTTGATGACGGCACATACCTGGATGATATTGATACAGTCATTTACTGTACCGGATACAAGCCATCATATCCCTTCTGGAACTCCGAGAAGAACGGACAGCCCCTATATGACATCGAGACAGGGAGACTGGTGAAGAGCTACTGGCACACGTTCTTTCAAGACTTTCCAAATCTGGGCATTGTGGGCCTGCCCCGTGTGTTGACGTTCCGGAGCTTTGAATATCAGGCTATTGCACTCGCTCGCCTGTTTGCGAACCGCAACCCGGTTCCACTTCCGTCAATACCAGAGCAACAGGCCTGGGAAACTAAAAGAGCAGAGTTAACGAGCAAAGAGCATCGCAAGTTCCATGATATTAAATGGGATGATGGTGAAACGCATGAGTGGCTACAGGGATTTCTCAAGTTGTCTGGCCTTGGAACGTTGACTGGACAAGGCAGAATCCCACCTCCGCTCACAAAGGAAATGGTGTGGGCTATTGAAAATCTGAAGAAATACAGACCCCCAAGCGATGACGGTAGGAAAGGCTCGAGCGATCATCCAACGGAGGCTTATGATTGGATTGTGGTGGAGAACAGAAAGCGCGACGTTCTTGGGTTCATTTAAGCGCCGCGGAAATGACTACAGGATAGTGGTGGCGGTGTATTTCAATTCTTTTTAAATCGTAATATAAAAGACTACATTATTCACTTCATTCAGTAGCCATCCACCACTAGAGGTAAAGCCAATATCTTCCATCTGAAAGAATTGTCACCCTTTCCAACCGCCTTGTATAAGGTGCTCAAGTACATACAGGTGGCTATAGTAGCTCCTCATATGCTATTCTAAATAGCGATAAAGCTGATCATTCTTCATCATCAGTGTCCCCATACGTGTCCCACAGCTCTTCAAACTTATCATCTCGTTCGATAGTAGTATCTACATCGACAATTCGATGCACGCGCCTCGCCAACTCTTTTGCCTGGTTGTCTTGTATTTGTATCTGTGTATCAAATCCTTGGTCACTGATCCAGCTCTCGACGACTTTCATATCGGCACCTTCAAAATATGTCGCTAATGCCTTTATCATGGCATTCCTCATATAATTATTAGCTGGTGGAAAGGGCCGTTGTTCGTAGTAACGGGCCCAAATCTGCTGCCAGCCATCGGAGCCACGGTCTTTCAGGCGAATTAGGGCCATTATGAAGTGAAAGTAAAGAAATCTCGGAGAGGGTCGTCTTTCGCCTAAAAAGGAGAGCTCTTTGCCATCTATATCTTTAAAATAAATCTTGTTCGAATTCTCATCATACCCACAGCAGTAATCTTTCATACTAGGAAACAAAAGATCCGTCCGCCATCGTTTGATCGGTGTCTCTGAATTATCCGCAGGCACAATAACGAGTTTGTAACTTTCTAGCAAAGCCCTTACTCCGCCTCCTAGGAGTAATGCATTGACAGGGTGCTGCACGGACTCGCTTGAGGAACCAAAAATGAGTTCTTCCAACTTGTTCGCGGCTATAAGAAATGGAATAATGCATCCCACTCGCTGATCAAAACGATACCACGTCCCAGTAGCATGACACCATCCAATGGACACATATTCAGTCACAACTTTTCCATGATACTCCGGGTTGGCTGAGTAGTACTCAATGACATCAGAAATCCAATTAGAGGGTTTTCTTCGATCATCCAGGCCATCCGATGTTCTGTATAGCGGCAATAAGAGCTCAGGAATCTTCGAAGCTGCTGATTGGTTGGAATCGAGCTGCATCGACATAATTGCGGTAGGGTTTTCCAGGCGTAGCTTTTTGTTCGAGCTGCGCCATAAATCACCTCCAGCGGAGGAATACCGCCTATTAAGTGCCCTATAGCGTTCCTCCAGCTCTAGTTGCGATATAACTCTGGTATTTCTCTCTCTCCAAGCAAGCTGACGCTCTAACAGTACTTCATCTTGCTTCTTTTTTGCGAACTCAATGCCAAGTGTCGCTCCCGCATATTCAGACCGGAAGTGCGTTTCCAGCTTTGAAGCACGATCGTCTTCGTCTTTGCTTTTGTTTTTGATAACATCTTTGATCTTGCTGGAGAAGTCTTTGATTTGTTTATCAAGAGCGCCCAAAATCATGCGAACTCTTGTCAGTCTGTTTAGAAGAGCATCTGGAGCCGAATCGTAGGGCTGTTCGAAGCTCTCGGGGTCCGATTCCGAATCCCGTAGAGCGTCTATAAGGCTCCTTTTTCTAAAGGCGATTTCATCTGTGGATTTGTCCATTGTTTAGAAACTACTTGCAAGTAGTAGAGGGATCAGTATCGTTCTAGCTAGAGTGGATCTGTGAATGGTGTGCTGAGACGACTGAGGGTAAATCCCATACGAACAGGCGGCTTCAAAGGGAAAATTGTAAATAAGAAGAGGGGAAAAAAGAAGAGGGGAGAGGGGGGCTGAGCCGGTTTTATAATACGGGATAAACGTTCAGACAAAAAGTTAAAGGTAATTTAAACTAGCAAAGCGATTTTAAGGTTTAACGACGCGAAATGTATTGAAGTACCTAGGTATTCAAGAATATCCAGTAGTGTTGCTGGTGAGCTACTTTCAGCTAGAAAACTCAGATTGCTTAATGGGAGATTCCGTGCGGCAACGCCAAGTGATCGTAAGTGTACAACCGCTTGAACTGTTATTATGCTAATTCTATATTCTTTTTTAAATCATAAAGTAGAGTTATACTCTAAGAAAAGCTTTACATAATGGTGGTCACATTTAGTAGCTTTCGTTCTTCTATGTCGCACGTTATATCACTGACAACATTTGAAGTGGTCAAAAGATAGCAATGTGCATTAAATGATACCATGATGAGTATCTACTCGGTTGAGTATCGAAGTCCAACATACATTTACTTCATAATACATGCATCTCGTGATATACAAAATACAATGAGCCCTTTAATTCTGCTCTATGAGTAAAATGAGATTGAAATGGATAATAATAAATCTGTTGCTAGATACAAGTCCTCGTGAAGATACCCCGTTCTACCACCATAGTCGGCATATGACAGATGAGTCACCTAATTGATAACACCATGAAATACAGCCACTCAAGAATTATACCTTGACATGAATGTAGTTGAAGCTGCTCTTAGGCACGGTTCGGGTGCCATATCCTTCGGGGTGCGCCCAGTTATATTCTTCAATGGTTACCTTGTCGCCAGAAACCTTTGACACCCATGCAACGTGTCCCGCCTTGCCTGCATTCGATTGAGCGATACATCCAGGCACGGGCTTGTTGTTTACCACAACGCCAGTTCGGCGGGCGGCCTCATCCCAAGTGTTTGCATTTCCCCAGTTTGTACCCTTATACTGGTTGTGGAACTTGATGCCCAGCCGCTCATTGATACGCCACGCGACAAAACTGGTACACTGGCACTTGAAGTACGCCCACTTATCGACCGGGCCACACTGGTTCTTGTATGGATAGTCGTTGGTCATGGGGCCAGGAATCTTGCTACCGCCGCTGGGAGGCTTGGGCGCATCGCACTTCTTGGTCACGTAGCTGCTGGAGCCCGTCTTGACGTAGTAGTCGGCGACATAGCAGCCGTCGGAAGTCTTGTCCCAGATAGAGTTGCCGTTGACGCTGGTGCCTGAGGTTTGGCAAGTCACGGAGACATCTTGGCTTTTCTTGTACGTCTTTTTGATGGAATAGCTGGTGCCTGGGCCAGTGCGACAGTTGACGGCCTCGCCAGTGATGGGGTATGCGCTGACTGAGACAGAGGCGAGAGCCAAGGCGATGATCGCGGTGAACTTCATGTTGAGAGAGGCTGTATAAGAATACTTGATAAAACAGAAAGGTTTTATGGTCGTAGAATGTCTTATTGATGGACTGTGTTGAGAGTGGTGAGCTCAAACAACCTAGCGAGGACATGACCATCTTTTATACCCATTTCTTCAGATCTTAAAGCTCTCCAACTCGGTCCCGGTTTGCCTAGTTGAGAAAGCTATGCGAAGATCAACGAGATCTCGAATCTCTTACCATAATCTCTTTCGGTATGGCTTTGCTTATGCCAACAAAACTCTGGACCCTCAATCCATTGAGACTGTTTATAGAAAACTTTCCAAATTAGACCAAAATGGATACTGCGGCTGATAGTCATGTCCATCAATGAATCCTACATCCATGGATCTCAGAGACATAATTGATCTTCAAAGCTATGGTAAGTCTTCAACTCGACCAGAGCTATCCAAAAGAAGCCAAGTTCATCGCCGCCACGCTCTAACAATAGCAACAGATGGATCTCCAGATGCTCCTTTGCGGGTGCCTGGTGGCACAAGCCGGCGCAAATTGTCGGGCGAATGACAGTCGCTCATATCCAAACGACTTCCAAATCTAGTAACCCTCGCGTACTTTATTTCCCAGCTGCATCTCGCAAGGCTGTAATTTGGCAGTGTCGATGATCGAGTAAGACGGAGGAATGCAAGTGCCGTCTTATTGGGGGGCCGATAATTTGAGACAACTTCGGTGCTTAAAATTAGCAATTGTCAAAGCTGAACATCTGCTAGGTTACACTGGATGCAAAAAGTAAAATTAAAGTAACCAAATCATATCTGTTCAAGCGGTATAGCCCTTGTCGCTCTCTTCCTCTACTCGTGTACCTGGGCGAAGTGCTCATATCCCTCATCTAGCCAATCTTTCTGCACAGGATCGTGCCCACTTCAGCGATCAGATCAAGCCATCTCTCCTGATCATATCTCTCCTTCTCTTCCACCTTCTTGCCAAATACCTCCCATACCTCGATGAACTTGTGGTTGCTTTCCTCCGTCGTACCAATGTCCTTGAGCGCCTTCATCATGTGGTCATGTTTCTTCAGAAGCTGGAAATCACGACGCGCCTTTTGTTTGTCCTGGTCAGTAGCCAACAACAACCGCACTTGAACGCAGTACAAAACCAGGGCAGCAAGGCCCGCAGCCAAAGCGGTCGCAACAGATGAGCCTGTGACTTCTCTCGACGAGGTATCGGTGCTGGATCGGGGGCCGTCCATTTCGACCTTGGTACCAGGGAAAGTAAAGTTGATGTTCCCAAGGTTACCAACCCAGGGATCTGCTGCGCCTGAGGCCGTAGCAGCGCCAATGGTGAAGATTTTGGTCGTGGCCTTTGATGGATATGTTGCGTTCTGCTTGGCACCTTTATCACTAGCAGAACAGAACATGAGAATGTCCGCATTGGCAGCTTCCACAATTGCCGCGTCAAGAAATCGTCTCTCTTCCTCGTCTTCGGGAGGGTCGATGGTCCAGGACATGGAAATGATGTGCACCTTTTTCCTCACAGCAGCCATGATTGCCTACACGATGGTTAAATCTTCTATAACGACCTTGGAAAAGGGTTGTCTTGTTGTAGATGAACATACCTGAGCGGCACTCTTGGCCGTAAGTTGCCGGCTATTGCCTTCTTCTGAAGCATGATCCTCCAGTCTCAAGACGTAGAATTGCGCCCGAGGACACAACAGGTGGATTTGCTTTGCCATAATGGTACCATGCCCTGTGCTGGATACATAGTAAGGGTCGTTGAGATTATGCTCTTCATCTCGCGTGCAAAAAGTTCGTCCTCCAATGAAACTAAACTCCAAATCTTTGACGTCCACTCCATCGTCAATAAGAGCAATCTTGATGGGTTCTTCGATAATCTCTTCGACCTTTCCACGGTCGTAATAGCGCTCAGCGTCAAAGAGCAGGCGTCGGAATTCCTTCATGCACTGGATCCATTCGTGCTTGGTTGAATGCTCGGCTTGATCTCCAGCTAAGAGAGCGTTGGCTTCCACTTGTTCTCTTTGTATAATCGGCCATTCCTTGTGGACGTCGACTCCGGGGCATAACTTCTTCATGCGATCACAAAAATCTTCGACATTTAGTTTCGTTCGGCCATTTGTTTCAAGACCCTGAGAAATAAGATCAATAACTACTCCGCGTCTGCTGCAGATCGCAGAAGGGGTCATACCTGCTGGATGTGTAGATGAACCGTTTTCAGTTCCCGAAGTCTTTTCAGTCCACCCTCTTCACTCCATCCCCGAAGCACCGCATTGTTGCCGCTCCAGTATAAATTGACTTCGCGTGCTTTAGATGCCACTCTGCATATGACCTCGGAGCACAAATCTGTTCTCTTCCAATCCCAAATTTCGACGTCCATAAATTTCAAGGCGTCTTCAATAGCTTCATCGCTATGAGCGGGCGAGACCGAATCGTCGATGATTACTTTGAGGATTGTCTTGACTCCCTTCTTTCTCAAACGATCAAATATGTAGCACAAGTCTCGTCGGCCGTCGCCATCCTGTTTCGAGGAACGGCCGGTGCCACGAGACCGCTTACTGTTTGCTGCGTTCATATTCACCTCCACATTAAGCCTTGGAATGGCGACGTATTGGAGAATATCCTCGAATTTGAGCTTTGACAATAGATTTTCAAAACCAGTCTGAGCGATGTTTGCGTGTCCGGACAAGTCAAAATACAGCTCATAGTCTATGTAACAAGCAACAATTAGCTTCGTATTCCCACAACTAGCCAGCCTCAGTAGCCTAGTTGAGGAGCTGTCTCCCTTACCTGAAGTTGTATTGCGCCCATATAAAATCTCCATGGCAGAATTGTAGCTGCGCGAACGGAGATAGTGAAGTTTCAGAAGACGCTCTACACCTTTCAGAGTTGTCTCGTCGATTTTCGATTTGTGGCCGCTGTCCGTAACTGATCTTGCATCGGCAGCCGGCTTTGCCAAGGTTGTCTCAGGTGGACGCAAGGCTAGCTTCTTCATTTCGTCTCTATTCGTGAGTGGAGGTGCTGTGGCCACAGCTGGCGAGTTCACGTTCGCTGCGGGTTGCGACCGTCCTCCGTATTTGGTACGAGAAGAGTCAATCTGGATGTTCGGTCGTCTGTCTGGACGTCCGCTGGGGTCTGGAGCTTGCACACTGGGAGCTCCTGGCCCTCCTGGCCCTCCAGGTCCTTGGGATCTTGGAGCCGTCTCTCGATTTTGCGTGGAGTTGTCGGCTTCACCAGCTTCGGCACGAAGACGAGCATTGTTCTTTTCACGCTCCTTCTCCTCTTTGGCTTTCTTCCTCTCTTTCTCCTTCTCCCTGGCCAAAGCCTTCCTGACGCTCTCTTTATGATGAAGGTATGGCGATAACCCATCATTGTTGAAGTCACCGTCTTCAGAACTGCGTTGCACGGCAGCGTCGCTTTTGGAGATAATTTTCTGGATGATATCTAGCTGCTCTTTTTTACACTTCTTATACTCGACGGCAAGGTGTAACGCCGTGTTGCCGTCTCCATCTTTGGCCGCCAAAGTCTCCGGCTCGGCTCTGTCAATGAGGAGGTCCAAAAACTTGACCCTTTTATCGATACCAATGTGAAGGCAGTTCATTTTATCTTTATCGTTGCTGGAAATGGCCAAGATGGCACTGATGTTTGGGTGAGAGTCGCACATCCACTGCACCATTTTCTCTTTTTTGGCTTCAATCGCTAGGAACAGAGGAGTATGGCCTGATCGGTCTTGCAATCTGAGTAGATCGTTTTCATGCTCCACCAAGAACTTGATGAGAGGTTCCATCTTGCTGTCTAGCTTTGGTAAATCTTTCTTGTCCATTGCGGCCATGATATGCAAAGCTGTCGGCTGGCGAGGATCTCCCGTGTTGGACGCCAAGGTGTGGCCGTCGCCGCCATTGGCTTTGAAAGACTTCAACTGGCTGCTGCTTGTGAGATCCTTGTTTCCATCTTGTATCCCTTTCAGCACCTCTTCAAGAAGGTCTTTGACGGACTTTCCATTCCGGTTGGTAACCTCTCCCTCTTCTTCATCGCTGTCGGATTCATCTTCGCTCGTTTCATCGCCAGCTTTCGACTCTGCCTTGTCAGCATATTCTTCCACCGCTAGAGATTCAGTCTCTCTTTCTTCGTCGTCAATTAAGGGACTCATGGTAAACGTTCTCAAGGTACTTTGACAACGGAAACTATGGAATAGCAGCTTAGGATGCACAAGAGAGCTAGTATTACGGTGGGAGTTTGCTTTGAATCCCCGGTACCATCTTCAGCCGCGATTATTAACATCCGCCCCCAAACGGGGCCCCTCTTCTTTCGCCTCGAATCAACCGGGATATCAACGTCTTAGGCGAGACATGCGAAGCGACCGTGGCTGCTCCACATGATCATATGCAGGGCAGGTAAGTAGACTGAATGTACTTGCAATCCATGTTTACGTCGACTGGTGATCCGTCCATCATTATACTCCCACATGCCGGAACTTGCATTAGCTAGCCCAGCTAACTAGGCAGCCAGAAGGGGTTCGCGGAAATATGTGTTTGCGTGAATTTCCATGTTGAGTTGCTATGACTCAAGTTTCGTGAAACACAACTAGACACGGTTGCCAGGGCCCATTTGGTCGAGCTTGCTTTACAGTTTGGACAAGGCGAATTTATACGGACTCGTGGGACTAAAACCTCCCCCCTGTTTCTTAGCTAGTTTCATGGAATTGGTAACTGTATGATTGGTCATGGCAGAGTCCTTCTCCGTGCTAGCATTTGCGCCCTGCAGCAAGGCCCAGAACAGAGCATGATTCTCGTGTGACAGTTCCTAGGTAGGAAACTCTTGCCGAAACAGTTGGACGCTTCGTTGTGACGCAAGTTTTGATGGAACTTGATTGCTAGTACTTGGAATGGTGGACACAACTGCGGAGTACGGAATACAGAATAGTAACCCTAGGGGATACTACCTATACGAGTATATGGAATACATAGTGCATGGATGTAGAGCCTCTTAGCTGACACTACATATGTACTGTTTACAAGCGAATAGTAATCACTGACGCCTTTTCTCGGCTCGCCTTAAGCCGCGTCCTTCTTCCTCAGTTTCTTGTCGAAGATGATATCCGTAAACTCGTCCAAATCGATGGATCCAAGGTTTTCCGTGTCGTATTTTTTTAGCTTGTTAGTTGGGGGCATCTCGGGGTCAAACAAGACGGGGTCATCTGGTGGTGTTGAGCCAAACAACCGACCCATCTCGGACTTCCAATCTGCCTCCACCTTGATCCTCACTTTGCATTGGAACCTGTTGTCATCAAATCCGCGGTTGAGCAGAATGGCGCAGCGTAAGAGACTGGGCGTGCCGGACTTGATCGTGGGATTCTCGTGCAGAACCCAGCTCGCGCCAACGCCTTTGCCGTAGTCATCGCTGAAGATGTGGCCCGTCACTCTGGCGTCGTCGTTTGTTGTGCGGCTCACAGTCTTCTCCCACTTGAGGCTCCCGCCAGCATTTGCGCCAAATTCACCCACGCCCGCGTTCACTTCGGCCCCATGAGTGACCGACTCCTCTTGAGTTGAAGGCAGCAGAGTCACTCGACCCGCGGGAGCGATAGCATGGACTTGGGGGGCCGGAACTCCGGGGACGGCATTCCCAAACTCGAATTCCAGTGAGGCGGACACAATTCGCCGTGATCTTCGAGTTGTGTCGAGATAAAAGTCATAGACGAGAAGCGTTGCACTCTCTCCTGTCTCTTCCGACAGAACCCCATGAATGACGTCTCGAGACTTGCAACGGACTTCGATGATTCCTCGGCGCTCCGTCACCGTTTGTCGCTGATAGGGAGCGGAAGGGTCGTTGCGAGTATGATAGCCGCTGCCGCGCTCGCCCGTCTTATTCAACCCAATGCTCACAGATGTGTCTTCGAGGTCTGAGTCCGGATCTGAGTCAACGAATTCGACATCGTCTACTTCATCATCTGGGATTGGATCGTTGTTGATGTTGTGATCCATGGCTGGTTCAATTGATCAATACGCAATTCTCTGTGTAAGGCGACGTGTCGATCCTTGGCGTTATAGAACACGGCGTAGAGATGGAGGAAAGGATATGGAATCAGCCTGAAAGGCGAAAGCGAATCTGATGGGCTCCAATCCCCTCCGTTTCATGATGGTACGTATTTGGGCTCACAAGGCAGACCTTGTAGCCGCCGTCGGCACTGCACGAGGTAGCGGTAGGAATAGTCTCGTAAGTAGCGTCGCCTAGACTCGACATCATCCCACCATCTTCCACCGCTACCACCCTCCGTCGATAGTATTGGGAGTTGCGGGAGTTGTTCGGAGAGGTCAGTGATCCGCCAGCCTTGCTCTGATCCCCGCTTGTGTGACACAAATTCCTGATCGGGAGCAGATTGATTAATTACGCAAACAACTTTCCGTCTGGCCTTGACGCGTTTATCGCAACTACCAACAACTCTCAGAGCTGCTGTTCAACTGTTCAAGAACCCTCGGGCGCTGGTCTAAAGGATTCACTGCTCGAATTGACACTATTGGTCCCTATGGTGTCACATTTGGGATTCGAGCTACGCAAAAGCAGGGATCAGGGCGTCCAGACCTGTTTCTCTAGCGCCCCAATCTTCCTTCGCTCTCAAGGAACGGCCCGGGAACGGCACAGTGCGTAGAAACGATGAGGCTCTGCCCAGCAAACTAGAGGCACAGCCCCCATGATGAGAGCACAAGGTAACCAGAGGCAATCTTGGCGCAACTGATAGATCATCAGCGCCTTCTAACCGATGCGAGCGCGAACTCCGTATGCATGTCAGATCTTGGGGAGGGTACTTCCAAGGTACTTGCGGACCCAAGCCCAAGCTCCTGCATACGGAGGGGACTTATCTTTCAGCTCGAGTCTTCAGCCCTGTTGGGGTTAAGAGTTACGCAGGCAGTTGTGGTCCATGGAGGGGTTCATCATCGTAGGAGATTTCCGTGACGATTGACCAACCCTTATGTGCGTCTAGTGAAATCTCTTGGCTGGCTTGCTTCGCACTCTTCCTCATTTACCGTCGACATCGTCATATTCGCTGGTGCTTTATAGTGGGCGCGGAATAGAGCTCTGAGCATACAAACTGCTCGCGTTTATCCGGAAGAACGCATTTGCTTCCACCTTGCAAGCTACCCGCTCGGGTTCACAGACTGGCGCTTAAGCCGATGCTCTGAAGGTTGATATCTGCAATAGCCTTTGCAGCTCACGCTTGATAGGCTGCACCAAACTTCACCATGTCGGACTCGGGTTCTTCATCCTCTTCCAGCACGTCCGACTCGCCGCGGGCCGGCACACCAGAACCAGGGTTTGTGCCAGAGGTAGAACAAGAACCTGCAACCGAATCAGCTGCTGCGGACGGGACCACGCAAGAGAAGACTCCATCTTCAACCCCGGAGGCTGATCAGCCAGAAACTGAGACAAGCCCTCAGGCAGAGGAAGAGCCAGAGCCAGATCCAGATGCCGAACCCCTCCATGTTACCTGGAAAAGTGAGGGGAGCCCGGATCCCGCCTCCGTAGCTGCAGAGTATGTGCCTCAACACCACGTCTAAGTGAACATCCAATACCTAACCACCAACCACCAATTCAGCTTCGTAGTAATCCATGGAGTTTATGGCGGGTGGGAGGACGAAGCTCGGGCAGGGCCCGGCTCTGGAAGTAGTGATTGGGTCTCAAGTTATGCGCAAACACTCGAGCCCTCGAGAGTCCTTCGTTTCGAGTACGAGCCACTTCAACTCTTTTGTGGTAAACGAAGCCGTCAAGCTATCCGAAACTGCGCTCTCAAGTTACTGAGAGCGCTCGCTGCTCGGAGGCGGCATGAAACTCAAGTTCGTAGATCTAATGGAAGCATTCGAATAAGGGTTTTGCATCTGGTCTAACGAAACATGCTTATAGAAGCGGCTGATTATTTTTGTTGCTCATGACATCGGAGGACTCATAGTCAAAGATGTACGTTCGATTTCAAGGCTTCATCTGGTACCAAAAGCTCTTGAGACTAACATTAATATTTTCAGGCTTTAGTAGCGGCAGCTCTTGACACGGACTCATGGATGGACATTGCAGAAATGAGCCGCATCATGGTAAGCCTGATGACTGTATAGAGAATAAAGAGCTACCGTGTTCTAACAACTACACAGGTCTTTCTCAGCTGCCCTCATCGAAGCGTCGACCACTTCGATATGGAAGATAGACTATCTCGCTTTCTTTTTGGTGGCTTTGACTCGGGGGTGGCAGAGATTCGGCCCTCAGCGTCTGCTATTTCTGGATTTGCGGCAGCTGTAATGGAAATCAACGGCCTATTTATCGAGTCGAAAATCACTCTCCGCAGCAGGGCAGTCAGCATTCACTATCAAGACATATATTGGTCGAAGATGAACAAGGCATTTGACTCTTACAGCGCAACACTCAGGGTGCCCATGGAGAAGAGAATACCTGATCCCGGTGAAGACTCTCCTATTACTGAATGTCTTCAAGGATTGCTAAAGGGTGAGATTTGTTCCGCTTTGTCCATGAGCAGCTGCTTAAACATCATAAGCCATTAACTAACATGAGACTTATCCAGCCTTGAGTTCTCCAGTGAGCGCAGAACAGCTACGATATGAGAGAGAGCTGCTAGCCCTAGCGTCCCCCGTCTTTCCCTTACAAGGTGGAAATCGCAACAGTGCAACAATAGAAAACTCCCAACATGTCAAAGACTGGCTTCAACACCGCGGTCCACAAATGCTCTATCTTCACGGCACCAAACACGTGCGCGAGACGGCTGAGCAGGTTTTTTACATTATGGAAGAGCATGCTCTCAAGAGTACCACTTCCATGGTACTGTATTTCTCTTTTGATAGATACGACGTCAGATGTGACTCACTCAGAGACATGCTCGCTACCTTCTTGGCCCAAATCTTATGTTTTTATCCCGGCGTCGCAGACCGTATCAGATTGACCTTCACCCGTTTCCATGAAGAGCACGGATGGACGGAGGCTGATCTTATCTACTGGTTCGAACGCTTCAGGTTTACTGAGCAGGTGGAGCACGTCATGTTTGTTATAAATCACTTTGACGAGTGTACCAAGGGTTCTCGGAAGCAACTCCTCGACAACTTTGCCTATCTCTCACAGGCGAGTGAGAACTCTTGGAAAGTCGTCGTCACAAGCCATAAGCCTGGCGCTCTTTCAGAGGAGCTTGCGGGCCCTTGGTGCGTTAATCTTGATCTCGACGCATCTAAGGAAGACCTAATCAACATCGCCGCGACCGACTCCAAGGACGATATGGCACGGCTACTTACGGCACGACCAGAACTTCACTTTGAGCCCAGTATTATTGAAAACCAACTACAATATATTGACAAGTACGATCCCCTCATCAAACATATCATTTGGGAGCAGGCAGCAGTACGGCAAGATTGGCCCGGTGAAACTTCCATTGAGACCATGCTTGAATCCTTAACCCTCGACGCCGGCGCGGTGGCTGATGACGATCAAAATCTGGAACAACTACTCGCTTGGGTGCTTAAGAATGCCCCCGAACCAGGCGTTCTGCGAAGACTCCTGACATGGCTTCTTTATTCTGTCCGACCGCTTACTGTCTGGGAGCTCGCAACGGTTATCTATCTTGGATCTGATCAGGAAGGCCAAGTGTCTCCTGATTCGGCAGTGGTAGACAAGCTCATCTCCAATGTCAAGCTATGGCTTGCGGGAATTGTCGTTATACAACATAACGAAGTCAAAATTTGGCATCCACGACTGAGAAATATCCTCATGGCGCTAGATGCCGATGCATCTGCCGAGTCTCAGTTTGTTTGGCGCGAGATTAAGAAAACCGCCCATTTTGACATTGCCCAGTTTTGTCTCAAATATCTCTCTCAGCCAGCCGTGCAAGAGTATATCAGCAACACGTTTCAGGTAACAGATGCCGCGTCTTTTGAGTCGCCTACATTTGCGAATCGAGGAGATCTATGCTCTTACGCTCTTCAAGCTTGGACACATCACTTTATGCTCAGCTCGCCTAAGCCGGAGCTAACAGGCCTTCTTTCTCACTTCTCGCCTACGGATTTAGCAAGTAGCTGGGCAAAGGGTTTCTGGGCGCTTTCAAACCCAATCACCAGGGGCACAACGTGTTTGGATACACTCTTTCCAATTTTCGCAGGCCTTGGCTTGCTTGACGTGGTTGAAGCACGAGACGAGGCAGACAAACGCCGAGGCCTGCTTGAGGCCGCCTCGAAAGGCCAGTACGAGGTAGTCCTTGCACTCATAAAGGGACTTGACATGTCAGAAGCAGCACTCATGGATGTTATCAAAGCCGCTGGAGCTTGCGGAGATGAGAAAATCATGTTAGATATGCTTGATCGCATCATCGCGATCAATCCAAGCCCAGATACTACCACCTGGCCTCCCTTGTTCATTCACAGGGCTGCATGGCTAGGTCTCGATCGATTTGCCGACCGTATACTCGATTTGGGATATCCTCCCGATATTGAGGCTGACTGGACGCCTATCACCAAGGCCACGCCGCTCTCCCAAGCCGCTCGCAATTTCCATGCAGGCATTGTTCGTACCCTTATTAAGCACAATGCGGACATAACATCTCGCCATCTCTACGATAGAACTGCCATCCATCATGTGGCTGGGCAAGGCCATGCTGAGATTGCCAAGATTTTAGTCGAAGAGGGGAAAATCGATATGGAAATCACAGATGAAGATGGCTTTACGACTCTCTACTTCGGATGCCTATGGGGCCATCATCATGTCGTTGAGGTGTTGCTGGAACTAGGTGCCGACCCCAACATGGGCATCAAATCTGATGATGCGCCGGAAAAGTGGTCGCCTCTAGTAGTAGCTGTTGATGACGGCTACGAGAAATGCGTCAAACTCCTCCTTGATAAGAAGGCCAACCCTAATCTTCCTGGCCCTTCTCTATGGGGTACCGCCCTGCGATATGCAGCAGTCAAGGGTCATCTCAAAATATGTCAAATGCTGGTTGACAGCGGCGCAGATCCCAACAGCCCATTGATCCAGCCTCCAATCCTCATTCAGATGATTACTGATTATGAATCCACTGAGAATCAAATGGAGATATTTGATTTCCTCATTTCACACAATGCCGATGTGAACGCAAAGGACTCTGCCGGGACGCCCGTCTTGATCCACGCCAGCAAAAGCGGCTCGAGAATGGATTTCGTCCAACGGCTCCTTGATCACGGTGCCGACGTCAACATTTTGAATTCAGATAACCAGTCAGCCCTCTACACTGCTGCACTGGATAGGGAAGAAGCACTCGTCAAATTACTGGTGGAGAAGGGCGCCAAAGTTAATGAGATGACGACGAGCAATCTAACTCCTCTGTACTTTGCTATTCCGGAGCCTGATATTGTTCGGCTACTACTCGAAAACGGCGCTGATCCAGACAGCAGTAAGAACGCAGGATTTACCAGTCTCATGCATGCTGCTTGGTTCAGCTACACCGAAAGTTTAGAGCTACTCCTGGACCACAATGCCAATCTGGAATTGGCTTATGATGGAGACGACGAGAATCAGATGGGGTGGACAGCTCTTTCATGTGCCGTATCTCAAGCCTCCAAAGAGACTGTTCGAATACTAGCGGACCGTGGAGCTGACCTTAAGCGTTTATCGGACCAGGGTGTGCCTGCTCTGCACCTGGCTGCTGGGGCAGACACGCTCTCGGTTCTTTTGGAGTTTCCATCCAGGATTGATGTCAACCAACTTGACAAGGACGGATACTCGGCTCTCCATAAAGTCGACATATCCCTGGATAACTTCAAGCTCTTAATTAATGCCGGAGCAAATATGAATATTCAGGACAAAAAAAGGGGCGATACTCCCCTCACAATAGCGGCCTACAACGGCCTTCTAGACCGCGCCCAATACCTCGTCAAACACGGCGCCGACATTCACCTCGCATCGCCTTGTGATGGCCCTCCTGTCCATCAAGCTTGCCGATACTCAAAATGGGACCTTGTGAAGTTCTTTGTCGAGAACGGCGCCAACGTGAATCAAGTCACCGAGTTTGGAATCGCCGGAACTCCACTACAGGCAGCGTGTCTACCATACGCAAGTGGTGAAGATCGGATTATCGACAAAATGGTCGACTATCTCCTTGACCATGGAGCGGACGTGACGTTGGAAGGTGGTTACGCTGGTACTGCTCTGCATGCGGCGGCATATGCTGCAACTCCAATCACAATCAAGACCCTCTTAGACAAGGGAGCAATTGTCAGTGCTATAGATCCCATGGGCCGCTTCCCTATTCATGCTGCCGCTTTCCATGGCATCGATAACTTTGACGCAATCCTTGCGGCAGGGGGCGACATCACCGTACGAGACGGCATTGGGCGAACCGCACTGCACTGGGCCGCACAGCCCGGAAGACTCCAGGTTGTTGAAAAGATAATATCTCTCTTGCCCGACAAAAAAGCAATCGACGAGCCAGATATCGACGGCTGGACGCCGCTATGCTGGGCAGCTCGTGGTCCTAGCAATTGGCTAGATCAGGAACACGCGGGAGAGCCTCAAGAGCAGATCAAGGTGATGAAGCTTTTGCTTGAGAACGGTGCCAATCGTTCTGTGCGAGTCGCTGTTGGAGGGCAAAAGTGGACACCCTTGAAGCTGGCTAGGTTCTCCAGTGCTGATGAGGAAGTAATTGAGCTGTTGAAGAATGGCCTTGTTTCCGCTGATGAAAAAGACCAAGACGAAAACAAGTCCAAGTCACAGGAAGAGTCTGATGAAGACAAGTCCAAAAAGGGGAACCTTCGGACAGCAACGTGCGACAATTGTCGATGTGTAAGTACCATTTTCTCGTCACTCTCGGCATTATATCATTATGCCATCCCTCTGCTCTATGAGTGACAAGCTTGAATGTTACTAACCTTATCATATAGAGTATTTACGGCTTCGCCTATCACTGCAACAAGTGTACCGACTTTGATCTATGTTGGAAATGTCATTCTCATAAGGAGCTGATTCATCCTGCTGATCACACGTATGAAGAAGAAGGTCCAGAATTTGAAGATACACCAGATGATTCTCCAGATGATGATGCGTCGTCAGAATCTTCAGGATCCACGGACTCGGACTCAGAATAATTGGCTTTGTGGGTAAATGCCATTAAGGGTGATACTCAATACAGACTACATAGATAAAAGCAGTATGATGTTTAACAAATTGTGACGTTACAATTATTCGGGGCCTTGATTTCAAGAAGAAGTCATTAACATTGAAGAAAGGGCATCTTTTTTTATTAGCTGCGTAATGTAGTATAAAAGTGCAAATACGAAATGGCAAAGAGTCAGATAAACAATAGAAACCATTCCACCACATCTAAAAGGAGGCCTATGAAACAACTTGCAGGTCAGCATTCTGAACTTTTAGCGTCTTATACAGCATCGACCCGGGTCGCCCGTTGGCGTTATGATGAATCCCAGCTTTGTCGAGAAACAGCGAAGATGGTTCTAAACAGCACGCTAGAGATAGTGCCGATCTTCAACGAAGTCCGTATCTTGACAAACCTTCCCCTATTGTGATTGACTTTGAGAAAAGATTCTAGATTGTAAGAATCTTCCCATGACAATACATTGTCAGTCCAAGCCAGCATATGGGATCGCTCACAGGGACACAAATAGGTATCGAGCAGTAATAAGGTGATTATGGCGTAGTTGTTGGCTTTGACATGGTTGTGTTATGAGACGAGGTTTTTGAGTGAGACAATGTGGTAGAATAGGAAGAAGCAGTGGAGTGTGTAATAGTTGTTCTACGCGAGGAAGCTTCATGAGAAGATGACACCCCCACGAGTTGTAGCTCCGACAACGACGCCTCCACGAGACGTAGCTCCGACGACGACGCCCCCATGAGATGTAGCTGCTGCGTGCGACGAAGTAGTGCTGTGCGATGTAGTTCCATGTGAAGAAGACGTTCCATGAGACGTGGTTGATGCAGGCGATGAAGACGCCCCATGAGATGAAGTATTGCTGTGCGATGTAGTTTCATGGGAGGAAGCTGTTCCATGTGAAGATGTAGTTCCATGTGAAGAAGTCGTTCCATGAGACACGGTTGCTTCATGCGAGGAAGACGCTCCATGAGACGTGGTCGTTGCATGTGAAGTGGCACTGTGAGAAGTTGTTGTTGCGTGCGAGGAAGATGTGCCATGAGACGAAGCGGTTGTATGAGATGTGTTTGTGGGATGAGACGAAGTTGGATTTGATGAACCAGTGCCATGGGATGAGGTAGCTTCGTGGGACGTAGTTCCATGGGACGAAGTTGAGCCGTGAGAGCTCGCCGCTGTATGAGACGAAGTGGTCGAGTGCGTTGTGGCGGTTTCATGGGCGCTGTTCGTCCCCTGAGCCGACGCGTGTGATGTGGCAGTGCTATGCGATGAAGTTCCATGAGAGGTAGAGGTTCCATGAGAGCTGGTTCCGTGAGAGGTTGTGGCTGATCCGGATACATGTGATGTGCTAGTTCCATGAGAAGTGCCTTCATGCGATGAAGTGGCAGTTCCATGCGATGAGGTGGATCCATGGGACGTGCTATGCGATGTATTCGCCTCATGGGTTGAAGTAGATCCATGTGATGAGGCCGTTACATGTGAGGACGTAGTACCATGCGATGTAGTTGCGTGAGAGCTTGTGGAGCCGTGAGATGCTGTTGCATGGGATGAAGTACCAGTGCTGTGAGAAGCAGATCCATGCGACGATGTACTACTATGAGCTACGGTTGACGCATGAGACGATATAGTGGAGTGAGACGATGAAGTGCCATGAGATGATGTCGTCTCGTGAGATGCAGTTGCATGAGTTGAGGTGGAACCATGGGATGTAGCTGTTCCATGTGAGGTAGTAGAGCCATGAGATGAAGTTGACCCGTGAGTTGAGGCTGACCCATGAGACGATGTGGAGCCGTGAGAACTTGTAGAGCTATGTGATATCGATGCTCCATGAACTGATCCAGTCTCTTGAGAGGCAGTTACATGGGTTGAAGTTGACCCGTGGGAGGATGTAGAGCTGTGGGTAGAGCTGTGGCTTGAGGCTGAACCGTGGGTTGAAGTTGACCCATGTGTTGAGGCTGACCCGTGGGATGATGTAGAGCTGTGAGAGCTTGCAGATCCGTGTGATGATGAAGTACCATGCGACGATGTGGTCCCATGAGATGCAGTCTCATGGGTTGAAGTTGACCCATGGGTTGAGGCTGAGCTGTGTGACAACGACGCTCCATGAGCTGATCCAGTTGCCTGAGATGAAGTCCCGTGAGTTAAAGCCGATCCATGAGTTGAAGCCGATTCGTGAGTTGAAGTTGATCCATGAGTTGAAGTTGATCCATGAGTGGAAGCTGATCCATGAGTTGAAGCTGATCCATGGGACGATGTAGAGCTGCGTGATAACGACGCTCCATGAGCTGATCCAGTTGCCTGAGATGAAGTCCCATGAGTTGAAGCCGATCCATGAGTTGAAGTTGATCCATGGGATGATGTTGAGCTGTGGGAGCCCGTAGAGCTATGTGATAACGATGCTCCATGAGCTGATCCAGTTTCTTGACTTGAAGTTCCATGAGTTGAAGTTGACCCGTGGGTTGATGTAGAGCCGTGGGAATTTGCAGAGCTGTGGGAACTCGTCGACCCGTGTGATGATGCAGTGCCATGAGTTGAAACTGACCCATGAGATGATGTGGAACTGTGGGAACTCGTGGAGCTGTGTGAAAAGGACGCTCCATGAGCTGATCCAGTTTCTTGAGTTGAAGTCCCATGAGTTGAAGTTGAGCTGTGCGAGCCTGTAGAGCTGTGCGAGCCTGTAGAGCTGCGCGAGCCTGTAGAGCTGCGCGAGCCTGTAGAGCTGCGCGAGCCTGTAGAGCTGCGCGAGCCTGTAGAGCTGCGCGAATTCCCCTGAGCTGATGCGCTCCCTTGAGATGAGCCTGCATGAGATGTGGTTGAACCATGAGATGACGCAGGATGGGACGTGGTTGTTGCATGAGATGATGAAGTACCATGCAGCACTGTCACTGTATGGGACAAACTATTCTCATGTGAGGTAGTAGTGCCATGAGAGTGGGTTGAAATCGCAGATATCGAAACGGATCTTGACAACGTCGTTGGTCTCGATCCTTGGCCGAATATGGTAGGCGTCTCAATGATGATGGTACCAGGGTGAGTTCCACTGGGCAATATGGTACGGGTGTGCGTAACGCTTCCACTATATGGGATTGTCTCTGTCACATACTTCCGCGGCGTCTTGATAATGACGATTCCGGGGCCGGTTTCACTAGGATACTCTGTAGAGGTGACTGTCGTGCTTCCAGTCCAAGCAATAGTTCTAGTAGTATAGACGGGGCGTTCGCCATGAGGGGTCTTGATAATGACTTCGCCGGGCTTACCGTGACTGGGATGAACTATAGCAGTTGTGGTGACATGTCCAGTCCAAGGAACCGTTTTTGTAATGTAATCGGGGTGTCCATAGGGAGTCTTGATGATAATCTCGCCAGATTTATTGTTGTGAGGATGAACTGTAGCAGTGGTGGTGACATACCCAGTCCAAGGAACCGTCTTTGTAATGTAATCAGGATGTTCGCAGGGAGTCTTGATAATGATCTCACCAGGCTTGTCATGGTAAGGGTGGACCGTCGCAGTGGTGGTGACTGCTCCTGTCCAAGAAACAGTCTTTGTAATGTAATCAGGATGCTCCCATGGAGTCTTGACGATTATGGTGCTTGGACCCTTGCCGTAAGGAGGAATTGTAATAGTCTCGGCCACGGTGCCAGACCAGCCAACAGTATTTGTAACGCAATCTGCACTTCCTCCCGGGATTTTCACAATCTTAGTTCCTGGAGCTCTTCCAGTAGCGTGAATCGTAACAGTCTCGGTCACAGTTCCAGTCCATGGCTGAGTGGTAGTCACGCATTCTGCATCAGGGATGGGGACTCCAGGTGTAACGTAAACAGGAACGCCTGAGCACTCGGTTGTAATCCTATGCAGCTTGTCAGTCCCATCTTCTTTATGCCAGGGCATCCAATCATGGTATGAGCAGAAGCTTACCTCGTATAAGTCGTCGAAGTAGTAGACCCGCAGCAAATGAGCTTTGCTGGCTCATGGATGATAATTTCTGCGGGATCCGGGCATTCCACCTTTCCCGCACTGGTCAGTTGCAGTAGGAAGGCCGCGCCCAAGGTGGCCGCAGACCGAATACTGGGGCAGCTCTTCATTCTCGAAAGCGATGATAGCGACAGATGAGTGTACCAAAGAATACCTCAATTTAAGAGAGCGTGACGCTTGCTGGAGAGGAAACATGAGCGGCAATCAACATCAGATTTATATCTGCACAAGTCCCAACTGAAATACCAAACACCTTCAAGCCGCGTTGAATTGTTATTGGCGTCTTTCATTGAGCTTCTTCATGCTCTCCGCGTCGAAAATCACTATTTTCATACCAGAACCATAATAATTTTGCCAATGGTTGGTGTATACGCGGAATGTTGGTGCCAACACTTGTCCAGAACTTCAGGTACAACACATGCGATCGACGCATTCTTCACAAGATAGCGTATGATTAGCTTAAGATTTATTTGCTCTAAAGGTCTTTTGTTTCTAGTAAAAAGTAGTGCTTTCTTTCGTGTTTGTCAGCTAGTATCCCCAGATATATATGCCGCAACCCTATTTCCAATATCCGCTCCTTATTGACTCCATATGTAGCCTAACGATCAAAGAGCGAAATTATCTTGTTCCATGGTACTGTTATACTTCAAAATTATCTAATAAGATTGTAAAATAGCACATATATCGTAGTAAGGGAGTTATTCCATGGCATGGTCTCCGTTCTCCCTGTGATCGAACCAACAAGCGATGATCGCCCAAGCTAGTCCAACCAACACAACCTAAACCAAGACGTCGGATCAACTTTAGTCAAAGGGGGCAGCGTTCCTGATCACTCCCTAGTCAATATGCTAATTTGCCGACCAACAGGCAAATACAAGTCCAACATGTAGAAAAAGTTCCGACAGGAGGCGTATCAAGCCATAGTGCTTGGTGATGTCGTTCCAATAGTTACTAAAACTACACTATCAGCATAGCGCATCTATCAAGCTTGGTAATATCTATTCCTTAGCGCTATGTGCAATGCAATTCCATGCCCTTTATAGACAGCAGAGGAGATAATGTATGCCTATTGTCCAGTTGTTTTTGCTACATGGATCACCCGACGTTCGGTGAGTCGGCGGAGATATTGTATTACACCATCTCATGAAGACGATCATTAATCACAATGCCTGTAGAGGTAAACAAACAGCGTTCCCTCACAACCGTTTCAATATACACAAATTTATGATGGTCAAGAGTAATATTTTTGGGTGTGATGGGTGATATACATATGGCCATCAGAAGAGACGTGAGTGGCGGATTACCCTACAGTCGAGTGATAAGGAGATGATTTCATAACAATGATGAAACTGTTGTAATGTAGTTTATCCAAAGTAATAGCTATAGTGAAATGCATGTTGTACAAAATCCCCTGTATAGGGTAATTCCCTCTCTTCCTTGATATCCCTTCTACTTCTGCGCCTCAAGCTTTGCCTGAAGATCCTGCTGAAACTGCATAATCTTCTCGAGCATTTCGGGAGGGATCATGGGGTTGGGGAGATTCTCAGACAGTCCCTCGATTCCAACCTTCAAGAAGTTGGGCTCTTTTGCAATCTGCTTGCCCAGCACAGTCTTGACCTCATCAACATCCCAGTTGGCCCAGACAAATCGGCCGTGCAGATGCTCGGCCTCTCGGCTAGCTGCCCAGACAGCCATTTGACCTGGAAGATTCTCTGTGTATGCAGAGTCAGTACGTGTCGTATAGGGTTATTAAGAAGAAAGGAAGTGTTGGAATCGTACCATCATCGAAGGGAATACCCATTTCTTCGCTGGCACCCGCGGCGCGAGCCATGTCCGTGAGAACACCGCCAGGGTGGAAGCTCACGATTTGCATATCGTTCACATCGGTATCCTTGGCGATCTGCTGAATCAAAGTGGTACCAGCGTTCTTGGTCAAGCCGTAAGTTGGCCGCTCTGGTGCCATCGAACCCCACATGTAAGCGGCAATGGTAGATATGTTCACCAAGAACTGCAGCAGTGATTAGTATCTCGTCTTGATCCTGTTCAAATTACCAAGGGGCGGGGAGCCCAAACTAACCTTGCGCGAATCCACGCCCTTGCCCTTCTGGTTGTAGAATCTCTGCGTGAAATCCAGCGAAGAGCGCACATTTGCCTCGAAATCGCCCCAAACGCTAGCAAGATCGCTCTTGAGAATAGGAGACACTTTCCCATGGGCCGCAGCGCTAAGGACCAAGACATCGACAACGATGCCCTCTTTCTCGAGACCAGACCAGAGAGCTTCGGTGGCCTCGAGGCTTGCAACATCGCAGACCCTGCCCTCCACCAAGGAAGGGGAGCCGAATTCCTTTGCCTCTTGGACAAGCCTATCGGCGGCAGCCTTAACGACGTCGGGGCGGCGGCCCAAGATGATGACTCGCTTGGCGGAAGCCTTGGCGAAGTTGCGGGCGATGGCATATCCGATGCCACTGTTGCCTCCGGTGACGACGACGGTTTTACCGACCTGGCTGAGTTCTGGTCGCGAGGGGGAGGTGGCCTCGTAGGGCTTTCGGCGGTACTCTTTGAGGGATGGGAGAGACATGGCTGCTGGCGAAAGTAGAGGTTTTGGTTGCGGTTGATTTAGTTGTAAAGTGTCCGAGACTGATGAGATGTGGTGGTTGCGATGATGATATGGAGCAGGAGTAGCATCATTATCCGGTCCTCCATTCTCCTCTTATACTAATTCCAGCGTCGGAGTTGCATCTTCGCGATTCACGCTGCTACCTCACACCGCGAGCGGCATTTCTCCCTTCTCTTCACCATCATCTCCATCCTCTCTCCCAAGTCCGCCACCAGAGCAGCGGAGTATTGGAAAGCAGGCAGTTCATTAATCAGCCAGTTCCATGCGGCAGTCATCCACAATTGCCCTTTTCGTTCTTTTCACACCGAATCGGACTAATCGGGAGCTGTGGCCATCCATCTTATAAACCCCCTCCGTGCCGCGGTGGAAAATTCGCCGCCGGCCTCACCTATCAAAGCCCGTCTCAGCCCGGAGCCCGGCTCCACCCGGCGGAAGGAAACCCGCCAGAATGGAGGACAAATTGCCGCCTCCGGGAATCATAGATTAAGAAGCTTCTGGGACTTCCAATAACCCGTTCTTGGGGCCCTCGCATCTCCTCTATCCGCCGCCAGGGAGCAGAAAAAAAGCCCGTCATGACGGATTCCGCCCCGCCGAAGCGATTGGCCTGCATCCCGTGCACAAAGGCAAAGCGCAAGTGCAGCAAGCAGACGCCCGCCTGTCACCGCTGCAACGACAGGCAGATTGTCTGTCGCTATCCCGCCCCTCGCATTGCGCCGCCGTACGATCTCGTCTTTTCGCAGGACGGCGCCGTTTCGGTGGTTCCGGCGCCCTCGGACAGGAATCCGCTGCTCACCCCGCCGTCTCAGGTTGGGGAGAGTCGGGAACTAGAGCAGCAACAGCAGCAGATCCAGGCGGCCAACACTGAGCTCACACGCTCCGTTGCCCCGGTGCCGGCAGATGCTCTGCAGAATCCGTGGTTTCTGTCTCCTCTGTCATGGACCATCGACCACAAGACGGGCCCCATCCCGTCACAAATCTACTTCAGCGATGAGGCTCTCACGTACTTCATCAACCAGCTGCAGGCGTGGCTGAAGCAGTGGATCACCGAAGGCCACTGTCCCTTTATCCATCCTCAGCTGTGGAGGATCCATCTTCCGGAGAGCGTTCAGGATGCGTTCACCTCCCTTACCGCATATCACTCCAAGACGCCCGCGACCGAGAAAATGGTGCTTCGCATCATCGAGACCCGCGCCAACAACCTTGTCAATGGGCAGAATCCCGCCGACGTGGGCGACTTTGGCGTTGTTATGCTCGACCCCGCGTGCCATCTCGCGAGGACACAGGCCCTTTTGATCTACAAAATCATCCGCCTCTTCGACGGCGACATCCGCGCCCGTGCCCAAGCCGAGAAGGACATTGATACGCTTTCTCTGTGGGCTCGACAGCTGTGGCAGAGCGCCGGACTTGGCGTGGCTTCCAACCACAAGGACTTGATCAGCAAGCCGCATCCCAACCCGGTCGACACGCAGCTACGGACAGACGGCTCTCCCACGTGTACATGGCAGGCGTGGATATTTTCCGAGTCTATTCGGCGTACTTATTTGACTGCGACTCTCACAGAGGCCGTATACTTGACGCTGAAGCAAGGGTTCGCTCCCTGCCCCGGCGGCATCATATTCTCCTGCGGCGCAGGTCTTTGGGACGCACCGACGCCTTTCACTTGGTTGAAGCATTATCAGTCCAACGTGGTCAACTCTATCCGTTGTGTCGAGGGAGAACACTTGTTTTCCCATGTCAAAGCAACGGATGTGGATGAGTTTTGCCACACTACGATGATTGTATCGTATGGACTGGAGCGGTTTGAACGGTGGTGCAACGAGAAGATGTGAATCGCCATGGCCTTTGGGGATTTGGTTCGGGATTTCTGGGTATACTGTATGATAATCGTTGATTTCACTCTTGCACGGCATTGAAGCTTTCAGCCGTGGTTTGGTTGCGTTGTTGGAGGAGTTGGTTGGCGTTTTGGTGGACTTGTTTCATCTTAAGGCTTGTGTTATATAGGTAGTCTAGTCTACATGAATACAATTTGGCATATACGGGCACAGGTATCTACAGCATCACCTCTGTCGATTATCTCTCTACTCGTAATTCAACATGTAGATCCAAGACGTCACTGCACAATTCTGTGCCTGTTTGTAATCCCGCGTAAGCTGTGAACCCGCCGTTCGGCATTGGCTGGGCTGCCTTTTTCGCGACTCCACCAACTCACATCGCCTCCTTGCATGTGACGCCAGGAGAAATAAACGAAACCCACGACTGTTGCCCTTTGAGGAATCGCGCAGCAGCGAAGGAGCCAATCGTGGGCCGAGAACCCTCGTAAGTCAAAAACCACCTCCGCAAGTCTGTGCTGAAGCTAAGCGGGGAGTTTGCGAAGCATCTCCAGGTTGCCAGGGATCGAATCAACTGTTTGCAACGAGTATGTGCGGATGTCAGTCTGGTGTTATGTACAAGGGAAAAGAAGACGGAAATCCAGATTCAACAAGACTTGGAAAATACAATAGGAACAAGGTCAAGGAAAAATATATATAAGATACATGGGTAATGATAGTGCATACCTGTATCGCTCATCATGTATCGGTTCTGTGACGCCAATGCATGTGAAATTAATCGATGCGACGCGGCGCGGGCCAACGAAACTGGGGATCCTGGGCTGAAAAAAACAGAAGAGCGGCATACAGCGTATCCCATTGAGTGCGAAGAGGCACTACCTATATACCCGTATCCACTTTTTTTTAACGCTAGATAGCTATATTATAGGACTTCGTGTACTAGTAAGAAAAAACACACTAAAACTACTAACAGCTGTTATTAATAATACCTTTTAATAAATATTAAAGATATTATAATTTAAAATAAATTTAATAATAAACTTAACATATGTCTAAATAACTGCTAAATTAAATAACTAGCTAATAGTAATATAGTTTAGCTAAACTTTTAGCTAGAGCCCTTATAAGGGTATTATTTTAAACTTTTGTAAATTTAATAATATAATCCCGTTATTAACGTATTATTAATAACACTACTATTACTATTCTAGCTATTTTTACCTATTAAGACCGCGGCTAACTAGGCTGCCTTTATAAATAATAATATTTTAGGCCTAGAAGGCCTGCTAACGAAGGCGTTATAAAAAAACTATTAAACTAAGGCTATAGCTAAAGAAATCTACCTTTAGCTAGGCTTTATAATCTATATAAGTATTTATAAAGAAGCTAAGGTAGTAGATTATTAAAAAACCTTATAGTAGCTGGGTTATTAGCTTTTAATATATTTTATAACTAAGTTTATAATAAAAGACTAATTTAAGATTTTATTTTAATATATTAGACTATTTAACGCAGCTATAGAAGATTACTTAATAATCTATAAGTAAATCTATATGTAGTTTACTTATTTATAAACTATTTTATAAGATCTCTACTACCTAAGTACTAAAATAGCTATTAATAAATATATCTTAGCTTTTTAAGGCTAGGCTTATAAAAAGGTAATAATTTTAATTAAACTAATGCCTATAGGTTATAAAAACTAGGTTATAATATAACGTAGTTTTTTTCTAAGGTAGATTTAGTATATACTATAGATTATTAACCTTCTAAAGCCTAGGAAAAAAAACACTGTAAATAGCCTTAATTTAATATAATTAATAGTTATAGCCTTAATTAATCTACTGCCTAAGGCTAGTTACTATATTTTTTTAAATAACTTATTTTTATTGCCTTCCCTTTTCTAAATTCTTTATTAATAAGGGATTAAGGCTATAAATACCTATTATATAAATTATAGTTTATATTAGCCCTTTATTATTATAAAGCTAAATAATATAAAGGGGTATTATTAACTATATAATAAGCTTAAGGCTATTTTAATACTAAATAAAATAATTTATATTTAATACTTTTACTAAAAAACCCCTTATTAATTTATCTTAGGTTAATTAAATAGCCTAAAAGAATAATATACTAATTTTACTATTATTAACTATTTATTTTAGTAATAAATTTTAATAATATATATAATAAAGACTTAATATAATATAGCCGCAGGCTTAATTAATAAAAAAAGCCTTTAGTAAAGAAAATAAAAAAATAATAACTTAGCTATTTATTATAATTAATTATAATAACTATATAAGTATTATAAATATAAGTAATTAGCTTTAAAGTTATTTAAGCTATAACTATTACTTTTAATAAAGTAGTTAATAATTAATTATATAATTCTTTTTACTAAATATTACTTTTATTAATAACTATCTTCTTTAGCTATATAGGTAGCTAAGTTAAAAGTATTATATTAGTTAAATTAAGTAGTAGTAGTGCTTTATTAATAAGATTTATAAAGTATATAGTAAGTAAGGGTTAAGCCAAAAGCTATTTTAGGCTAGTAATAAATTTATACTTATTTTATAATATAATTACATCTGCTAAGGAAAACAGGTATACTATATAGCTTACTAAGGCTACTAAGTTAGTTAGCTAAAGTTAAAAAAGTAATAAAAACTTTTTATAAAAATAAGTAGAAATAGCCTTAAGCCTAACGCACTTATAATACAGCTGGGTTATAATATATATAATATAACTATTTATACTAATTAATATTACTGGGACTTATACTATAAGCCAATTTTGGCTAGTTAGTAATATACCTTTAATTTGCGGCTGTCTAATTAGCTAGAACCCTGGTAAAATACATAGGTAGTGCCTCTTCGCACTCAATGGGATACAGTACGAGTCACGTACCTGCAGCTCATGCAGCCACGGCACCAATCCGCGTGTACAGCGCAGGTACTTGAGCCTCAGCCCAGTGGCGCGACGCAGCTGAATCGAGGTACATGCTAGGCCAGGCTACAGGTATCTGCATGCAGCTGCTCTACTGCTGCTGCTTGATAGTACCAGCACCACCAAAAACTCCCCCAAAACAACATCCTCAACTTTCCCTCCCCAATCGCACTGGTGGCGATACTTGCATAACATTGAAGTTGCCAGAGGCTGGAGCGCTGTAGAGCTGCAAACCATTCGTTACCTGCTGCCTGAATTCTTTCTCTATCCACATTGATAGCAGTTCCTCGAGAGCTCTGTTACGCTGCGGGCAGAGACCAAATCTCCCTGGCATCAACATCAAAATGCTCTTCAGAAACCTCTGGCGCGCCGCGCTGGCGACAGCTGGTGAGTGTTTCCCCTGCTTGGTTCTACATTCTACATCGCCATTATCCCTTTGATTCAACTCAGATTTATCCCGGTCAAATTACTGACAGGCATCTCGTCTCTCGTCGCACAAGCAGCCTTTGCAGCGTCCGCCCTCGCTGATGATGCCAACAACCCCACCGGCCAGTCGACCTTCATCTCTCCCGATGGCTCCCTCGCCTTCGCCTTCACCGTTCCCGACAACGGCAACACGGACATCTACTTCAGCCTCCGCGTCTCTACGAAGCGCTCCTGGGGCGCCATCGGCCTCGGCAGCGACGACATGCCTGGCGCCCTGTTCCTCATCCTCTATCGCAGCAAGAATAATCACGACAACGTCACCTTCTCCCCTCGTCTGGCGTACGGCAACTACGAGCCTAAGTACTATCCCGACCTCAAGTTTGACGTCCTCGACGGCACCGGCGTTCAGGATGACTTCATGACCTTCAATGCCGTCTGCCACGAGCACTGCCGAAGCTGGCCAGCCGGCGGCACTTCCAAGGGCTACATCGATGTGTCGTCTCCCAACCAACAGGCCATTTACGCCCTGGGAGGCAAAGAGAGCTTCAGCGACGACGAGGTGGATGCGAACCTCAAGATGCACAGCGAACACGGCACATTTACCATCGATATGAAGAGAACGCAGGGCCGAGCCGATTTGCCCGTCCTCACCAAGGACTCCGTGGCTGAAGGCACGACGCTAAACAGCAGTTCTACGGGCAATTTCGACTGGAAGGCTGCTGCGCACGCCGCCTTCATGGTCTTTAGCTTCATGCTCCTGATTCCCATTGGCACAATCCTCATTAGAATCGAGAAGTTGGCCAAGTTTCACAAGTTCAACCAGACGTTTGCCCTCTGTCTTGTCCTTGCGGGCTTTGCCTTTGGAATCCTGACGAGCTTCAACTATCAACGGGTATGTATACGCCATCCCCTCGAGATGCATCAAGCATGACTAACGGTGGCCCGGGTTTCTAGTCCCGCGGATTCCATTCCCTACACCAAGTCCTTGGTTTCATCGTCATCCTCCTCTTGTTCGTTCAATTGGCCGCCGGCATTCTACATCATCTCAAATGGCGAAAGACAAAGCAACCCACTACGTTTGGCAAGGTTCATCTGTGGAATGGAAGAATCGTCATGATTCTTGGTGCAGCCAACGGCTACATGTAAGCTCCAGCCTTCTCCCTATACCTCGCCGTTTGCTTACCTCTCATCTTTTTAGCGGGTTCGGTTTTGCTCTGGATCGCAAATACGCTCTCATCGTCCTCGGAATCGTCTTCTTCTTGGTGTTGTGCACCTTGGGATACCTCATCTGGGGAGCCAAGCGTCAGATACCTCGCCGTCAGCAGGGCCCCTCTGGCTTTGAGGGCCTCAACCACAGCTACCAGCAGCAGCACCCCGAGCCATGGCGAAATACCAGCTACTCGGCAACCGTTACAGCTGCGCCAGCGTATCCCCACGATCCTCCTCCGGGATACGAAGCCCCATCAGCGCAGATTGGCCTCCAAAGTACCACATCATGGAAGCGCAACACTGTTGGTGGAAGGGACAGCTATGAAGACGAGCCTCTGAACCTGGGCTCAAGCCAGAAACCAAGAGAATTTACCTGAGTATGCAATTTTTGGACTGCAATTATGGCGTTGGGGGAACATGGAACTGTGCAATGGAATATTAATGAAATAGGATATGACATTGCTTTTAATAATGCTAATGAGGGAGTTGTTGGGTTACCAAGTCGCTCAACGGTGCTTCTTAGTGAAAGTGACAGATCTATAATACATAATAAAGAAAATTTATCCAATATTCAAAATTATAGACATTTGCTAAAGAGATAAGAATGCGATTCGATGCCTGGTCTGCATTGTATAGAAAGCGGTACGTGTAGCCAATACGCAACGCCAGATGAACTCTTCTCATGAAGGCACCACAATGTCGAACTCAGCAAGCATCAATTAAAACATCCAAGCACCTCAGTTACTCAGTTGTCAGCTCCTCTCATGGTACTTCTTCCCTCAACTGTGTGACTGTCCGGGTAAGAAATCACTGACACGGAGCACAGTTCCGCGAGGAATGCTAATGCCCACGTCGTGTGGAAGTCGATCCTCGTACTCTTTCAGATCCTGGTCATTGTTCAGTACATCTGGAGATTGGTTCAGAGCGTAGCCTAGGTAGATGACCGTGCCGGGAACCTCGACTCCCTGGAGTGTCTGGGGTATCTCTTCGCTGATGACGGCGTTGCCATCGTTGTCGTGTGTAGTTATAACACGCCGTATAGGCGGTAAGCCGGTCTGAGCGGGTGCAGAAGCCGATTCATATGTAGAACTCATTGTAGAGGAATTAGGAGAGTTGTCCTTGAACACACGCGGTGAATTGCAAAAGTCCAGCATCTTTATCCTCTGGGGTAAGTGGTGTATTTATACAGCTTACTTCTCGTCACAGAGTCCCTATAAGAAGTCAATAAATGTAGTCATCATGGTACCTCATATGGGTTAGACTGATAGAGTAATCTCGTGCGTATTCAAGGTTGATGCTAGCTAGCAGCTAGCCGTGATATTGATCTCACAACATATCCCCTCGCTAAATAATTCACCTTATGCGAGCGAAGCGAGCATGTAAGATCAACACCATAGAGTTCTTACCAGCTCAATGATAGGCCTAGCAAAGACTTATAGGTAAACAGAGGAGACTGAGTCCAGCTTGACGCAAAGACTAAAGAATGGAACCCGTCGCCCATCAGAATATCCCTTTATGATACGCTAGGACAGATTGAACAGGCTCCAAAGTCGAAGAAGAAAGATTTCGCCCGAGGGAGTTCGGAGTGGATTTAAATATGTTTCATAAGTTTGCCTTATTCCCGTAGCACCTCGAGAATGACATCTCCATACCAGGTTGTGTGCTGCAGGCAAGATCGAGCTCAGGAGATCGATCGATAGCTCACCACATATAAGCAGCAAGCGGTTCGATCAGAGCCACCCATCTCTCCAGTAAGACGGTTTGCCCAAGAACTGGCAGAAGATTTATTTGATCAACACATTGACAATCTCACCATAAGCTGGACCACTCCGCCCGTTGTTGACAATATAGTCTGTGGCCGTTGACGAAATTATTTCCAAGTGTTGCAAGGATGGAAGGACAAGACGTCAGGTAGTATTTTCTTCAGCGCCTTGAGATGACTATATCTCTGCTGGCGTTTAATTATTTTCATATTACATATACATTATCTATTATGCCTACTTATCAACTCCATCTAATATACCTACCTACCATCTTTTGCTGTACATACCATGTTCACTGTCTACTATTCTGCCCACCTTACAGTTGACAAGGTCTTTTGTCCTCTGTGGCACGAACAATGAGTCACTGTTACAGCATCATTCTTCTGTGACCACTTACACGGCGGCATCCCCAGCATTATTCCATTCATGTGCCTTCTAATTGTGCACTAACTCTAATTCTACTAAAATTGAAATACCATTGACACATTTCCAACATATACCTGGTACCGATACTATCACCTTCTTGTGGTATTATATGAACCAACACCACTAGGCTCAATGACTGACAGAGCCGCACACATCTGCTCATCTACCTCTGCGGCCCTCAGAGGAAAAGCTCGATACAGTCTCGCCATCATACATCCTGTTTCCAAACTCCTTGCCCCAAGGGTCCTTGTCCGCCACTTGCTTGTTAGGCGGCCCAATCGGACCCCAAACAAATTGAGCGACGCGGCTCTTTGTTGCTTGAGATGGGTTGCATGTGTCTATAGAATATCCAAAGTTAGCATTCATCATACCAAAGCAATACCAGCATTATACGAGATATCCTCATAACGTACCAAGCTTGCTCTTGTCCGGCACGGTTTTACCCAAAGATTTAGGATTCTGCCACGCAAACTCATTGCGAGAAGAAGAATCCGTAGGCGAAGTCTCCGCGTCAGAAGTGTCGCGAGACTTCCACAAGTTCAACTCCTCTTGCTGCTTCCTATACCAAGCAGGGAGACCTTGGAAGAGGCCTAGTGCCTTCTGCGAGGCCTCGTCCAGGGGCATTTCGTGTTTAAACTTGCATCCCGTCTGGGTAAAGGCACATCTTCCCTCGTGGATCCACATATCGCAGTATACTTTGTTCTTCTTCGCAGTCGACGGGCTAGTGGCGACGATACGGTCGATTTGGTTCTAGAATAGTTCCACATGAGCTTCCCAAACAGCTTACAAGCATAGGTATAGTCGGGATGGGGGGGCCATGATCGACGTTGAAGAAAACAGGAGAGAATGATCTGCAACTCACCTGGACGAGATCCGAGGGATGTCGAGGCCCATGGATTTGGCACGCCTGGGAGCTTCAGCTTTCTCTCCTCTCTCTCCTTTCACCTGCTGGCAGTGTCTCGCTCTCCTGTCTTTCTCTTACAACCCAAAAAAAGAAGAAGAAGAAAAGCTTGCTTACTTTGACTGTGACAGTCTGGCTCATATCCGCCATCCCCTTCGGCGGAACGCCTCTCAACGGCGGCAAAACCACCATCCCTCGCCGCTCAGGCTCCCTCGGCGGGATCTCGTTCAACGCCGGCAGCATATCGGCCGGCACAAGCCTCGTCAACTCGCCGTTGCCCCGATTCAAGTAGTACGCATACCCGTCGTTCACAGCGCCAGGCCCGGCCCCGGCCGCAGGTGCTTGTGCTTGTGCGATCCCTCTTCTCTCGGCTTGGCCCATTCCCACAGGGACATGAGCTGCATTCATCTTCATTGACGGAGGCGACCGTGGAAACACGTTTCCGTCCGGACAAAGAACCCGCCAATTGTTTGAAGAAAGCCCCCGTGATGGAACTGCCGCTGCTCCGGCCGTGCCGAAGCTCACCTGGTGTTGCTGATGTGGGATGGGATAGGCCACCAGCTGCTGTCCAACTTCGTCTCTACCGCTTTGCCCAAAGCCATGGATGAAATAGCCACTGAGAGAATGGTGTTGGCGGTGATTCAGCCCCATCTGCCTTTCCATGGCAGCTTCAGCAGAGCAATCCCGAAGGCGAGGCGTGATTGCTGGCGTCTCCGGAGACCATGGCACGCAAGATAAACCTCCTGGCCTCGAGTTCAACCCAAGAGGACGATCCATCTCATGGGAAATGGACTGCAAATGGTGGCAAATTGGATCAACCGCAAAGGTAACGAGTATAGACAAATCAGGATATAATAAACAAAGGTCAAGCAGGTATAAAGTAAAAGAGCAGTGCTGTTTGTAAAGGAGAAGGTGGATGTTTGCAAAGAGGAAACAAATCGGGTTCAATGTCAATAGTCGGATAAAACTGTCTCACATCAAGTTGCTGCCTTACCGGCCCAAGACATATATCATCGCGCATAGCCCGTTTGTCTCTTACCCCTGTTAAACCTCGAGTCGTCGCTCGGCTAGTTGCAGGGAATTCACCGCATCTGCTGGCATTTGCCACGCTTGCCGTGCAGAATCAAAGTATCGGCCGTTTGATGGATTTTATCATGATTTTTTCCTATTTTCTTTTCTTGTCTCTAACTATTGCGTGGCCGCCCATCCTGTGACAAAGCTGAGCAATTGTCTCTTTCTATCTGTATGTTAAAAAGCTAAAAAGCCATGAATTTATTGTAAAAGCCTCCTCATTGTTGTTTTCAAGAGCCCAAAAAAAGTCATCAAGTCATATCATGTTCCCTTGGCCCACTGTTGATCGATAGATTCAAAAGGGGGGGCGATGAAAAAAGGAAGAGAAAAAAAAAACTCAACTCTGCCGAGTCCCGTTTTGCATGCGCACTTGGCCTAACTTGTGGTACAGAGCGACCATGTGTCGCTGCTTGATTGATGCTGGCTTTTCAGAACGGTGAACCACGTCCAGCGCTACGCGGACCTGTGCTTCGGTGTTAAGAAGAGCGAGATACTCGAACCCGGTTGGTGGTGCTTGGGCGGGTAGGCCGGGCTGAGGTTGCGGTTGCGGTTGCGGTTGGGGAGTGGCTGTAGGCGGTTGTCGGCCGCCATACTGGAGATATTGCTGGTAATGTTGGAAAGTTTGCTGGCGTCTAACGGTATCAAAGCCCTTCTTATACACCAGTGCAGGGGTGGTTGGGTTTTGTGCTGCTCGTGGTTTTGTTTGAGAGCTGTCATTAGTGTATACAGCTTTGGCGTCGGGGGTGGTTATTGATTTTCGAGGTCTGCCCCTCTTACGGGGGGCGTCTGCGGTCCATGCCGGTTGTGATGCAATCGGAGGCGGAAGAGTTTGTCGTCGCCTTGAGTCAGATTGTTGCTCTCTGGGGAAGGCAAGGCCTTGTCGCTGTTTAGCTCCGCCGTCTCGCATCGATAAAATCTCGGCTTCGGTCACGGCTAAAGCTCTTTGTCAGTTTTACAGTTTTTCATCGGTTTTCTGAGAGGGTTCGCTAGAGAGAGGTTTGTTTCCGTGTGAACAGATATCATGATATCTTACCATTTGTCGAGGGGTTCATGTCGTCGTCGGTTTTGTCGTCGTCAGATTCAGGCATGTTTGTCCCGTCAAAGTCGTCAGAGGAATCCGAAGACTCGCCAGCGACATCACCAACTACTGCAAGATTCTCTGTGCCCTTTGCTCCGTAGTTGACAGCCTAAGAGCGAAATTGTTAGTGTTTGGTTCCCATCGACCAAACTCTCATATCAAGGGCAGCTCAACATACCATGCGACGTCTCGCACCACGTCCAAGAACTTCTTTGTTGGCCTCTTCTTCTCGCCGGGCTTCCTCCTCTCTTTGGGCAAGGATCTGGTCCCATACACTAGAGTTTATGGGCTCTGGAGCCTGATCTTCTTCAAGTTCCTTATTTTCCTCAAACCCAAGCTTATCATTCGCCCATACTCGGGCATAGGTAAACTGGCTTTCGGCAGAGTTGTCTTCATTTGCCGCGGTCTGCTCCATCTGAGAGCGATCCAAGAGCTTGTCGACAGACGCAGAATCATAGTGAATTGCTGTCTTTTCGTAATCTTCGTCAAACAAGGCTTGGGCACCGTGTTTCAAGATCGATTCCAAGTCGGCACCTTCAAGCTCCTCGTCGTCCATGCTTTCGATGAGTGCGTGATCCAGGGCCATTTTCTTGCGGCCAATTTCCATGATTCGTTCCTCTACCGAGTCCTTGGTCATGAGCTGAAAGCATAAGACTTTATTCTTTTGGCCAATGCGGTGGGCGCGAGACAGCGCCTGAATATCCTGGTGAGGATTGAAATCGGGGTCCATGATTATGACAGTGTCTGCGGTCGCAAGATTGATGCCAACACCACCGGCTCTCGTTGACAAGAGAAAGGCAAAAAGCTCGGAACCGGGCTCGTTGAAGGCGTCGATGCGTCGTTGCTTCTCCAAACTAGATATCGATCCATCCAGACGACGGTATCCATAACCGACTCCATTGAGAAAGTCTTCGATAATGTCAAGCTGTTGCAGAAACTGGCTGAATATGAGCACACGGTGACCTCGCTCCTTCAACTTGGGCAGCATAATTTCCAATAATAGAAGCTTAGCAGATGCCTCTACTAAGTTGCGATGGAGAACCACGGGATCATGGTGGCGCTCTTCAATTGCTTCAGAATACATAAAGGGGTGGCATAAGCATTTGCGCAGCTGCATGAGGATATTGTTCAAGCTGCCACGGTCTTTTGCGTTCATTTTACTATTTGCAAACACGGCCCGAATAAGCTGCGGATTCTTTGCCATGATGCTCTTTGCTAGCTTCTCCTGAATAACGGTCATGGTAACGGGGAGAATAATCTGCGCCATGGGAGGAAGAAATTTAAGGACGCCGAGCTTTGTTCTTCGTAAAAAATACGGCCGAATTTTCTCGTGTAGCTTGGGAAGATTGTCTTTGTCCAAAACGGCATATTCTTCGTCCAACTTCTCTGCGTTTTGCTTCTCATCTATGAACTGCAAGAGGTTGAAAAGTTCTCTCTTGTTGTTTTGCAGTGGCGTACCAGTTAGCAATAGTCGAAAGGGTATCTTCATGGACCTCAGGGCATTGTAGAGAATGTTTTGGTCATTCTTCAGCCGCTGACCCTCGTCAACAACCAATCCCTTCCAATTGACGGACTTGAAAAGAGAAGATGTCCGCGGATCTTGTGCCGAGTCATACGACATGATGACGACTTGAGCTTTAAGGTCTGCGGCCCCATCCGGAAATAGCTCATATCTGTAGGCGAAATCCTGGGGCTCTTTGCCTCCATGATAAGCAACAACTCTGATACCCGGTGCCCACTGTTTGAATTCTCGACGCCAGTTGGCGCAAGTAGCATTTGGCACCACGATGAGGAAAGGCCAGCACTTTTGGACAGTTAGAAATGGTTTGGATGATAGCAAAAAGTTGCACAGAAATTGACTTACCTTGGGCATGTCTTGCACTAGGGAGGTTACAACACCGACGACCTGAACTGTTTTGCCCAACCCCATTTCGTCTGCTAGAACGACACTTCGACTTTGGTGATAATTTTGTAAGAGCCAGTTGAGACCCTCTATTTGGTAGCCCATGAGCTTCCCTCGCGTAAGGCCAGCAGGCTGCGTGTCTACTTCTGCAAATCGAGTAGACTTGTACAGCTTGATGCGTTCTCGCATCTTGTTCTGAGAGTCGTTTTGGAAGTGCTTGCCTTCGATGTATTCGCGGTATGCTTCTACAAAGGCCTTGTAGAGTCGAGGTTTATCGGCAGTAGGAGGAGAGTCCCATACAACGTCATCGTACCCGAGGCCGTGAAATTTGACCAATATTTTCTTGACCCGAGAGATATTGGCAAGATCCTCTGCTTTTGTTTTTCCCAAACTGTCGAAGCCATCTAGTTTAACGTTAAAAATAATGTCGGGGGTGATGAATTCGTCTGGAATCGCCTCTTCACTGGTGAGTTTTAGAAGATCCTGCTCGAGTACTCGTTTTGCAAAAGAGGATCGCATATTGCCAGCACTGACACCAAACACCCAAGCTCCGGGCGCCCAAGAGCAGTGAGCAAATGAAGTGTCTTGCCATTTGATGAGGTATTCTCTTTCATCTTCGTTGATATCTCCGTAAGCTGGAAGGGGATTCTGCGGGACCACGGGTCGCCATGCCACCAGCCGATGAATCTTGCTTCTAGTAGAACTGCAATCATTACACCGCCAGTCGACTGAGTAATCCTTGAGGCGCTCGGACTTGACGTCCGTTCCAATAGCGTCATTGCCCATGGATGGTAGGTGCTCCTGATGCCATCCACGGTGACAAGTGGTACAACGGAAAAGAACATTGTCGGCGTTGTTGATGAGTTCAGGTAACACTGGGGTGATGGGATCGACACCGCCATTCTCCTCGCGCATTTTTTCTTCCTGTCGGGCAGTCTTCTTTCGAGAGAAGGCAGCGCAGGATCGGCCGTCTCTCTTGCACTCCTGGCAGGCGCTGTGTCTTGGTGCGCTGCTATCTTTCTTTGAGTAGGTATTGAGGCAGAATCTACATTGCAGCACAAAATTTTCTTCTCCAATTTTGGTAACCATATGCTCTCGATTGCTTCGATACCCAATGCAGTTCTTGTGATAAGTTAAGCAACACCCTTGGCAATGAAGCAGCTGGCCGCGCTGCTTTGAGCCGCCACAAGTATGGCATGACTGCATATGTACGGATCCAAAGTCGGAGTCGGCAGAGATCGGTTGGAAAACTTCCCTGACGGAAATGATCTTTGGTGTAGATGCCTTCTCCTCTACCACGTAGAACGAATCGTCGTCCATGAAGGCATCGTCTTCCATACTCATCTGGTTTCTGGTGGCTCTTGTGGACCGTCGAGGTTGTTCAAACTCAATATCAGAACCTCCCGAACCATTGAGAGTCAATCTGGCTTTGTTTTCTTTTTGCTTTCTCAATCGGCGAGACCGTTGCACAGCTCTGCTAGGGCGGCCCTTCTTCAATGCGAGGTCGGACACAACAGGCATAAATGTGTCTTCGTCTTCTGAGGATTGGCGAGAATCCAGCGCAAGTTCGTCCATATCTTGATCCTTATAGCTGGTATTGAACGACATGCTGGTGAGCCTCAGTTGTGTGGATGTTCGCTTTCGGAGGTTCCGCCTTGGCTGATCGGTGTCCGTCAACTCGTCTTCATCTTCCCCAGTGAATTCGACGTCGGACTGGGGCGGGGTTGAATCAGAAAGATCCGTCACGTGTTCGACAACATTGCTATATATCCTCGAGTATTCGCTCTGTTTCTCAACAGAGAGCTCTGGGATCGCCACTTCGAATTGCATCGCTGCTGGAAGCTGCAGCATGTCGACCTCCAGCACGTCGTCTTCCAGCACGTCGTCTTCCAGCATGTCGTCCTCCAGTATGCCGTCCTCCAGTATGCCGTCCTCCAGCATGCCATCCTCAACCATGCCGTCCTCAATCATGTCGTCCTCAACCATGCCGTCCTCTAGCATGCCGTCCTCTAGCATGCCGTCCTCCACCATGTCGTCCTCCAGCAAATCGATGTCGGTATCCATCTCAGGCGTCATTCTGAATTGAATTCACCTGCAGACATTTGGACGCGACGCCGCACATGCCTGACCTCAACAGTCGTCTGGGAACGCGTTGAAAATATGTGAGTTGCTAGTTGTAGGAATAGAAAGTGAGGGAATCGGCAGTTAAGTGGCACTAGCAATTGATTACTAAGCAGACTTACTATTTTGAGCTAGGAAGATTTAAAAAAATTATTTCCATAATTAAAAGACTTAGTAGAGTTAAAACAATTAGTTGAAAATAAAGTTTTATTTTACTTTTTATTAAACTTAAACCACCTACTATATCTACATTATTGTTTATTTAATTTTATAATTTCAGAGGGTTATTCTTAGTTCCAAGAGTGCTACAAATGTGCCTCGATCATTAAACTATGGCGTAAATGGAAAATAATACAGCTTTGAATCTAATTATAGTCTTTTTTAAAAAAAAAAACCAGTTTTATGAAATTTAAAAATGAAAAATAAGTATTATGATTTTATTAAGAAATACATTAACTGAAGCCTATAGTTGGGAATTTAATAATAATTATATTGATTTTCAAACTAGTTTTAATCAAATTGAGTTATACTAATGAAATACTACTAGGCTTAGTTTAGTCTAATATACAACAAGGACAATCAGGCTCACCGCCTTTGAGAAGCCCCTGTAACCGCCCGCAGCGCATGGCAGAAAAAATAAATTAGGACATAAAGGTGCATCAAAGTCAAAGCCCGACTTGCAGAGCTGGTATAAGAGAGAATCCAGAATGAGCATTACCCAATTGCTCTTCATCACCAAGAATGATATCTCTCGGAAAGCTGAGAGCTAACGGCTTATCCCGCCAACTTTTCAACAGCGTGCATGAGAATGGCGTTTATCCATTGCAGATAAGTCGGCCTGCGACGCTCTCTGCCATCCACAGAGGAGTGCGACGATCTGAGAGAGTCCAGTTCGGAGATCAATACAGAGATCGGGGCTCCTCAGATAGGGGCAGAAGCGATGGGCTGACTAGAAGGGCGCTCGACGGCGCTGCATCTCCTCGGCAACAGCAAAAGCTACGCAAGAAACTTGGTCGGAAGGCGGCTGAGGAAGAGGACGAGGAGTCTGGAAAAGAGACCAGACGCAAGCGCTTCCTCAACCCAGAGTCCGACTATGGGAAGAAGAGTCTAGTGTACCAGCTTAAACATGGAGCATTCAAAGACCAGGCCGCCGCCCTCGTACAGGAGCCCGTACGTCCACTACCATATCAAAGACTAGAAACCAGCCCTCGGCGCAGAACGGAACCTTCTCGGTATGCGTCAGAGCGCTCGGAAAGGCTCCCATATTCTGATAGGCGTTCTGATAGACGCTCAGTTGGGCGTTCAACAGGGCGTCCATCTGATCGCCCTCGCCCCTTTGATCGCAGAGATGACTTCGATATGGACGTGGAAACGCCGCAGCCTCGCGAGAGGAGGAATCAGATGATGGCCATGAATATCAAATACACAACCGCCGCGTCGCAGTTTCTCTATGGCAAGTCTGTTGTAAAAGCAGCCCTGGAGCAAGGAAGACGGAAGCTATACAAACTCTTCATCTACGGAGGCGAGAATCGAAAGGACTCCAAGGATAACGCTGTCATCACGAGATTGGCGGAGAGACGAGGGGTTCCGATTACCATTATTCCAAATGAGGACCAGAGATTAATGGACAAGATGAGTATGGGCCGGCCACACAATGGATTCGTTCTAGAAACATCCCCCCTACCTCGACTGCCTGTGAAATCCCTAGGGAGGCTCGAGGAAACGTTGGGAAAGCTAGGCTTTCATGTCGAGTTGGATCATCAGTCAAAAGAGGAAGAAGATATCAACGGGCAAGATGCATTTATCCCGCGGAAAAACAACAACGCACCAAAGCCCTTTGTTCTACTGCTCAATGAGATCCTGGATCCAGGCAACCTGGGAGGCATCCTTCGAACGGCGAGTTATCTCGGTGTCGATGCAGTGGGCATCACAAATCGCAGCTCATCGACCCTCACTCCGGTTGTGCTCAAATCCGCGGCTGGTGCTGTGGAGGAAATCACAATCTTCAGCGTTGATTCGCCCGTCAGCTTCATAGAAGAATCTCGAAAAGCTGGATGGAAGACATATGCCGCCGTTGCCCCGCCAGACCCCAAACTTGCTCAGAGGCACGGAGACAAGTTCATCTCAACCGCTACTGTGGAGTCGGAACAGCCGCTGGCGAGTCATCCCACGATATTAGTTCTGGGAAATGAAGGTCATGGCCTATCCAAGCCGATCAAGGTAGCGGCCGATTACGAGCTATCAGTGCCGTACTTTGTTCAAAACAGCTGCGTGGACAGCTTGAACGTCAGTGTTGCTGCTGGCTTGCTGTGTCATGCCTTTGTGAGAGCCCCAGCTATTGTAAAGTCGACGGCAGCAAAAAGCGAGAAGGAAGAGACTTTAGCGGAAACCGCATCGGGTACCGAGAAGAATGAAAATCAAGACGAGAAAGATGCTCTTTTTTAACAAAACATTCTGGCAAGCATAATGATGGTTTATGACAGATATGTATGTATGTAGTTGTATATAGCATTCGGTCGAGGTGTAAGATTATGTACGAATACCTAGGAATGGATGGGAGCCATGCATCCCCACAGCCAATCATCATGACGGTAAAGAAAAGCACCGCTCCCAGCAAGGGCATGTGCATTTCATTCACTCATCTATTTTGTGAATTTTATTTCATTCTCGTAGTTAATCCTCATATTATTACAGTCAATGTCAAGTTGTAGCTATTGATAGGGCTGACTTGTGAACCTCGTATGCGGTTTAGCTGCGATCGCCCACCCAAGCTAGGCCGAGGGCCTGAATTTGAAGTGAAGTCAAAAACAGGTGGAACTGGACACAGGGGTTACACGCAGACATGGATGATTTTTGATGTTTGATTCACTTCTCAACGTTACTCTATCGGTGAACGATGCATGTCCCATCACCATTATGCGTAGTATGCATAATATCGTACAAGCTCCCGCACACTATCCATATCATGACCGTGGTGAGAAATTTGAAGAGCGTCGAGGATGTTTCTGGCGGTTACTTCTGTTTAGAATTAGTTTTTTGTAATTTAAAAGAACACAGAATGAATACTTGCCATCAATTTGAGAGATGTCTGCCACAGTTTGTGGAAAATTAATGATCTCATAGCCAGTTCTTGTATCGACTAAACTGAGAAGTCTTGTTGCCGGAGATTTGCAGATGCGATACCCGAGCATCATTTGCGGCTACTCGATTGTTATTCGCAGTAGCTCGAGCTTCAGCTGCGTCTAAACGCATGGCAATATCGCGCAGTTGCGCACTCATGCCCATTAGAACAGTTGTAATCCGCGGAATATCATCTGGAGTATGCCCAGGAGAACGTGCGTTGCCGTTAATGTGGTTCACCATCTTGAATAAGAACTGAACTGAAGTCAAAAGGTTCTGGGGTTTCAAGATGTAAACAACTTTCCATGAAAGGACTGAGCGTGAAAGAAAAAGAAATAAAGAGAAAAAAAAAGCGTAGGCGAGAAAAACATATGGACGATGATAAAAAGTTTAAAAATGGTAAAAGTTTAAAGAAGAGGAAAGAGTTTGGGAGATCACCTATCAGTGACGCAGAGTTAAATCGCTAGACACTATAGTGCATAAATACTAACCTAAAATCTCCCCAGCAAAGCTTTATAAAGAACTATATATTTTATATAGTAAAATAAGAGGGAAAGGGGGTAAATTTACTTATATTTAATAGCTTAAGGACTAGATAATTTAAGGTTAATTGCTGGATATATGTAATCCGTCTGAAGCAGAGCTGGGGGTTGCCAGTTGGGGGGGTTGCAAAAAGGCGGGAGGTGTGTATGTACAAGCACAAGAGGGCCCCGATGAGTAATGCGTTAATGTTTTAATCTAAAGGATGGATTATTATGGATTGGATGGCCACCAGCTTGTTTGTATTAATTAAAACTCATGTGCTTCTGCTAGCATCGCCAATCCACGGGTGAGGTGACTTGCATGCATTGCTAGCTTGTTTTGGGAGGCAGCTAGGGGGGGAGTCTCAGCTCTTCGTACATATTCTTTTTGGCTTTGTTTTTCAGCCGCGACTCATCGACGTTGTTTGCTCATACAATTGGCGCTGCGAGCTGTCGAGATCCTCAACGGCGCTGACCGCCACCGCAATGACCTTGGACAAAATGCTTCTCCTACCTGCGGCTCTCCTCGCTCTGGTATCTGAAGTGGCGGCAGACCAACCGCTGGCCACGGCGATCAAGAAGCAGCTGCCAAATCCAAACGAAAAGCTGTTTCCCGACCACCTCGCTTTCGAACCCCTCCAACGATTGACCCCCATCGAGGCGACGAACTTCTGGCTCGACGGCTACGACGATGAAGACGCCCCCAGCAACTCCACGAAACGCTACCGCCCTGCATTCTCGAATCACTTGCACGATTCAGAAGAGAATCTGCTGCGTCGCGCTGCAGATGTGCTAGCCATTCTCCAGAACCGAGCAGGGTGCCCCTCCGGGATGGAGAGCTGTTCAGACATTGGCGCGCCTAACAAGTGCTGCCCAGACGGAACATACTGCACCGATGTGTCGGATTCGGCTGCTGGGCAGGTTGCCTGCTGCCCTACCGGGGCCACATGCGGAGGAGGAGTCGGCAACTGTCCAGGAGATGCCGTGAGCTGCCCAGCGGATCTTGGCGGCGGCTGTTGTATCGCAGGATATGTCTGCGAGGGGATTGGATGTGAGTGAAGAATACCTAATCAGCGTTGATCCATTGAGAGTGCAAGGCTGACGATGGCACGTACAGGCGTTCTGAGTGCTTCAGCCACTGGACTTCCGTCCTCGACAACTCCGCCGCCTCAAAGCACCACCAGCCAGACACACACAACTGCCGCTTCAGGTAAGCATCAGCCGTGAGAGTGATCCTCATTGCCACTGAGACCTCAATCCCTTCTTCAACCACACAGAGACTGACAATAACTGCCATAGGCTCGGGCTCTGGGACCGCAACGGGAGCAGCGCCATGGAGGCCCACGGATGCCACATCCAGCTCGTCTTCCTCCTCAACCACTTCAGCTTCTCGCTTGACTACATCTCCACCGGGCGAGACCCAGACTGGCTGCCCAACCGGCTTCTACGGCTGCCTCGCCACTCACGGAGGCGGTTGCTGCCGCACCGACCGCGATTGCCAGACGCTCTCCTGCCCGGCGCCATCTTCAACCATCATCTCTCATGGCGTCACCGTCGTTGTCCCGGCAAACGACGTGCCGACCTCAACTGCATCGGACGAGTGCGCGAGCGGCTGGTTTCTCTGCGGAAAGGACGCGGGATCGGTGGCTGGATGCTGTCCCAGCGGATACAAATGCGGCACCGCGAGCTGCTTTACTTCCTCGGCCTCGGAGACCAATTCTCTACAGAAGCAACAACCAGAACCGGAGGCGCCAAACAAGAACGCAGCTGCCGGATCGATCCCTCGCAACAATTGGCTTGCTCTGGGTGGCATTGCGGGAAGCCTCTTTCTTATCTTTGGTAGTATCTTATAATGACGAATGATGGGGACATGTGTTGCATACACGGGATTTCTTCTTTGCTTTGTCTTTTCATCAGGATTTACGAACCCAGTATTTGATGGCATAATGGATGCATGACTGTTTATATACCTTCCTACTTTATAGATGCACAAAAGATTCATATCAATCAATGCCAATGCCAATACGGGCATAGAGGCTAAATTCTTCCCTGAGTAGGTAGGAGCTTACATGGGCCAAGCATGAGCCATTGACGGCTGCTTCCTACCTCGACTGGCAACTCCCTTGATCACAATCTACTCTCCATCGTATGACCAAACTTTGGAAGGATGTAGTCGCCAAACTGCCTCACTCCAAGAGGGAAGAACGGCCACTAAGCGATATTCTCAGAGCTGGAAAGAGAGAACCAATCTTGCCTATATCTTCTCCTCTCCCCAGGTTCCAACTTACTCTCCTCCATCTCTCGGCTTCTTCATCCATCCCAGTATTGCTCGCTCTGCTCTCTTGTTTTGATACAGTTTCTCTTTTTCTTGGAGCCACAGCATCATACATATCCATCATAGACTCACAGCTTCTACCGTCAGACATATTCACTATGAAGTACAACACTGCCACCCTTTTCGCTGCTGCTGCAGTCCTGGTGTCCATCACCTCTGCATCTACATCCGCCTCGGCTGAGTGCGATCACTTCATGGCTGGAGAGTCTGGAGAGCCCGGCATTTGCCCCATGCGCCCAGTCACTCCACTGCAGGAGCCCGAGGACCAAGATCCTGAGGACCTGCCCCCTTGTGTTGAAGTTATCATCAGGGACAATGAATGCCGCTTTTCGCCCGTCATAACTGGCCCGAGCCTTTCAGACGTTTCGGATGCTTACCTCGAGGCAGCTGATGAATGCAACTGCACCGGGACCTCGTTCGCCCATTGGCTCAACTGCCAGAGCTGCATCCTCGAATCAGGCCTTGCTGAGGACGACGTCAACCAGATTTGGCTCCGGATCTTGACGGGGGCAAAGTCGCTTCTGTGCGGCTCGGACGAGCCTGATGACGACTTTCGACCGGCTCCAACGACTCCCGCGCCCATCTTCTCTCCCATTCGCCCCACGGATTTTCCCAACTTTCCCCCCATCACGGATGCCCCCTTGGACGCCAATCAGGCTGTAACTCAAATGTCTTGTGGTGAAGAGTTCAGCAAACAACAAGACATCAGCATCACCACCGTCACCGATATCACACCCACAGCTTCTCCCACCAATCAATCTTTTGCAGCTACAACCTTGGCAACTCCGACTATCGCAATGGTGCCCCCTGGGTTCAACACCATCGAAACGACCAATGGAGCCTCCTCACTCGGAAAACCTGCGCTGGCTTTGGTGATTGTTGGCAGTCTTGTTCTTGCAATGCTGTGATGAGATGGGGCACACGGTGTGTTGAGATGGTGGAATAGGGTATAGGGATGGTGATGGGATGGGTTTCGAGAGCGCCATGATGCTCAGCACCGTAGGATAGTACGCAGAGTATAATTAATATACCTACGGTTTCGTTACAGTCACATAGTATCAGTAACAGGGTGAATCGTACCTGATCACAGCATGCCGTTGAAATTTTTGGTGACGTGATGAGCACAAACAAAAGGGATCTCTTGGGGGGAAATCATTTTGGCTTTATTCTTCGTGGCCTATGGCCTAGTTGTAATTTTACATCATCATCCTCCTCCTCCTCTCTGTGAGGGTCGTTTATGGCATGAACTCATGGGGGTGGGCGAGCTTCTCCTGGCAGAAGGGCAGCTTGCCAGCGGTCCAGATCTCGTGTTCCTATTGGTTTGTACAGTGTTAGACGCACGTATTCTAGGGACATTTCGGGTCGAAGGGTGAATCAACTAACAGGCTTCAGGGTCTTCTTGATCTCGGTATCGAGGGAGCCGCCCTTGAGGGCAATGATCTCGGGAGCACCATCGGGGTCGTGGGCGATGGGAGAGCCGCACTCGGAGCAGAAGAGTCGGTGGACGGCGTTTCCAGAGGCGGCGGTGCCAGTCCACTTCTTGATGGGACCGTTGATGGTGAGAGAGGCCTTGGGGACGACGACGACGAGAGCTGTCAAAGTGAATTAGCATTCCACATGATGAATTGAGCAATTGTGCGGTGCTGGAGCATGTGCATACAGTAGGTAGAGCCGGATTGGCGCTGGCAGTCGTCACAGTGGTCGTAGCCGGTGATGATGGGGGCGTCGACGTCGGCCGTGTAGGTGACGGCCTTGCAGAGGCAGTGTCCGGTGAGAGGCATGGTGAACCGGGAGCTGTGTAGTCTCGGTTTCTATAGAAGCACAAGAGAAGAGATTGTTAGAGAGTTGTTGATTCAGGACGAGAAGATGCAGGTAAATTCGCCAGGATGAAGACAGCTCCTTATAGTAAAGACAGCTCTCTGTCTGCTGGACTTCATGCATGGGCTGGCGGGGTAGCAAACAGCGACACCCGGCGGTTGGAGCGAACGTACCGGATAGGATTTCAGCTTTTGGCGGGGTCAAATGAGGCGCGGCGGCGGCGATGACGTGGGATGCAAGTGGTGGAGCTGGAGCTGGTTGTTGAGCCGGTTGAAGCTTAGTTGGTTGATAGGATTGGAGATGCACTTTCGAAGAGAGAATCGCCGGCCTTTATATCTTCGATTCAAACGCTGTTATCGTGGGATATGGCTCTCGGACGATCGGACGAAGATACTTGATGACCTCATCCTCGGGAAGACGCCAGACGGGCCGGCCAGATCCATTCCGCTGTCGTTCAAAAGTCACGGGCTTCGATGGGAGTTTGCGTGCAATGCTACTAGAGCATCACGGCAATCCATATGGAGCTGCCTGCGTTGCTCTGTAAGAGACGCTATTCCCTGTTGACCCTGGCTGCAAGTAATCGGAGCCGCTGGTCTCGCCAAACGATTGGCTCTGGCTATTTGGAATGAGCTGTTTAGGGTGATAAAAGTGGCTCTGTGCTAACGGACCGGCAAACATCTCAAATAGCAGAATTTGGAATGAGCTGCAGGACGGGACCTTGGTCCGATAAGATGGAGGCTCCGTTGCCCGTGTTGAGAAGTGAATGCTACCGTGTCGCTGGAGTTTCGGCAACTCGTGGTTCAGCATGGTGACACCCACGGCGTTTCGGAAATCCAGAAACTCAAATCATTTTGCGGGACTGGGCCTTGATCCTTGTTGATAAACGTCAGTCTCGCCAGTCTCCCTGTTGCATGAGGAACTTTCTGCTTGGGAGAAAAATACCACATCGTACTTATCTATAGAGATATGTCCGTCATCAAAAAGGGAGGTGCTGTTTGTGTACCTACTAGGTAGGTAGGCATCAGCATTTGGAAATGGCGCACAGCTAGCCCGTTCCACGATGGCGGTTAAAGAGTCCTTATAAAGGCGGCATGTAAGCGTTCGGCACAGTTGATCTTTTGCATAGTCCCTGCATCTAAATCCTTTGTATGCAACGCTAAGCGCACCCAAAGTAATCAACGGCATCCATTGGCATCAGTATGGTGTTGCTGACCCAAAGGATAGCAACCACCAGGCGACGCCAAAGACGCCCGATAGCAGTAAAGCGTCGATAATCGCGGGTATCCCAAAGAAAACCCGGTCGGCCACAAACATTCGAGCAAGCAGTGATCGATATGAGGCTCTTGTTTCTTGGCTAGAATATTGCAGCACGAATGCATCCATGGGGGATATGCGAAAGCCTCGAACGTCCTCTGGAGTCGTCGTGGGTCCGACTGAACCTGCCCAAGTCATCGGGCGCTTAATCCTTGCCGGCCGACGTCGCAGCCGCTGAATTGTCTTGAAATACAGATAATCCGTAAAGCTTGGCACATGCAACGGCGGCAACTGTTTCTTTAGAAAGATTTTGGGCAGCGTTTCAGGCTGGTCAACCCAGATGGTGCAGCTTTCCGCAAGTTCGCAGAATATAGCCTCAAAGTCGTGCGCATAATGAACAAACCGAGAGTAAAAGACTGGTGTAAGGATTTTGATCTTCAAACACTCTGTTTGCTCCGGATGAACGGCTGCTCCTGGAGAGATGAACGTTTCCTCGCTGCTCTCTTGAAGGCCACTTGGAACGTAGGTCACATTCAGTGGATTTGTTGACTGCTCGACAAGAAATCGTAGATATTGGCGGAAGATAAGTTCCACCTTCGTTTCAGTATCATTTGCGCGCCTCCCAAGAGTATCTTTTAATGGCTCCGGCCGGTACCAGATATGTAGCTGGTGGTAAAAGAACAATAATGCCGCTTGTCTGACCATTTTGGGAAATGTCAAAAATCCCACCCAAAACCACGTCAAAACAAATTTTGCCTGTTCCAATGGCCCCATTTGTGAAATGTCAAGGGCCCTGCCTTTAGAGCATAATCGAACAGCCAGTTTAGGCTGGCCCTTGGACGAGACGAGATCAAGAGCTATGTCGATGCCGCTGAAGCCCTCCATGTTACCTGCAAAAGGATCTCTGGTCAGCAAGGAATAAGACCCTTTGCGAGAATTGAAGGGAGACATGTGGAAATCTTTTTTCCACGAAGCATTTATCCAGGCGGGTGTTGGTTGAGAAATGTTATGTGAAGTAATCCGCGTGGCATCGTCCATGGTATCACGCATCACCAGGTATGGCCGTCTCTCGCCAAAGATGTTATTCATCTCGACAACAACAGCAGACAGGATCCTGTCAAAAGAGTACAGATACCAAAAAGAGACTGGGTTGAATTGATATCCGAGAAACTTTGGTGCGGTAACAAGGAAAGCGTGTGGATAGTCTGCCGGATTCGCATCCTGTGACAATCAGCATATGTTCGCTCATGAGGTTTCATGGCGCAGTCAGACCTGAGATCTGAGGTAAGTATCAAGTTTGGCGCGAAGTCCAAGCTTGTTATTGCCTCTTTCTAGATAATCAGCTGCATCAACGCGAAACCAGCCTCTCGCCCGCCAAATCTTAGACAGCCAGGATGTAGAGGCATCGTGATCATCCACAGATATCATTCCATTAACATTTCCTCTGTAGCCGATCGGTATCCCCACAGTCAGGTAGGGATAAGAAAAGGCATGCTCCTTGGGGTGCTCTCGACTATGCGTTACGCGACATGGTATCAAATAGGTGGAGGGGGTGTTGCGCTGAGTCTCGTCAACACGTCTCCATTTCCAAATAGCGTATCTAAAGAGCTGAAGGCCAATTGAGACAATCGCAGTCAATACCACGCTGCCAAGATTCAGCCTAGAGCGTGCCAGCTCGTAGAAGATAGGTATGAGTGAGCAGCGCAGGTTCCAAGCAAGACATATCACGATGATGACAACATCGGACTGACGATGTGTCACACGGTACCAAAAGAAGGCAAAGAGTAGCACAAGCAACGAGAAACCGCCCCTGTCGATCCAGTCTGCGACCAAGACCACGGAGCTGAATGGCGAGTCATCGGACAATCCGTCCATGAGACTCGTGGGTTACACGCAGGCACTCGGTATGAATGCTCTGCGCTGAGACGGAAACGACTGCGGTCGCACAAGTTCACGTCATGGTGCACAGTGGAAAAGGAAAAGAAGAAGAAAAAGATGAAGAAAAAGCTACGATGACATGAGAGATTTGCTCGAGGCCACGACAGAAATTCCCCTCAGAATCCAGGCAATTAATGGACCATCAAGGTGCTTCATCTCCTCAATCTCACAGGTTCCTTCTATCGGTACCTCAGTACCTCAATGCCTGTAAACCGACGAATAGCCATTCTTAGTCATCCGAGCGGCGGAGATATTGCGGCATGCCGTCATCCAGGCGCGCTGAGCCAATCAATTGCCTTATCTAAGCTGGGGAACTCTAGCACATTCCATGGCAAGGGCGGCGATGCAGCGCCCCACGGAAGCGCCGTGCACTAAATCTGGCTTGCCGATTGAGTCAGATTGCCAGCTTTTGTCCAATTCTTACTTATTCACACCCTTTGCTCAAAGGACGTATCAGTATATAGCCAGCAGCTGCGCAGGACCAACTTCCATCTTTCAAACTCTTCCCTCAATTCTCTCCACCGTTTCAACCGAATCTTTCAGCGCCCGACGCTACAAAAACCGCTTCAACTCATTTCCACGCGACAATCTCGAGCATCACGACCCTTCTGACCGCTTCGCCACATCACATCACATACATCATGTCTAACCAGGACTGGGATTCTGCCACCAAGATTGGAAGCCGCGTTCGCGGTCCCGGTGCTTCGGACCGCGAAACCGTCATCCGAGGAAAGAGTGCGTTGAACGCTGCTCAGAGAGCTGGTGCTGCCATTAGCACAGAGAAGAAGTACGCTGGCGCCAATACGGTATGTCAAACACCATCAAAATCCCATGCCAATCACCAATGAGTGGAAACCTGACAGCGAATTCGTTTAGGCCAGCGGTACTGAGGGTCAGCGTCTCACCAAGGTCGACCGCTCTGACGACATCATCAAGCCCAAGACTGTTGGAAAGGAAGTCGGAAAGGCCATTGAGCAGGGCCGACAGAAGTTCGAGCCTACCATGACCCAGGCTGCTCTGGGTAAGCAGATCGGAGAGACGGCCGCAACTGTCGCCGCTTACGAGCGTGGCACTGCTACACCCGACCAGACAATTCTCTCCAAGATGGAGCGAGTGCTCAACATCAAGCTGAGGGGTGCCAACATTGGTGCTCCCCGCTTGGGCCCCAAGAAGAAATAAATAACGAAGCAAAATTGGTCATTGGGTTTTGGAGCATAAAGAAAGAGGCAGGAAACAAGTAATTTGCAATTGGACAAGGGCGACGAACTGCGTGGCTCTCGCCTGATGATGATCGTCGTGGTTGCGCAAGGGATGCGCTTCTGGCGATGAAAAAGGGAGTACAAAGCCGTTTCGATAGATGGGGGTATGGCGGTATTCCTGCACGTATAGCAGAGAAACGGGATTGTTTCGGTCCGGTTTACGCAGGGTTTATGGCGTTTTACGTGGTATGAACAAGAAATAGAATTCAGAATGTGGACAAACGCCAGTTTGCCTGCTTGCTCACTTTTGCTTCACTTTTGCTTCCCGTCACTTGACACTGAACCGTAAACATTTCTTGGCGTGTGCTCCAGTGAATGTGTGTTCAACTCGGCCGTGCAATGCGCAATTCAAACCATTTCTCCCCATCAATTTACGCATCCCCTACTTCTATTTCGATTCGAGTGCATCTATTTCGAGTACACAAAGTACGGCATGGCGGCAGACGACGTCGACGGCGATCAAAGATCTCATCACACGGACGAAAGCATCATAAATCGGAAAAGGGAATTGAAGGGCGTATCCAGCTGCTTCTCATCCAACATCGGCCAACGGATCTCACCCACCCATCTCCCAAGCATCCCCAACAAGTCAAAGAATGACGGCCGCTCCGTCAAGTCCATCGTAGCTTGGCTCGAATCAGCATCAGCCAACTCCGATGCATCAAAGCATTCTGGAGATGACATCAAATCCGTTCACTCTGTCGGCACAATCTCGTCAGCTGGTTCGAATTCATCGCTGCTGAGTCGGCATACAATACCTGGGGCTACAGATGTAGAGGAGTATTCCTTGACATTGCTGAAATACAAAAAATACTATACCGAAGTGCCGTTGGGGAGGTGCCTGGACGATCATGGACAAGATGATACGCCAATTGGAACTGCATCCGCCGAGGTTAGTCTACAGCAGCAATTTTGTGATTATAGTTCCGGATACGGCATGTGTTCAGCTTCGGATCAAGAACAGCATTCCGAGTGTTTGAAATCAAGCCATGGGGGAGACTCGGCGCTGATGGACAATGAACAGTCAAGCTCTGCGAAGAAAGAGGGTTATGATTTAGAGATGCATCTTTTTCATCGAGATCCTGAAGAGGTGCTGTCATTTTAGGCAAATGTTCGACTGCAGCTCTACATCTCGGATGAAGAATTGGAGGAGTAATTGGATAACGAGGTTAGGATTGCAGATATGCACCTCTTCTATCATCTGGTGCATTTGCATACATTACACCTTGAATAAGAATAAAGTCTATCTTTGAAATAAAGAAGTCTTCATGCATTTTACCCAGCTTGGCATTGGATGCTGATGCGTAGCGAGTTTTTGAGTTGATATACAGGGTAGAGGCGGCAACTGAACTAGCACCGTGATGCAGTGGGACTGCGGAGATGGAGATCTTCTGAGCTTCAAGTTCGCTATATTACTACTGATAGCTTACCATATTGCCCAGTCTAATGATCATTCGCTGCATAAATTGGTATTGAATCGTCTATAATTTAGGCCTTGGCACTGTATTTCTCCGCAGCCTTGTCAAACAGACTGCTCTTCTCTTCCAGATCCAGCAGAAGTTGATGGCTGGGGTTCGCCTTCTTTAGTGATCTGAACACTGTTAGCTGTATGTCCTTTAGCAACAAACAGAAACACATACTCAAGGAGTTCTTCGGTGCCGTTTCCTGAAATAGAGTTCAGGACCAAACGGTTGGCGATTCCATCTGCGTTTGTCGGGTCTTTTTGGATAGCCTGCTCCAAGGCAGACTGGGCTTCCTCGAGTCGACCAAGGTGTATTTCGCAAACTGCCTGTGCGATGAGACTCTGTACTGAGAAAGTTGAGGAGCCCTGAGCAAGCTCTTCGTAGACGTAAAACGCTTGCTGGTACTTCTCGCCGCCCTATCACAGACTTAGCATGTATCCCTCGTTGAACTTTGCAGTCTCCCTTACCACTCGAGCTCCAACCCATGCCTCAGCCAGGTTCACCAAAAGGCTGTCTTGCGCCCATCTTCGCGCAGCAGTAACCTCTTTCAAAGCGAGATCGGTTCGGTTCTGCTGCAGGTGGATCTGGACTATTAAGGCGACAGCGTCCACTATTGGAAACTGTCAGCTTCATGATCGACACGGCGATATGTTGACAGATCTTACGGCTTCCTTGGTGCTGGGACAGCAGCGCAAGCGCCTCCTCGGACTTTCCAGCCGCCTGGAGGACTGTGCCGCCAATGATCTGAACAGTGACATTGTCAGCCGCAGATGCGGCCAGCTTCTCAATTGTCTTCAGCGCTGAATCGGTCTTTCCAAGGTTGTACTCGGCGAGCGCACCGACGGCCTCTAGATCGGGAACGGCCTCGCCCTGGACATCTGCAAGGACATCTTCGGCTTGGCCAAGGGCGAGACGGGCTCGGAGCTGCAGCACTCGCGCGGGCAGGGCGTTCTCGGGCGAGAAGGATGATGTGTCGAAGTCGATGACCTCCTGATACTGTGACTGGTAGAAGTGGGTGTGGATGTTAATCAATTCGCCCTCTGCAGAGTACGGATCCATGTTGGCGATGTTGCGTCTTGCTGGCTTGTACTTCTAGAGAGAATAGCATCACCAGCCTACCGTAGCAATAACTGGCCTTCCAGCTCAATCGTGGTGGGGTCCCCTGACAGGGACGGCACCAGCCACACCTCCGAGTAACCAGGTGGCTGGTGGGATTTGTTTCTTTCGGCCCAATAAACGAGGCAGAAAGCCTGACTCAGCTGGGCAAGCCACATTGGCTATCGCAGCCCCAATCAGGAATAGCGTTGACCCTATCGCCCACAAAGCGAGAAATCACCAAACTCTCCCAAATTTCGCTTTACTTTCGGAACTTTGCATCACCAAACACTCAAGTAACGACACCGCACACCGTCGTCAAAATGGTACGTTAATGGGCTGCTGCTACCACTGATCCTCAGTCAATCCCTTCCATACCCGATTTACAAAAAGCGATCCTTCGAATGTTTCGTCCGCACGATGGCAGTCTTCGCGATGGAAAACGACAAATTTCTTCTGCACCGAGTCTCTGTGGAGGGGAAGAGGGCTGACGAGGGTGGCGCTATCACTACATCAAAAATCTCGAAACATCAATCATGCCATCGCAAAAGTTGGAATTCTTTAGCTGCTTGGGGCTGGGAAATTGATATTTCGACAAAGACTGCCTTGTGCCGGACAAACGACCGCTTCGACTCGCGCCCGTCAACTTTGAACCACCCGCGCGACCATCAGATGGCTGACATTTTTCTCTTCTTCGGATTAGGTCAACATTCCCAAGACCCGTAACACCTACTGCAAGGGCAAGGAGTGCCGCAAGCACACCCAGCACAAGGTCACCCAGTACAAGGCCGGCAAGGCCTCCCTGTTCGCCCAGGGTAAGAGACGTTATGACCGGAAGCAGAGCGGTTATGGTGGTCAGACCAAGCCCGTCTTCCACAAGAAGGCCAAGACCACCAAGAAGGTCGTCCTGCGGTTGGAGTGCGTCAAGTGCAAGACCAAGTTGCAGCTGGCCCTGAAGCGATGCAAGCACTTCGAGCTGGGGTATGTGATCCAAGGGACCTGGCGGGTTCTCGCGTGAGACAGTGCTGACGATGACTACAGTGGTGACAAGAAGACGAAGGGTGCTGCTCTGGTGTTCTAAATGCATTGTTTTCCGGTCTTACCAATTCTTATGCTTCTCCTGGCGGCATACGGGCATCATGGAACTTGGCGAAGGGGGTACTGGTCCTTGTTTAGAGGACAGCGGCTCATAGGAAACGAATAAAAAGATTTCTTCATGGACCGCATTCACGCGATTTTACTGGGATATGCTTTGCAGTGTTATGGTGGAAAAGCCAGCCTGGGACAATATTCCAATTCACGATGGCCTGGTGTCTCGATGCTAGGCAACTTTTAGTTCATGGAGGAGGCTCAGACTAGCTAACATGAAAAGAAGCCGAATTTCAACCTTTTCAGAGAGCTTATCGTTTCTGCGAATTTGTTACCGTGTCTCTATTGTCCTCTATGTCTTGTTGTTGTTCTAGATGCTGGATATTGGCCCGACTTCCATCTAAAAGCCCTCGCCGAGCACAATGGTTCGGCCACCTCCGTACCACAGAGCGCCATTTCGAACATCCAGCCCTCTCTCCTGCCCAACAACCCATTCGCCAATGAACTGAGCATCCTGTTGATCCCACACCTCCTTCTCCAGCCAAGCATTGATGTCATCAACAGTCTTGACCCACTTCTCTCTCTTTTCAGGCGTGTCATGCTCGTCATCAGTCAAATACCGTCCCAGTGTGATGTGAGCACTGGGAACCTGATATCGCGAGCCAACTTCAACTCCCGCCTCCTTGACCTTGTCAAAGATGTCTCGTCGGAGGTGGTGATATGTGTAGTCGTCTCCCTGGGTGACGGGTCCATTGGCGGGAGTGTCAGGAGCAACTGGGGCAGGGGAGTGAGGAACTTCACCGGAAGCAGGGAGAAAAGAAAGAGCAAAAGCGGAGAGATCGTATGAGATCATGGGCTTCACGAGACGAGAGCGGTGAGCGTGAGTGTATGAAGCGATGGAGGGCGCAGCAGGGCGAATGGCGGACACGAGAGAGCCAATCTCCTGGGGAGTCTTGGAGAAGGTGATCTCAAGGGTCGTCATATGCATCCTGTAGGTAGGCATGAGCCAGATTTCTAAGAATTAATGTGAGTTGAGATGCTTGTAACACCATGGGATAAAGATGATCGAATACGCACTCGGCGAAGCTTCTTGAAGGCGTGCCTGAATCTTTGCGGCCAACTCGAGGATGTGAACAGGAGGGCGTGCCCAAATCACGAGGCAGTTTCGCTCATCGCGGAAACCGGGCTCGATTTCGGGATTCTCAAGGCGGAGAAGGCACTGGTCAATCACGAGCTCCTTGTAATCCGGGGAAAGGAACTTTTCCTTTTGAAGACCATTGCGTTTGGTGCGGTGAGCGTGATAGAGGGCTTGGATTTCTTCCTACAAGGGAAGACAGTTAACATTCAAGCTTGGCCCGCCACATAGTGGCTAATGGAGGTTTGTAGAACTTTAGAAATGCCAACTTACAGGCTTGTTATTGCAAGCTTGGATGAAGGCCTCGTAGGGATTCTCCCCCGGCTTCAAGACGATGCCAGACAGGTCCTCGAGCTTGTTTTTGGTGTCGGTGGAATACATTGCGCTCCCCATGATGATTCGATAGTAGACCGGAACTCGTTTGCGCCTCTAAGTCAATTGTTGTCTCGGTATTCAGTATATCACGGCATGGGCCTCTTTATCTAGTTGTGCTGCGCCCTTGGGCTCTCAAAAGCGACATTATCTCCCCGCCTCAGCTCCCATGTGAAGCGTAACTGGGATGACTAAGCGGCCAATGAGGTGTCGCGACGAACATATTCTCATCAATATGTTGTATTAGTCTGGGGTTGCGAAATTAAGAATACGATACGGGCGGGTGTTAATCAAATCTCCGGCCGCGGAAAGAGGCAGTGAAGTTGGTTTTTCTCGTGGAAGGCTAATATCAAAGGTTCATAGTTTGATCGACCAATCTCTATGGGGTATCTTAACCCGGATCAACGGCTCAGCCCTGCTACCTGAAACAAACTCCAAGAGTTGGCAATCCTCGACAGCAACGCCACTCGCAAATTGCGACACCACAAAATCCATCCTGGCTCCCGTCTGCCCCAATACTACCATAGGGGAATGCCATGTTCCTGGACCATAAGTGACGGCCTGGCTCTCCGTAGCGATGAAAGCACGGAGACGCCCGAGATCCGGAAATCCCCTCCCGGGTAGCCCATCGCCAGCCGGCACAGGTAAATCTTGATCCTGAGGACTGGGAGGGAGACTCGGAGCGACGATGACTAGATATGTTGAGGCAGTAGATTTGATGGGTGTGAATGTTTGCGCGGTGAACGGGTGCCGCTCGAGATGTCGCACGGTACATGTGTTTTCCCCAATGGTTTCAGCGCCACCTCTGGCAGCACAGACAAAGATGCTCATAATGGGTTCTCCCTTGCCGCTGGGCGCTTGATTATAGAGATTCTTGAGGCGGCTGACATTTCGATACTGGATTGCAGAGCCTTGGTTGGCGGAAAAGGCGTTGGGTGGCAAGGATGAGGCGTGAGCGTCGAATGACGAGGGGTGGACGTCGGGCCGTGGATTGGAGATGACGTCTCCGAAAGGTGAGAATGCTTCTTGCGTCAGACGCTCGGCGGTGATTTGTATATCGAGGTCGCCGATGGGAACTTGGATCGCCGCCATGGTGTTGAGATGAGATGAGATGAGATGGGATGAGATGAAGATGGGATCACAGGACTTGGGATCAAGATTGGGCCGCGATCAATATGGACGAGGTTATTCAGGCATACGAGTATGTATAGTAGATGAGTGTCACTTTGGAAAGTTGATTAGAAAAAGGAGCGAATTAGAGAGCGCTTGTTAGAGGTGACTATATATCGAAGACGAAGCTGCATCAGTGAAGATGAGCTTATGGAGCGTGAGGCCATCACGGAGGCCGGGCGGTGAGCTCCGGTGCCGGACCCGCCCGGAGAAACTCAGCGGCTGAGCGGGTGGCGGCGCCTTTTCCTTGGGAAGGAGAGGAGGATTCGATTTCAAGTCTGCACATGCCCAACGTCGCTGTCGAGCTACTATCTATTTTTCATGCCCGATATATGAAGATATTTTCTCTCCTTTGTTCATCTTCTTCAGTCTCTCTATCCCGTCATCAAACGAAGACTTGCAAGAGATGCTCCGATTCTTATCTCTGCAAAATCCAGCCAACGATCGGCCTGGCTAAATCGCCCAGCCGCTCCGTTATCGCGACCATCTGCTTGTTCCCATTCTAACCCCGCGGCCCCACGACCCAACCCTCTTGTCGCTAGCCCTTGTGCGTGAGAAGAGCAGAGATTGGCTCGATGTGCCCAGGTTATGCTCCCAAAAAGTACCTGCAGCGCATGATGGTTGGTGGAGGGCGGCTGCGAGCGCTGCTTTGGCGGGAGTGACGGCTCCCCCGTGCCGAGCGACGAGGATGGCGAAAAAGATGATTTGGGTAGCATCATCGACTAGGATCTCGCAGAATTTGTTTCTTTTCTTTTTCTTTTTCCACCGTCTGATTCTCTTTCTCTGTTCCTGCATTAAGATCTGGTCCTTTTGAGATTATCTGACCTGAAAATCTCGTCATATTGCCTCGTTTACAACACCACGATTGATCGACGCCGAAAGTTGCATTTACAAGCACGATTTGACCGCCCACTTTTTTTTTCTCTCAACCTCTCGAGGCCGCGTGACCTCAGGAAAATTGCGATAGATGAGGCACGGCAAATTTGATAGCGACGACGATGAGTCTGGCGACGAGATCACCATCAATACTCAACTTCGGAGCTCGATAGACGGTGATTCTGTGAACAGCCATGAGGAGGATGACGTGCTCCCATCAACTATCGCTTCCTCTGAGGCCCAGAGTGATAGCAGGAGACCGGTTGCCTGGAGCGAGCTTCCCAGAAAAGACCAGCTTTTGATCATAACAATGGCGCGGATGAGCGAACCGCTTGTTCAGACATCATTACAGGTGAGACTTACACAGGCTCGGTGGTGGCGCGACGTCGAGCGCTTGCCTGACGGGGCCATGAATGAAATCCCCCTCATTGAGACATGATTTAAAGAATTCACAAACTCACACTAAGACACTGGGTGTCTATTTCTCATAAAAGGCCTACATGTTTTACCAGCTCAAATGGTTCAACCCGTCGCTCCCCGACTCAACAATCTCCAGCCAGGCCGGCGTTCTACATGCCAGTTTCACAGCAGCCCAGTTTCTCACGGCCATGATGTGGGGTCGAATTGCCGACTCGAAACGCGTGGGACGGAAAACAGTTTTGCTGATCGGTTTATTGGGAACGAGTGTGTCTTGTCTGGGATTCGGATTCTCAACTACGTTTTGGCAGGCGCTGCTGTTTCGGACCATCGGCGGTGCTACAAATGGTAACATCGGTGTTATGAGGACAATGTAAGGGCTTCTCCTTTCTTCTTCCATCTCAACATCGGCGTGATTTACTATGGATTATACTATTACATCATGTATAAGCGGGTGCATACTAAATGGTTTCGATATAGGATCAGCGAGATTATTCGCGAAAAGAAATTTCAACCTCGAGCCTTCCTACTACTGCCAATGACCTTCAACATCGGCGTCATTATTGGCCCCATTCTCGGCGGTATCCTCTCCGACCCGGCCGGTAGTTATCCTAGCCTCTTTGGCAACGTCAAATTCTTCGTCAAGTTCCCCTATGCAGCCCCCAACATTGTCAGCTTTCTCTTCCTCCTGCTTGCCGCTATCGCTGTCTGGCTGGGTCTTGAGGAAACACATGACATCCTAAGAGATGGACCTCCGGATTTGGGCACCAGGCTGGGGAAGAAGCTGATGGTGAAATATCGAAAGAGGTTCGGGACAACGCCTGAGGCTGAGGGATATTCATCGGTGCCGACATCTGATGTTGAGCTGCTTGGAGAGGAAGCTCCCTCCACAAGGAAGTCAACAAAGAGGTATACCCAGCGACTGCCTTTCCGCCGCATCTTCACACGCAACGTACTCGTCACGTTGGTTGCGCAATTCTTCCTCACATTCCATGTCGGGACGTTCAACTCGCTCTGGTTCGTCTTTCTCTCAACGCCAACCTCCGAACGAGAGATTCGACTACCCTTTTGGTTCACCGGTGGCCTCGGCCTGCAGCCTCGCTCCGTTGGTATGGCCATGGCCATCTTGGGGTTTATCGGTATCAGCATGCAGCTATTTCTCTATCCGAACATATCCGCACGTCTCGGCACCATTAGATCATGGCGACTCTTCCTGCTCTTCTTCCCAGTGGCCTACTTCCTCGTGCCGTTCCTCTCTGCCGTGCCTAGTACCACGCCGCCGCCTGAAGCAAAGACTGGTATTCTGATTTGGCTTGCAATCTGCGGTGTTTTGTTCTTCCAAGTAACTGGGCGGACGTTTGCGCTTCCTAGCCAAGTGATTCTCGTCAACAACTGCTCGCCTCACCCCAGCGTACTGGGAACAGTCCACGGGATAGGCCAGAGCGTTAGTAGTGCTGCCCGCACCATAGGACCCATGGTGGGAGGTGTGGTGTACGGTTTTGGTTTGAACAAGGGCATCATTGGCATTGTCTGGTGGGCACTCAGCAGCATTGCCATCTGTGCGTGCTTGACAAGCTTGTTCGTGAAAGAAGGTGATGGCCATGAAATTTGGCTCGAGGGCGATGAGGAAGATGAGCCGAGCGCAGATCGATAGATTTAGTGATGTTGTAAAGGGGTGATTAGCCAGCGCTCCAGGGACTTTAATTCAAGTATCATAGCAAGATGCAAAAGAAGCACCTTTATCTAATGTGTGTGTATTCGTCTATTAGAACTACTGCTACTTTAGAAGCTCACTAGGTAATCCTATCCTTCTACCCATGTCACCAAAATCCTTCCAGTCGCCAAAATCCATCCAGTTGCCAAAATCCATCCATTCGCCCATGATCGCGCATGATGCCCCTTTATCCTGTAAACATACGCCGTGTATGAATACGCTCAAAGTGACAAAAGATCCTGAAGAGTTCTGAGCGTCCAACTAGCCCACAGGCATATAGTTTCCTTCAAGGTCGGGAGATATGTTGATTTGATATGCGTACAGAAGTTGTCATGAATATAATGCTCTCTTTGGGCCATTGGAAGCGCTTCTTCCGCTTCTTTAAGGTCCATGTTGCACTTGATGAAAGCCCAAAAGGGCGCCAAGATGACACAAAGATATAAAAAGGCATGAAACATAGCTAAGGGGAAGGGAGAGATTAGCGTGTGCTGAAGTTGTAGTGAAGTTGCATCACGGGGACGTGAAGAGTATGGAATACATACCTATGAGCACGGCCGCCATGTCGACATCTGGAACCCAGAGCTTCCCCCAGAGCATGATGAAGAACTTGGATAGAGTAGGCCATTCCAAGTAGAACGAACGGGGAAGCAAAAGCGGAACCAAGCAGATGAGTATTTGCCCAGCATTCGGGAATCCATACTCCAAGTAGACAGGATACATGGCCATATGTAGGAGCCCAACGATATAGACTACGATGAAAGCATCACCCCCAAGCTTACGTTCGTCCTGGGCCGTATCTCCATCTCGGCTCTTAGATTGGGTGCCTTGGCCACGATTTCGCTGGATCCAAAAGTATATGATCTGGTTTCTTATTTCCGTCAGAATTAAAATGAACTTGCGCTGAATTCGAGTCCATATTAGGCAGACGATGAAGAATAAAAGGCTGCTCAAACGGGATTGTAGAGCTGTCGTCATGGCCGCGATACCCTGCTCAAAGAAGTCGTTGTAGCTTAAGAGCTCCGTTGCTGACCAAATGCTCGTGGTACTAGCATTGTTGAAGAAGGTATTGTTGATATACATGTTGATTATCTCCAGAATAAGCGTTCCTCTGTATCGTAGTGTGTATATGTGCTACCAGTAGGCCTTGCCGTGTAGATATAATAGTAGGTAGGTAATATCGTAACAATTCGATTGAGTTGATGAGGAGTGAGATGTAATAAAGATAAAGTTGAGAGAAGGAGAATGCGAGAAAGGCGCAATATATAGGTATTTCTTGAAAGATAAAATTAACTCCAGTAAACAAACAGACGCCATTACCCACTCTAATACTCCGCGTCTTCTTATAGTTTACTATAAAAAGCTATAGCCTGGAGATGTCTGTGTAAAGTTTAGAGTGAGTATTGCATCTCTCAAACTATATTGAAAGCCACCATTTCGAAATCATCCGTTATCGCGTATAAACTTCTGATCCAAAGTATATTGACGATGAGACTGATTATACACCAAATCGAAACAGAGTAGCCGATATTTCAAGATATGATCAATTATGGGAAAGGGGGGTCAATCCGGGGACCTTAGCCGTCACCTCCATCATCCATCGGTTCAGCAGCTTGACGTCCGCGGTGACACCGTTGGTTGAGAGAACCGGTCTCTCCCGATCAGCTCGAAATATATGGTCCACCTATCAAAAAAAAAAGGGGGGGGGGGGGGGGGGGGTTGCACTCAAAGAACCCCATCTCCTCGTTCAACCTGAGATAATGGGGCCACGCGAGGATATATTCCACCAAGTATTCCAGCGGCACGGTCCACTGCTGAAGCCTGCTTTGCTCTTTTCCGGGGAAGACGAGACTCTGCTGATTACTGCCCCATTCATCTATGCGGGACCAGTATGCAACATGGACATTGCTGCAGTTGACTAGATGATGAGGGAACCTGGAACTCGTGGCCCAGCCATGGACCGGGCGGACCCAGCTTGGAACTCATACGGGATACATAAGGTACTAAAGTATGTACTTGGCCCTCCCCAAAACTCTCCTGGGTCAAAATGCATTTGTCTTGTGAAGCCATCAGATATAAGCTTCCATGGCAATCACTTATCGCTTCAAGTACTCCCTATCCTCTAATTGATAATTCCTTAAACCATCGGCTACTCAAGATTAGGTTATAATTTGGTCTACACCGAGTCTCCTGGTAGATATGCCCTGTATTTGAACTTTGTACACGATGGCCGCCTCGGAAGAAGAGGAAAGTGCCATTGATCAGGACAGTGCTTCAAACCAAGCTGGCAGACACATTCTAACCAACTGATGAAGCAGCTACAGAAAGAAGCTCCTCAACATTCTTCATTTCACCGGTGCAACTCGGTACCTAATGTACCCAGTGTCTTCCAATTAGACGTAGGTAAATATGGCTCTATCAATCATTGACACGTTGGTTTTAAAATGCCACAAGATGTTATTGCCGCCAATGCCACATAGACATGAATTCAATCCAAATGGAAAGTCTGGTTTCCCAACCAAGAAATAACTGGTCGTCGTATCATGGCAAGAAGCGTCATGGTTTCCTCCTTGTTCACTCCCTGCCTTCTGTTTACATCATGCTCGGCTAGCTGCGAGTATGACAGCCTCATATACACGCAATGTCATGATGATTCTTTTACTTCTTCCCTTCTTCTCTTCCTCTCTATCCGCAGCGCCCCTAAATATGGAGTAAGTACATGCTTTCCTTGAACATGTCTTTTTCAGCTCATTCGCCTTATGAAGCCACCGGATGCAGGTTTCCACAGCAATCACTTACATGCGAGACTGTCCCTTGCGTTATAAGAGACGATGATACTTTCATCGAAGCTCTGATTGTGGTATGAGGACGTTGGCTGTGACTATCTCCTGTATATACTGGAGGTTAAAAAGAGCTGGTAGGATACGTGCCTCACAGTAAAATTGTTTATTCCCCTCGCCTGGTTGACTTTATATAGAGAGAGTGTGTGTGCGGTTATCCAGCGCCCCAGTGTGGCTTTTATACTTACTCTTGCAGGTATCTCTACTCTCTTCTACTATTTCTTATTTCTTCTACTCTCTCTACTCTCTTCTACTCTCTTCTACTGTCGCTACTCTCTTCTACTGTCACTATTCTCTTCTACCGTCGCTACTCTCTTCTACTACCGCTACTCTCTTCTACTGTCGCTACAATTGTCTACCAGTCATCGCCATTTTCTTCTGGAATCCGAAAATACTATATCTCACTGCCAGAGACCTCAATAACAATGAGTGTGGTGTCGTAAGTGTGCATGTCTTTCTTCTACTTCGGCGTCACATACATATTGACCCTCGCTAAAATTGCTCTAGAGATTTTGTTCCAGATGGACTAGAGGTCTTCGCATATATGGCTGTGGTTGCCTTGGCGTTGTATATCGTCGGACTTTGGTTCGAACCCTTTGTCCACCTTGTGGTGATGGCTTTGCGACGCCCGAATGGAGAACGCTGGCAATATTTCCGCAGTGGCCTTGGCAATGCCTTTGCGGATGCTGTCGCCAGCCCTGGGCGTCTTCTGACCCGAATCTCTGAAAGAGATGAAGATGAATAACGAGTTTACTCCTAACTACATATGTTCCCCTCGACGTCTTCGGCCTAGCGAGAGGCCTTTCTAATTTATTTCAATGGAAACGAGTCTTGAGAGATCTGTCAGGTCTCGAATCTATGTCCCGATATCGCAGTGAAATGAGCCGGGCCTCTCGCCTTTACCGAATCTTCAATGATGATTTGTCTTTTGGTAGGTGGTCTTTTTATGGTGTCCGGTCTGCGTCAAGCTACATGTAACTTCCCGGCCTGGTTCATCACGGAAACGCGGCTGTCGTCCATTCTGGCCTCGTCCGTTCCGAAAACGCGCCTGTCGGTCATCCTGGCCCCCGTTGTACGTCTGGTTTCCTCGCCCTGGCAGGAAGTTTCGTGACTGACCGTTGCCATAGTAGCCCTCTGTCTCTTGGTCCTCCGTCGCGAACGACACCGCCGGGAGGGCCAACGGTCTGTCCCGTCTGAGCATCTGCGTGTTCCATGGTACTCGAACCGACGTTGGTCCCGCCATGCTGGCCTGACGTGCTTGCTGCTTCTCTCTCAGGTGCTCTAGATATTCGTTCTTGGTCATGGACGGATGAGGCTTGAACAACAATTCTCTCAGCGCTGGACTGACGTGCAAATACAGTTGAGTGAGCTGTTGAGAGTTGGTTGTGAATCCCGCTGCTCGTGCCACACGGAAAAACTTCAAGGTACTAATGGCTACTATATTGCTTCGCTCTTAACAGCCTGTATTTGGGGCTACCACTAAGTCATTAACGGAGGAGAAATGGAGGTAGGTAGCGATGTGAATAAAAAATGCGCACTTTTGATACATTTTCTCTTTCCAGATCTGCCCATAAGATGCATCATCTTCTTATAGATCACGTAGTGAAATGTAAATGTCTCTAGCAATCAACATGATATAGTCCAAGTTTGGGTGCTGGAGGACCGGTTACATACCCACGGCTAAATCCCGGACTTGACGTTATCACCTCGATGCCTCCCCCACTATCGCGCCGCAGCTTCGTGACATACAGCGACCTCGTTTGCCCACCTCCAGAGCTGCATCCAACATTCTCTTCAATCTCAAAACTCCGTTCATTGCACATCAGGCCCAGACACCTCAGAGTTCGACGTCTTGTCTGTTTAATCTCCGGGCTTCCTCCGAGCATGACGAGCACCAAACGAGCGACAGTCAGAACCTAGGACGCCCCAAGTTCACAGCAGCCCAGCTCTGCTATTCCTCCCAGCTCCCTCTACCTCGATTCGGCTTCACCGAGTCCGTGAAGCTCATCAACCATGGACGGATACAAGCACCTCTTTCTAGACTTTTCTCCATCTCCCACATCATACCCGTCAACCAAGGCTTACGACGCCGCCGCCAAGAGCTATGCGGCGTCCGTGACAAAGCTCTCCAGCGACGTACAGACTGCGATCCAATTCAATCCGATCGAGGCTCTCCAGGTAGGCAGCACTCTTGAAGGCATTTGTCTTAGCCTACGATGCTGATACTTTACCCAGCTGCTCGATCCCTCTACCAACTCTATTGGATTCCTCTCGATAATCGATACCCTCCTCCGCGGCTCCGTTCCAGAGTCTACGCCTCGCTCGCTGCTACTAGATGAGGCCGTCCGATTCTTATTAGAGTTTGATCCGATACAGATACGATATGTTGGATCACTGTTTCGTTCATTGCTGGAAGATCTCGGCAGCTTCTTTTCAGTAAGAGTGCACCTCCAGCGCTGGAGCATCTAGCTCTCTCCCCAGCAGTTGCTAACAGAAACAGCCACTGGTTGCAGTAGACCTCCTTGCAAATGCAATTCTTCGAATCGACCCTAGCGGATCGGTATTTACATCAACACACTTGACCATGGTGAAGCTAGCCTACGACACCAACTGTATCGAGCCCGCTCTCAAGGTTCTTGATGCGGACATCCTCTTCTACCCGCGAAATACACATCCTGCGCGCCCCGAGAATGCAAAGAACTTGTACGATCCCGAAGTCGAGCCTTATGTATACATAGCCTCGGCCAGTCTTACGGATGCCATCAAGAGCACTTCCATCCTCGAATATCACCTCCTCCAAGCCATGGCGTACATATCGAGAAAGGACTGGCTCAAAGCACAGGTAGCATTAGAGCGAGTGATTGGGCATCCGGTCAAGGATAAGGGGGTGAGCAAAATTATGTTGGATGGGTACAAGAAGTGGCTACTGGTCGGGCTGCTTCGAGAGGGGAGGCCCCCCAGTTTCCCATCCTACATCACCAACGCAACAAAGGGGACATACAACGGGCTAAGCGAGGCCTATAACAATATCGCGACGCTATTCACGACGGATGGCGCGTCAGCTCTCAAGGAAGAATTTGAGAAGGGGCGATCGACTTGGGAAGAGGATTCAAACCTGACCCTCCTTGAAGAGGCGATTGTCTCGTATCAAAAGTGGCAGGTTATCAACCTCCGCCGGATATACCACCAAATCTCCATGTCCCAAATTCGACAGACCACCTTGAGCGCTCAGACAGCCGAGACTCTCAAGGATGACGACGAGGTTCTACTGCTAGTCAGCGATATGATCGAATCTGGCATGCTCAAGGGCCAGCTACAAGTCGGGCCTACGGCTGGCGAGAGCTATGTGACCTTTCATGAGGAGCATGACTTGATGACCGAGGCGGACTTTGCATCCGAGGTGGCCCGCAGCCATAGCAGCATTGAGACCCTGACGAAACAGTACCGAGTGACGAACGAGCGGCTGAGCTCCACGAAGGACTACGCGCGACACCTGGTTCGCGAACAGAAGCGAATGGAGAAGGACATTGCAGACGCGGGTGTCGGCTTCGATACCCATATAGAGGACGAAGATCTGATGACGGGCGTGTTGGGGGGTGTGTAGATTTATCTTTATTTTGCCTTTGAGCCATCGTCACAAACGTGAGAAGGGAGTAGATGGGCGCTTCCATGGACATGCGAACTTTTCTTTTTATAGGAGAATGCGAGATGACGACCAAAATCAGAGACCCGCGGTGGAAACAAGAAGCTACAACATGAATAGAACATTTCAAGGCATTCCATCTCAGTCATCACGCATATTACAAATGCTACATGCACCCGTGTACGATAGAGGGTAATATATGACATTATTTCTCCCAGTCTTGTTTCTTCGACCGGCGATCACTTCTCTGATTGATCTGTATCTTGGTAAGTCCGTTTACCTCTATCCCTTGAGACCGTTCCACTCCTGCATAATATCCATCGATAACATGTGGTGCGCGGTACATTTATAAAACAAGATGCGTCCCTAAACCCGTATCGCGCGGTGCATTCACGATGCAAAACCAGTTGCGCGCTGCAAAACCAACCGTGAAATCCCTGGAGTGATTAACCATTTCCTGCCGTGATCCCATTCCGACTGTTTGAAAAGCAAAACGAAAGCAAAACAACCACAGCTCATAACTCGACATGACTTTTCTGGCCTGTACTAATTCTTCATGACATGCGACTTCTGCGACGGACAAAGTTGGGTAGTGAATACCTGGCGCCGCTCTCTTCCTTCATGCCCGACCCGGTTGGCGAGGCCGGTCCTGAGTTGAACCCCTTGTTCTTGTTCGGCGCGCAGCAGCATCCCATGGCCGCGTGCAGCAAGAAGGCGAAATCCGCCAGCAACGCCGCTATCCACATGAAGGCAAACATCTTGCCGCCGATATCACACTGGATGTTCAGCTGGTCCTGGGCCGTCAGAGCAATCTTGGCGGCCACGCTAATGACGGTGGCTATGACGGCCGCCACGGTGAGGACAATGCCGGCCACGGCACCAATGAGGGAGGTGCAGAGGCTGAACCAGCGGGACTTGAGGACCAATGGCGTGAGGAGGAGAAGGACGAAGTTGAGGACGATGCCGGACATGAAGAAGGCGTACATGACCTGGGATCCGATGCGGAGGAGGGTGAGGATGGTGGTGACTTCGGACGGCAGAGCGATTCGGGCGCCGGCGAGGAGTTCGCCCACGAGGACCGAGACGGGATCGAACCAGAAGAAGGATTTGGGCGGGGAGCAGAAGGTTACGCCTCTGGGAGCATCAAGGTCAGTATGATTTCTCCATGGATCATGATGATGAAATTGGCGTTGGAGACGGCACTTACTCATCGTTGTAGCCCTCGCAGTAACTCCACACGCCGACCTGGTAAAAGTCATGGAGACCGAGGCTCCGGGCCACGGAATTGAGCAGGTTTGAGTTTTCGACGGAAATGGGGATGATGTGGGAGACGTCGAGCTTGAAGAAGTAGATGTCGTCGAGGATGTCGTTCTTGTAGGTGTTGCCAATGAGGACGAGGATGAGAAAGGGAATCGTGACGAAGTAGCAGATGCCAGCAAGGATAGCCGTGTATGTCCGTACATTGGCAGCCATGGTTGTGAATGCGAATTCTGAATCCAAACAGCGGGATTGTTTTGAAGGGAGAATGGAATGGATGAGGAGGATGGAGAGAGGCTGCCTCTAGGGCAGGGGGGAGAAAGATGGCGGAAGAGGGTTTAGGAAAGAAGCCGGAAACGGAAACAGAAACAGAGAGAGTGAAAAGGAAACGACAGAAAGAAACAAATGAATAATAAGAAAGAAAAAACAAGAAACGAAATGAAAATGACAAACCAAAGAAACGAAAGAGAGACAAAAAGGGAAAAAGAAAAAAAGAAAAAAGATCAGATGGCTCAGAATTGGGAACGGCGCCCAAAACATTCAATGCCGTGCAAAAGTCATGCATGGCATCGGATCCAGAGGTATGGAGTACCAGGGACCACACCGGAATGCGAGGGGCACTGCGGGTACCGGTACCAGGGCCGAGGCGACGCAAACCTGTGGCCGCTGGTTTGTGCAACCGGACCCTCGTCCCCCCTGGCGCATCGGTTCCGCTGGCACTTCCAATGGCACTTTTACAGGGGGCTGCAGCTCACCCGATCCACCCACGAGGCGCTGTTCCTAGCGGCTAGCTGCCCCCACGAGGCCCTGGAGCGGTGCGGACGACTGGGCGAGAGATTGACAGACATGAAAGAGGGGACAGGGATGGAGACCCCCTTGAGAGTTGTCTTGGAGATGAGTTGGCGGATGAGTTGTGAAGCATGCGGATACGTGTATCTGTACGAGGGGCCCACGGTTGTCCATTGATTTCACGGAGGTTGGGGTGCTACCTGTATTACATGGAGACTCACTAACACCAGTGCCTTGGTGTTTGTACGAGTATAACCTCAACTGCACTCGTACAGATACGGCGAGCCATATCCAGGCCGTGTTATGGACACCACCCGGCAGATCGGAGCGAGAGTGCCGAAAGAAGGGTGCAGAGTCCCCGCCAAGTCTCTGTCTCTGCTTCGCCTCATGACGAGGAACATGCACGTCCAATGCAGCCAGAATCATGCATCATGCACCCGACATGCCGTCAGAAACTCTCTTTTGGCAGCGTGCCCAGAAGAAACATCAAGATGTTGCATTTTGTGCTCAACCCTCACTTGAGAGAAAAAAAAACATTGTGAATTCAAACATCCGTGTGATGAGATCATACGGCGAGCCCATGCCCACAAATCGATAGACGCCTGACCCACGGGTTAGCCCGCGAAATGAAGAGGCTTTGGCGCTTCTGCCTCTCCCTGGGGACACAACATGCGGATCGGCATTTAGAACTTTGACGCACGGGCAAGGAAGAGCAAGATACATGGACAAAAAAAAAAGAAAAGATTATGCTGCGAGATACGGAGCTGCGGGCTTGGCCCAATCTGAGGTTTTGTCGCCTCCTTCGCTTCGCTTTTTCCTTGGCCCGGGATAAAAACCCTCTTGGGTGTCTTGGGGCTGAGACATGTGAACAAGGGTCCGGGGGGCCCAAGGAGGGACCGAACGGGCAGTGCCTGACCTCAACCCCCCCGTCCAATTGTTACAGGAAGCGCCAGGGAAAACAAGCCGCCCGCATTGTAATTGGTAATGACAGCCTCTGGAATCAGAGGCCGAGAGCGCTTTGCATCCAGAGCTCGATGGGTTGCCATTGGCGGTTGGGTGACATTACTTGTATCAGATGCGCGCCGCCTGGGCGACATGATTTGTTTCCAGGCGATCAACCCAGGATCCATACGCAGATCTCCGGCAAAAGCTTCAGCTTGTAAAAAAAAAAAAAAAAACTTGCCGTGCGTGGTGTCCCTTTCTGGCTCTTTTTTTTACAGGACAGGACGAAAAAGGAGCTCGCCAAAAGAAGCGTGGAGATCGAAACAAGAAGCGAAAAGGTGGAAACGCTGGGGGAGTTCATATCTTGGTTTCACGGCCCATCAACTCCACCACCTTTTGTTTCGTTTTCTTTCTTTTTTTTCTTCTCTTCTCTCTCCCCATCTCCTCCTCTCTCTCTCTTCTCTTCTTCTTCTTCTTCTTCTTCCCATTCCCCTCGATTATCCCGGGCTATTCTGACCTCGACTTTCTAAACTTGTCTTGCGGCCTGTCTCTCGAATACGAAGCAACATCCCCGACTTGGTTGGCTAGGTTGTGCTATTCCGCGTCCGAGTGGAGAGTGGCTGTGACACGCACATTTGGGGGCTGTATCGACTCGACTTATCTTGCTCACCTTCAATTTGATGACGACGACGAGCTCCAAAAGTGGATGAGCTTCTGAGCTGTCCGCCGATCGCCGCTTTTTTTTTTCTCCTTCACTCTGCACGCGAGTACGAGCCCGAAGCTGTCATTGCCCCCGTGGCGGAAGCGCCCCCTCGGCACGGCTTCCGGTCCTCGCAGCCGGTGATTCCATACCGCCGCGCATCCGTTGTCGGACATCGGAAATATCCCTTTTCTTTGCTTATTCGTCGACATCATTGTTCGAGACTGAATCTTTTGATCTTGTTGATAAGATAACGTGTCGAGTTTGGGCTGTGCAGCTTGGGAGAGGTCGGATAAGGGCAGGCTTGAGGACTTACGCAGGCTCGACTTTCAACACCAAACTCATTGTCACAGGATGAGAGTCCCCTACGCCGCCCTCGGCGCACTGGCGCTGCTGTTGCAGACCGCCGGTGCGCAAAAGGTGTCGTACTCGGACACGTCAGGGCTTTCCTTTTACCAGGGCACCAAGACGCAGCGTGTGGGCGGCGACCCCGTCCCCACGGGCGCCTACACGACATATCGCTCCAAGATCACCCTCACCGGCGCGGCCAGCTCCAGAACCACCCACTCCGGGTCCAGCTCCGGGTCCAGCTCCGGGTCCGTCACCGTCAGCTTCCCGACCGGCTCGCTCACCACGGCGGGCAATCTCACGGCGACGGCCTCGGGGCCTCCGGAGCCGACAAACACGCAGCCCTGCAACAACCACGTCGAGCTGTGCACGCGCAAGTTCAGCAACGTCACGCAGGTCGGCTGCCACAACTCGCCCTTTGTGCGGCCGGGCAACTCCGGGTCGAACCAGGAGCTGGACGTCAAGACGCAGCTGGACGACGGCGTGCGTTTCCTGCAGGCCCAGATGCAGTTCCCGGCCAACAGCTCGGTGCCGCACTTTTGCCACACGACGTGCGATCTCCTCGACGCCGGGCCCATCACCGACTGGCTGAGCGAGGTGGCGGAATGGGTCGACGCCCACCCGTACGACGTCGTCACCGTGCTGCTGGAGAACGGCAACTACTCGGACCCGTCCATCTACGTGCCCTACATCGAGCAGACGGGCATCCTCAAGTACACCTTTGTGCCCACCGTCTTCCCCATGAGCCTGGACGACTGGCCCACGCTGGAGAACATGATCATCCACGGCAACCGCGTCGTCATGTTCCTCGACTACAAGGCCAACCAGACGGCCTACCCGTGGCTGATGGACGAGTTCTCGCAGATGTGGGAGACGCCCTTTGACCCCGTGGACCGCACCTTTCCCTGCACCGTCCAGCGCCCCCCGGACCTGTCCACCGAGGCGGCCGAGGACCGGCTCTACCTGATGAACCACAACCTCAACGCCGAGTTCAACGTCTTCAGCCTCGAGCTGCTGGTGCCGGCCGTCTCGCTGCTCAACGAGACCAACGCGGCCGAGGGTTACGGCAGCGTGGGCCTGGCCGCCAACAACTGCCGCGCCGCCTGGGGCCGCGCGCCCAACGTCCTCAACGTCGACTATTACAACTACGGCACGCCGGCAGGGTCCGTGTTCGAGGCGGCCGCGAGACTCAACAACGTCACGTACAACAACACGTGCTGCGGCAAGGTGCAGGCGAGCGGTGCTTCGGCTCTTGTTGGCGGCTCAAGAGGTGTGGTTTTGAGCTGGGCCGGCGTCGTGTCTTTGGTTGCGTCAGCATTGTTGATGTTGTAAATTCATCAATCAACCTACCCTTTTTTTCGCCTCCGTTTTTTTATCTCATCTATTTTCTATTTTTTTTTTTTTTTTTTTTTGGCATGTTGCATGAAACAGCTTCATTTCCTTTTATATGTTTTGTTTATATATCTCGGAATCGCGCCGACATTTGGTTCGGGGGGAGGGACATTGGCGCGGCATTTGAATTGGGAGTTCTCGGCAATGGGAAGAAAGAAGATTACGGACCACGGACTTGTCACTTGTTATGGAAACTCGAATCCTAGAACACATTTTAGCTCAGCAAAGGGTTTGTGTTTTTTTGCCGCACATTAATAGAATAAGACGGGAGTTGCGGATCGTTGACATCCGTCTCCTCTCCGACAGATGGCTGAATCAGCGATTCTATTTGAAAAGCGCTTACGTGAACCGAGTTATATATAAAGAACGCTGGCGTTTTTTTGCCTCTTGCACGTACTTTACTCATACTGACTGGACAATCATCCCCCATTGTCGCAGCAGGCACTATAATCTCACCGTTTTGCGATCCGCGCGTACATGCAAAGGCAAACAAAGTACATGTATGCAGAACGGGAAGCCGGTTTGCCGCCCCCCCTTGGAATGCCTCCGCCCCAAGGGGACAAGGAGGCCGCCGTGAGGCTCAAATCAAATCACAGTGCAGAGAGAGAGAGAGAGAGAGTGTGTGTGTGTGGTCTGTCGGGTGCTCGCTGCATCCTGTAGTGGCCATCAGAGAATGCCGACCACCGCTTAAGCAAGGCCAATCACAGGCCACACACACGCCGCACCGCGCCAGGGGGGGGCCTGCAGCAGGCTATTACGAGTACTAGTTTGGAGAGGTTTTGGAGCCATCAGGCGCAATAGACGCTCTCCCGAGGCGAAGTCGTTTTTCTTGGGGGCGGGCCAAGTGGGATCGTGCAGGAGAGCTGAGCTCGTTGCCGTCCTGCTGCTAACCGGGTTACGAGTAGTCCGGGAACAGATGACCAGCAAACGGCAAACGCAACGCAACGCAACCACGCAGCCCTATTACAGGGGGGTTTCTGCTAGTATTGATTAGTTAGTGGTTTCTGTGAGTTTTATTCATCCTTTTGGCTGTGTTTGTTCGATCCCAGCTCGATTCCCCACCCTTGCCCAGTTGACAACTTCCGTGACTTTGTTTGGCGATGGCGGACTTTGATGATCCTCCATACGCCGACCTACTAAGCTGCCCATTCGTACCTCTGTACTCTTCTCTTCCACACTTTCTTTTTTTCTCTTCTCTTCTCTCGTTCCTCTTCTTTCTTCCCTTTCGCTCTCCGTTGCAATATTGATAGAGTCCCCAATCTCCTTCCGACGCTTCCAATCGTTTATCGCTGCAACCCACCCCCCAGCCAACAGCCCCAGCCAGCAGCTGCAGCCTCCTTTCCAGGTTTTCTTCCGTAGCTGCAAGCACAAGCACCACAGCAACACCAATTGCCGTCGTTCACCGTCTTGGCCAAACAAACACACAAAAAAGCAAACGCCACAGCTCTCTTCGGTGACCTTCTCCAGCTCTCACTTGTCACCTCCCATCAACCCCGTTGACCATGACTCTATCGCAACGCCATGGCTTATAATAACCGTCAAGGCCGAGAGCCCTTCAGAGACCCGTGGGCGGGGCCTTCTCCAGACCAGCATCTTGCGCATAAAGTGTCCGGCCTCTCAGACGCCGGCGAAAACAGCCCGTACGGCCACGACGATGCCTCTCATCCGCTGCGGGGCCGTGAATCCATAGTGTCGCTGGAGTCGGAATATGACCGTCGAAGCTCCGTGCCGTCGACCATGTACGGAGACTTGCCTCGGAGCTATTCGCCAGCGTCTTCGTGGTCTGGTTCGTTTTCCTACTCTGGTGCCGGCGGTGGTGGTGGTGGGGGATACGCTCCGACACGGGGCCTGTCCAGGGGGAACCGGCAACCCAGCTACTCTTCGGTGCAGCAGACCGTTCCCGAGAGCATCAGAGAGGAGGAACCGTATGATTTGTCTCTGCTCAAGTCTGCGGCGCCCATCGGTATGTCGAAATCGCGGGGTGGTTATGAGGCCATACACGAGCAAGACGAGGAGTACGACGCCATACCGGCATTCGATTTCACGGCAACACTCGGGCCGCTTGGCTCGCACGACCACGCCTTCATCAAGAAACTGCAAGAGGAGGAGGCGAGGGGGAATCTGACCGGAGGCTTGGGCCAGGGTTTCCACGCCGACTCTCGGGTACACAGCGGCCAACTCTTCTCCGCGGCGCCGGCGGTCCAGCGCAGCCTTTCGCGATCATTCTCACGGCGGAACCAGGGCAAGCCGTTGAATCGTGCCGAGACGCTGCGTCATATGGGCCAGGACGAGGCCAACCGCCGCGGCGAGGTCATCGAGGTCATCATGGAAGAGCCGGTGGGGGCCGATTTGAGCAACATTGAGGGGCACAACATCACCATGCGACAGTCGACGTACGCAGGCTCAATCAAGGAGAAGGCGACACAGACTTTCTATCCACAGCCCAACTGGAAGCCCTTCTCCATGCGATGGCCATATCTCATCTCCTTGGTCCTCATCTCGGCGGGCCTGGCCGCCATGCAGGAGGTCTTGTTCCAAATGTATAAGAATGGTGGCATGGTCAAGTTCACATCCCCTGATCAGGTGAAGCCGGGTATCTTCTTCGTCATCAAGTTTATGCCCACGCTGCTGGCCGTCATCTTCGGAGTCCTGTGGCAGTTTACCGACTTTGAGGTGCGGCGCCTGGAAGCCTTCTATCAGCTTTCCAAGGAGGACGGCGCCGTGGCCTCGGACTCCATCAACATTGACTACGCGACCAGCTTCAACTTTTTCCGTCCGTTTCGGGCTCTGAGGAAGGGCCACTTTGCCGTGGCCGTGTCGTCCATCGCGACCATCTTGGCCGTGTCGCTGGTGCCGACGTTTGCTGCCGCTGCCGTCGTGCTCAGCCCATCCCGATCCGACCGAATGGCCAACCCCGATGGATACAAGACGCTCAGCTTCACCTCTGTTTGGTCACGGCTCTTGACGTCTACCCTCGGCGTGATTGCCGTGCTGGGCTGCGTCCTGCTCTATCTCTTGCAGTCGCGCAGGTCCGGTCTCATATCCGATGTCCGAGGAATTGCTGGTCTCGCATCCATGGCCGTGGTGAGCCACATTCTCATGGACTTCAAGGACATGGACACGGCTTCTCACGGCGACATCCACAACCGCCTCAAGTACAACCGCTACGTGCTCCGCAACTCGTCCCTCGCGCCCGATGATTCGTACGTGACTTCCAAGGAGAAGGAACAGTCCAATGACCACGACCTCCCTACAAACCCTCATCCCGTCATGCTTCGCTCGGTGGGCATCATCTCCATGATTGTCGGGCTCTGCCTCTTTACGGGCTTTATCCCCGTCTTCCTGTTCACGCCCGCCACCATCGTCTCGGACAAGGCGCCCTGGGTCATTACCGTGCTCGTTGTTCTCTTGAAGATGGCGTGGGGCGGCATGGAGACGGCAGTTCGCATGATGGAGCCCTACTATATCCTCTCCAAGCGGCACGCGCCGGCCAAGGCGCTGCTCCTGGATTACACGGCGCTCCCGTTTGGCTACATGCCGATGCGCGCGCTCGTAAACGGCCACTTGCTCGTGTTTTTCGTCGGCTTTGGCAGTGTCATGGCCGAGTTCCTGACCGTTCTCGTGGCTGGCCTGGCAACGGTTGACGGACACGACTTTTTGCTAGTCTACAATGACGGGAACAAGACGTGGGAAATCAACTCTGGGACGGAGACGGTCAAGTCCTTTTACGTATCCGTCGCCGCGTCGCTCTTTATCCTGCTCTACATGATTGCCGTGGCCTTTGTCGTCTTCTTCCGCCGGCGCCACGCCTTTTTACCGCGGCAGCCCAACACCATCGCCTCGGTGCTGGCGTACATCCACCAGAGCAAGATGCTCTACGACTTTGTCGGCACGGAAAAGTTCACCGCGACGCAGGTGCGGCAGAAGCTTGGCGAGTACAAGACGTACGGCCTGGGGTGGTTCGCCGGGCGGGATGGGCAGAAGCACTGCGGCGTGGATCAGGAGGAGCTGATTAGCAATTACAAGCACGGCATCAGCCTTAAGCAGGGGACTCAGCCGTGGAATATGCAGTGGGATGTCCTTTAAGCTACATTTGGATTTTTTTGGTTTCTTTTTTCTGTTGAATCGTTTTTGGGCGGCTTGGCCTTTTGTGTAGATAGATTTGGATGCATTTACGTGGGATCAGGCAGGGCACTGTGTATGGCAAATACGAAGCAATCGAGCGTCTGTTTTAAGAATTGAGCATTGTTTTTTTTTTCTCTCTCGGTATATTACCAGTGTCTAACTTCCAAATCATATGGGATATATTTGTTCTTAGGTAAGTCCCTGGTTATCATTTTGATGTTGGTGTAGGGTACATGTAGACAGTTGATGAATATGGCATCATACTGAGATGGAAGCAATCAATGGCAAGCTACTAACCTATATTTTCGCTAATATTTACTACCCGACCATATCTACATTTCTCCATTGACTGCTATTATATCTATGTTTCTCTAGTAACTGCTATAACATTTGTATTTCTCACTGCTATTATAGTCATATAGCACAATTTAGGTGCTGGCCGAATATTAGGCATTTGCCTATAAAAGGACCACTTGATGAGCTGGTGGGTTCTCATATTACTCAACGTACAGACTTATTCATCTGCGGCCTCACTTTGTCTGCCCTCCGCTTGCCCGCTTGCCTATTGTTTGCTTCACGGGCATTGGAATTGCTCCCAATCATTTCCACCTACGTCGCCCCATTTCAGGTGCATGTGACGCCATGATCAGCGATTTGCGGAGAAGGGATCATTGTTTGCTCGCAAGGGGGGGAACGTGCTTCAGTGGGCGAGATGGGAAACCGAACGAGGCTGAGCAGCTGGAAAGAAAGACAGCAGAGATGACAAGTTCGGTTCTCATTCCGTATACTCGTACATTAGTACTTACACAATGGAGATTTGGGGGCGCCTAGGTAGTTTCATTATTGACTTTTTTTGCTGCGCCACGGCGAGCGATGAGGCTGCCAAGGCAATGAATTCGAAGGGAGCAGCAGCATGTGATGGACATTTGAACGCGAGCGAAAATAGATGGGCTGGGCAGCTGGAGAAAGGGGATTCATTTGCGTGCTATAATGTGTTTTTCATCGTTCCGGGTTTGAGGTACAACAGGGGCCACGCATTCCGGCGCTTTTTGACTGGAATGAAGAGCCCGCCTGGGGGAGAGCGCATGCATCGAGGTGGTTGCGCTACGGGATTGCGTGTGTCAGATGGCTGTTGTGAAGGGACGGGACGTGACTAGCTTTATCGGTAGTGCCAGAGGAGCATCAGATGGGCTTGACTTGAATCTTTTGGGGGATCCTGGCCGGTTGATACGAGTTAATACGATGGAAAGCAACCAAGGCAATGTGGTGATGGACAGCCAAACAGGGAATTTGGAACAGCATCCATCTTACCCGGATAGGCAACACCACGAAAAAGGGTACATACATCACAGCGCAGAAGCATTCAAGGGATCTGCCCACCGCCGATGACGTTTGTTCTACAGCATCCCGGATCCAAGTTTTCTCGTAAAAAAAAAAAAAAAAATGCAAGCGACTCGCGAGCAACCAACGGATTCGTTCTTTGCCCTACCCGGGCGGATTCCACGGGGTCCATCGACCAGTGATCAGTGGGGAGGGGGAACCCGAGATGCGCCGGGTCGGTACCTTGGATGGCGTGGAGAGGCTGGGCCAAGGGCATGTACCCCGCATGCCCGACACGAGTAACGCCGCGAAGCTCCATCCAACTGGTATGGGTCCTTTCAATGGCTTCGATTTGCCCGTTTGGGGCCTGGCTAATACTCGTAAGGGAGTGAGTGATTCTATTCTGGGCTCGACTCGACCCATCCCGCGCGCGCGGATGCTCCGTGCAGGATGCAGTAGTTCAGAACCTGTAGCAGCAGCAGTAGCAGTCTCTCAACTGTCAAGTATTATAGGCAAAATTCCAGCAGTCGAGCTCTCTCTCTTTGTCTCCAGCTCCCTTGAAGCTCTGCAAAAAAAGGCTGGAGGGCTGCTCACGGTGGCTGGTTCTACTCGTACCATCCCCAACTCGAGCCCTGTAAAGCCCGAAGCTCGTAATGCCCACAGGCCCTGATTGGCGCCCCGCTCCCTGGAGCCGTCCACTGTAAACGCTGCGATCTGTCTCCAGGAAAAGCGGGAAACGGCACAAGATCAAGCGAGCCAAAAGCCTCTTTGCATGTTCCCTCTTCTCTCCTGCAACAACTCGCTCGCTGCCCCAGGACCATCCATTCGCTTTGGTTTCCCTCAATCGCCCGCTGTCCGTTGGCCATTCCGGTGGTAGTCGGCGACTGTTCGCTACGTTTCTTCTTTCTTCTTCTTCTTTGTTCTCGTTCCTGGCCCTCGTCTCGGAAGCGACCAGGGCAGGAAATCTCTCTCGCTCCGCAGATCTGCCCATTTCGTCATCGACCCGTGCACGCATCACGAAACCGCGCCCTTCAGCATCTCGTTTCTCGTGGTCGCAAGAAATCGCCGACTCGCCGAAAGCGCTGCTTCCGGGGCGCTCAAGTGTCGTCGCGCTCAAGCTCATATTTGCCGACGGAAGCGACAGAGCAGGAAAACACGCTCACCGGCATTCTTACGGCTGACCTCGTATTCCGTCCGCTCCATCCAGTTTTCCCCTCGTCATCAACTTTGCAGGACGAACCCGAATAGCCCTTGATTCATCAGCGACCCGCGGATATCATCGTCGCTTGCATTTCGGGTAGACAGAAGGAACGAAAAAAGAAGGCGGCATCAATCATTATCAACTATGCGGTCGTTCTTTAGAGCGCCGCTGGCCTTGCTGGCCATGACGGCTTCACTGCTGGCGCCGGCCGACGCGGAAAAGATGCTCTTGTCCAACTCGCTCAACCTCTGCCAGCAGGATTCGACTCTACAGGCCAGTCTGTTCAATGTCGTCTACACGCCCGCCAACAACTCGGCTAGCATCAACATGGTGGCCACCTCTTCGGTCCAGGGCAAAGTTTCGTTCGACATTGAGGCGTCTGCGTACGGCTACACTTTTCTCAGGCAGACTGTTGACCCTTGCGACATTGGCCTGCGAGGTCTCTGCCCCATGGTGTCTGGCAAAATCGCCTTTGGCTTTAATTTGCCCGTCAGCGCATCCGCCTCTTCTCAAATCCCCGGCATCGCCTACCAGATTCCCGACTTGGATGCCACCGTCAAGGTTCGCGTCAACCTGACAACCACTGGCGAGAGTGTTGCGTGTGTCGAGGCCGACATTTCCAATGGAAAAACCGTCAACCTCGTTGGTGTTAAGTGGGCCACTGCTGTTATCGCCGGCCTGGCCCTCGTCTCATCCGCCATCATCAACGGTCTGGGTCATTCCAACACCGCCGCCCACGTTGCTGCCAATTCTCTCTCGCTATTCGGATACTTCCAGGCCCAGGCCATCATTGGTCTCACTGGTATCCGCCTCCCGCCTATCGTGCAAGCCTGGACCCAAGATTTCCAATGGTCCATGGGCATCATCCGTGTGGGCTTTATGCAGACCATCTTCACCTGGTACCAGCGCGCCACTGGCGGTACGCCTTCCACCATCTTCGACTCTCTCACTACCGTCTCTGTTCAGCTGGAAAAGCGAGGCCTTCAGGTCGCACAGGCCGGTCTCGGCGTCCTCAAGCGCGGCGCCGCCATCATGCCCAAGCCTGCCGTCCAGCTTCTGAAGCGCGGCAACGTCATGACTGGTTCCGGAAGCTATGTCGTCTTTGGCATCCAGCGTGTCGCTTTCAAGGCCGGTATCGAGAGCACCAACCTGTTCATGACTGGCCTCGTCTTCTTCTGGATCTTCGCCCTCATCATCGCTGGCGCTGTTGCTGTTTTCAAGGGCTTCCTCGAGATTCTCGCTCAGCGAGGCATCATGAAGAACGACCGGTTCATTGACTTCCGAAACGGATGGATCACTGTCCTCAAGGGTGTCCTCTTCCGCGTCTGTCTGATTGGCTTCCCCCAGATGACTATCCTTTGTCTGTGGGAGTTCACTCAGCGTGACTCGGCCGCCGAAGTTATCCTCGCCGTCTTCTTCTTCTTCGGCCCGCTCTTCACCCTCGCCTGGGGCGCCAGCAAGGTTATCCGCATTGCCCGCCGCTCAATCTCCATGCACCGCAATCCCGCGTACATTTTGTTCTCGGACCCGCAGGCTCTCAACAAGTGGGGATTTCTTTACGTCCAGTTCCGCGCCTCAGCTTACTACTTCATCATCCCGATTCTCTTTTACACGCTCATCAAGTCCATGTTTATTGCGCTGGCTCAGCGCAGCGGTGTCACCCAAGCCATCGCCCTCATCATCATCGAGGTCGGCTTCCTTATCGCAGCCTCCGTTCTTCGTCCTTGGATGGATAAGAGCACTAATTCCTTCAACATTGCCATCGGTGTTATTAATTTCCTCAACGCCATCTTCCTCTTCATCTTCACCAATGTGTTGGATACCCCCTTGATCGTCATCGGCGTCGTCGGCGTCGTCCTCTTCATCTTGAACGCCGCCTTCTCCTTGATCTTGCTCTTCATGGTCATTTTCTCCACCGCATTCTCTCTGATCCGCAAGAACCCGGATGCGCGATACCAGTTCATGTCTGACGACCGCGCTTCCTTCATGAAGTCGCAGTCGCAGCTCAACGCAACCACCGAGCTTGACGCTCTGGCTGCCACAGCTCGAGGTGACAAGGCTGGCTACAAGGGCGGTTTTGATCTGGATGACAACGAGTCCATGTCCTCTGGCGACGTTCGAAAGCACAACGAGGCTTCTGGCTCTTACAGCGTCTCTGCTACAAACTCCCAAAACTCGTTCTATCCTAACGGTCAGGGCCAGGCCGCTGCCATTCCTCTTTACCCTGCTCAGCGAGGCCCGAGCCCTCTGCGAGAGAGCACGCCGAATCCGATCGCCTCCGCCGTCTCCCTGTCACAGCAAAGGACGGTAAACACGGCCAGTCCAGCAAGCGGACATCGGTCGCAACACAACGCTAGGTAAGCAACGTTGCAATTTTTTTTCACGCAGAAACCCCCCGACTTGGCTAACGAACAATTCTTCTCTCCAGCCCCTGGCAACGTGGTGCAGGTTATGACCACTAGATGTGCTCTTCGACGTAGCAGGGGGTCCTATGTGGTACCCGCAGGTTCTTGATTCAGTGGTAACTCCATGTTACGAGCAGGAGGCAACTGATGCCACCAAGAACCCGGGAGACATGATGGCGTTTGTAGGGATGTATTTGGCGTTGAGGTACAATGACTGCTTTTTTTTTCATCTTACGTTCGATCCGCTTTGGTCCTGCTCCTTTGTATATACGCCGATCATTTATAAGGGGCTAGGACGCAGAGGTTAGGGGTTTATCATTTCATCATTTACGTGAACACAGAGTAGGCCAATGGTCTAATGGGCATTTGGGAAGACTCATTCCTCGTGCTGTAGGATAATGTTACAAGAATAAAGGTCAAATTCGATATGATGCCATGAGAAGAAATGGTTCCACACGTCCACAAACAGTCGGAATTACGTTTTCATATGGCATTTTTATTCTTAAGAAATAATAGACAGGGCTAAAGCGACAATTCCTTCGACAAGGAGGGAATACTCTAGATCCGACGTTGTACTTGTGGTATCACGATTCCTTTGCCATTTCTCCGCCACCCTCTCTTTTCTTTTTCTAGTCTCCGTTTAATCCCATGTAAAGCTATTTTTTTAGAATCGCTTGAATCTCCATAGTTGCAATAACTGCCTAGCTAGAAAAAGTAGCGATAGTAGTAGACACCAGAACAAAGCATCGATAATAGCAGAAAGCAGTAGACAGTAGCAGATATCTCAAAGTTTGGGCATCTACTACCTATCCACTACCCAGTACACAGTTGAGTGAGACAAAGAAAGTGAGCTTCCGTTTGCATCCTGTTGCGACGCATGAATCTCACTGTCGATCGGGTGTTGGTCAAAGTCAAGCGAAAGAGAGGGGGGAGACGTCAAACAAAGGATCCTTTTTCCGGCCTTGTTTATTCCAGCTATCGCTAATAACAAAGGATTTCTTTTTTTTTTCAAAACATATGAGAATAAAGAGGGTGTGGAGACGAGAAAAAAAAACAAAGGGAAATGTATGGCCCTGCAAAAAAAAAAAAAAAGAATGTGTTGTCTACACTTTATAGGCAGCACTTTTAATTAAAAAAAAAAAGTATTAGTGGAGTAAATAAGATGGAATAGAATGAAGAGAAATAAAGGAAATGATGGTGAAGAAAAAGAGTGTTTGAGAGAGGAGTGGTGGTATCGTGTGTTTGTGTATGAGATGAACTTGACCCGCCTCATCCCAGGAGATCCCCTTCTTTTAGAACCGGACAGATAGAAACAGCCCGTACAAGTTACCCAAAAAAAAAAAAAAAACGTTGGAAACCACACAAAAGAATGAAGGAATAAAGCAAACTTATGAAACCAGTAAAAGCAGAGCAGAAAAGAAAGAAGAGATGAAGAAAAGAAAAAGACGAGGAAATATGGTACATGTATTAAAACACAAAGCCCTCTTGTATCAACTTATCCACGTCCCCTCCCGCCGCGGCCACGGCCTTCATCGCCGCCTCGCTCAGCCTCCGCCTCTTCTCCTGGGCCTCCTTCTCCCTCCGGGCCTTGGTCTTGGAGCTCCCGCTGGGCGCCACGCCCGTCATCAGGATGCTGCCGTCGTTGGGCGTGAAGTTGACGAAGCCGATGCCGTCGCCCGAGAGGCTGATGCCGCCCCCTCCCGCGCCGGCGTCTCGCGACCTGCGCTTGCGGACGCCCCCCGGCGTGTTGGGCGCAGACCCGGGGCCTCGGCCGGAGGCGCTGCGGACGGAGGAGATGGACCCCGTGGAGCTGTGGCGGGACTGGTTGCGCATCTGGGCGTGCGCCGGCGTGGGCGAGGCCGAGGGCCCGCGGACCTTGCGCATGGGCGACGACGACAGGTTGCGATGCCGGGCTCCAGACGACGGGGCTCGCGGAGGCCGGCTGCAGCGGTCGGTCGGGATGGGCGGCGGCGGCGGCAGATACGTCTGCGTGGTGAGCCCAATGTCGTTGACGGCGGCAGGCTGCGGGCCCCGAGGCTGGGGCATGTGAATCATGAGGCCGGCGCCCCCCGTGTCCGGTATCGGGGCGTATTCGTACGGCAGCTCCCCGTGCTGCGAGTGCATCGCCTGGTTCATGCTGGCGTTGATGTTGAGATCCCACCAGGTAGGGTCCTGACCGGCTGCGTAGTCGGCGCTGCCCCACGGCTCCGGTGCCGAGGCCGCCATCATTTGCTGCTGCCAGCCGTGTTGCGAGGCTTGCGAGGCGGTATCGATGGTGGCGGCGGAACCTATCATGTTTGAGGCCGCCTGATACAGATGCTGCTCGCTCTTGATGCGGCGGTTGGAAGAGTGAATGGGTGCAGGGTCCATGCCGCCGTGGTTGTAGTACTGCATGCTGGGAGAGTGGTATGCCCGCGACGGCTCAGCGAAAGGGTCATCGCAGAAGCCGTGTATGAAGCTCGAGGCGCCGTGGTCATAGGACGTGGGCGAGGGGCTCTCGTGAGAGACGCTGCTCACGCTGCTCTGCGCCGCTATGCTATGCATCCGCGCGGCTCGAGACTTGATGGCCATGGGAGGATGGTCTAGTGTAGGAGAGGCTGACCTCTCTATCGGAGGCTGTTGGTGCTGTTGTTGCTGTTGCTGTTGTTGCAGCTGCTTTCTGCTCCGTCTCCCAAGAGTGGTGGTTGCCTTGCGGAAGGTAGAAGACAGGGCATCAACCAGCTTCTTTGGTCTCCTGAGAGAAGTGTTGGGCGGCGTGGGAGACGGCGGGTGCGAGACGGAGGAATGGTTCTTCTGCGGGGAGTAGAGGGAGATGTTTTCAAGGCGCTGGAGCTCAGTCTCCGACATGGACTTGCGACTGAGATGGTTGATGGGACGAGATCCGCCGGTAGCCGGATCGGCAGCTACTCCTACTCCGAAAGCAAGCTCTTGGGAGTCGAGGCCATGGCTCGCCGCGGACGTAGACGGCCCAAGGCGAGAGGTGGTGGTGGAAAAGAAGTCGAATTCGTCTGCCGACGAGACGACCGAAGAGGCAGTGCCTGTCGCCGCCTGATTCATGAAGAACGAATCCGGTACGGCCCCTATCGTCGAGTTGCCGCCCCTGCCATCGTCGACGGGCGTCCTGGCAACACTCTCCCCGTCAAAGTCTACAAACTGCCCGAATAGATCGCTCGATGCATCAGACGGCAGCCCGTCTGTCCCCTGCCAGTACATGCTGGCTTCCCTATCGACGGTGGGCTCGACCCGGAACTGCGCCGTCCAAAAAGCCATTGAATGGTGATCGTGGTGGCAACAGTCTCGGATTCGGGAGTGGCGGGTTGATTATCAGTATCAGTGGACGGATGCGGCTAGTATCCAGATTCGTTCATCACAATGATGGGAGGCTTGATATAGGCGGAGTGAAACCAAAACGTTTGTATGGGGGGGGAGCCGTTTGGTGTTTGGCCGGATTCGATCACACAAGAGGGCGAAAAGCTTAACTGCAAGAGTGAGTGAGTGAGTGAGTGAGTGAGTGAGTGAGCAAGAGAAGTGAATGAGTGGAGTTTGCGTCTCGATGGTAGAGAGAAGCAGACGTTGGAAGAGAGAGGATTGGTGAGAGAGAGAGAGAGAGGAGAGAGGGAAAAGAGGAGGTGTGTGTCGGTGCATCGCATTCTCAAGCACGGAGCGCAATCAGATTCATTAACTAAACAGCCCATCTACATTCAACAGCGATGCCGCAAACCAAACCCAAACCCAAGCAACTCTCCGGAAAGATACCACAGCAACCATAGCTCTTCGTTCCTCGCCGAGTTTTCCCCATACGGAAGAGGAATGCACGGGGCCGTGGCGACGCATTCCATTGCCTTGCCCCAGCTCTGTTGCCACAATTAAGACGGACGAGCCCAGCCTCATCATGTGCTCATCTCGCTAGTAGGAGTAGCTGATGGTCCACCGCCGAGATCGATGCTAAGCTGGCAAAGACTTACTAGTATGGAGCGAGGAAAGCATCGAGACAAAGAGAGAGACATATGTCGCCGCGATCTGGCGGTCGAAACCACCATGCACCATGTGTGGGGTGTACCTTGCATGAGATGTGCCTGGACATATGACCACATGGTAGTAGCAACGGGCTCGCTCGGATCGGCCAGTGCACCAGAACCTCGAACATGCATATCGAGAAATGAAAGTCGTACACAAGATGAAACGAAGGCAAGGCACCGCGCGGATAAGATGATGGCACTGGCCACCCTGCATGGCGGCCGCTGTGAGGCACAGCATCCAAGTTTCCCTTGCCCGCCGCTCTGTGCCGACTTGGCTCTGCAGTCTGGCGCACTTGCAGCCAGCCAGCTTCTGTTGAATGGTCTTTGCAATGGAGAGCCAACCTGAATCCTTTCTCCCTGCCGCCTCGACGCAGCTGTAGGCTCCAGCTCCGGCAAATATAGCAAGGCCACGCCCGCGACTCTGGTGCGTAATGTTTCAGCAACGAATGTCATTGCCAAGTCAACAGCCGCCCTACAGGGAGAAACCCATCCTGCAACCATGAGGCTGAGCGGGGCCAGGCAGCTGCTTCCGAGTTTGCGCACAAAGGGCGATGGACCCTTAGACAGGCAGGGGGAATGTCTCTCAAGACAAGAGAAGTCATTCTTCCTTCGTTCCGCGGCGTCGATCTCTCGGCATGTACGAGTGCGGAGCAGTCATTCAGAACCCCCCTTTCAAAGCCCGGAAGCTTGCCGGTCCATTTGATAGATACCAGTACCCTCCGGTATTGGTAGCCCGCCTCGCAAGGATCACTCAATCCTCGCAAAGTAGGGCAGACGGACCATCAAAGAGATGGGAAGGGAGGGGGAAAGGGAAAAGAAGAGGAAGAAAGAAGCCCGCGGCGAAGAAACGTCATCGGCACGTGGTGGAGGAGAAAACAAGGTAGTTTCTCAAGCGAAAGAAACAACCATCTCATGTCTGTGCTCTAGAGTTACACGATCCGTGAACCGGCCGCCATCTCGAATCCAACGGCCGTTGTTGTCCTACCCCCAATTGAGTGCCCGCCAAAAGGGCCAAGTGACAGCGGCCACAGGGTTGTTGGGTCCGTTCTCCTTGGTGCCTCTGATTGGACAAAAGTGACCGGGTGGGTTGAGCAGCAGCAAGCAAACTGCGCTGTCATAAAAGGGAAACAAGAGGTGAAGACGCTCAAAGTTAGTTGGACGTTGATGTAATCAAGTTGGCTTCGGCTAAGGGAGTTTGTGGCAAATCAACGGCAAAGCGTACGCGCTCACCGCCTTGCACTTGAGGTTAACAAGGACAGGGTGCCAAACGGTGCCGCTGAGCTGTCAGAACTTACAGCAGAGGCGCCCAGCGGTGTCCGTCCGGCGCCCAATCAGCGGCTGTACCAGAACAACAGAGGCGCCAACAACCAGTGCTAGCTGGAGAGGGATGGAGCAGGTACCTGTCCCGAGTCCAAGCTGGCGGTATCGCATCAGCCGGTCAGATGGACGGAGACACTTGCGATCCAACCGCGTCGGGGCGGCCGATTTCAGCGCCGGGGGGGGGGAATGGGGGAGGCATGATTTCTGGCCTGTATTCTGGCCTGGCTGCACCTTGGTGGAAACGCAGGTGGGCAAATAGACGCTGGCACCACGTGGACCGAGGAATAACCTGTCCATGTATGTACGAGGACGGAGGCGGGCAGAGCGGGGGGGGGGGGGGGAGGGGGAGAGAGGGGAGACGCAGAGAGAGAGAGAGAGAGAGAGAGAGAGAGAGAGAGAGAGAGAGAGCAGAGCAGAGAGAGAGAGAGCAGAGCAGAGAGACCGGAAATCACAATACAGGCGGATGGCATTAGAAAGCAGCCATCAGAATCAGAACCACATGTGGAGGGAGCAATACGAATGGTTGACACCATGTGAACGAGCATGTGCTTTGTACGAGCGTGTATTCCGCAGTAGCAGCCAGTACCTATTATATACATTCAACTACCTCAACTCCGCATTCGAGATTGACTACTACCTGTACTACTCGTACGAGCAGGTGCTGTAACCCAAACGCAAGCATCAATCCTGTCCCGCGTGGGGGATTCATGGCACACGCGCCGGCCAGTCAGGCCACGTCCCATCCAACACATTGTTCCCAGTCCCAAAAAGCATCCCAGCCTGCATATCCGGAAAAACGCCGTGCCCAGTCCCTTTACCAAGATGCACCTGGATGGATCCTCCCATGTTACGCCATCTTCATCCCCGCCTGCACGAGACGAGTCAGTCCCGAGTACTTGTTCGATACCCTGGTCGACAGTCGCTCGTGAGTGCCCCCCCTCCTGTTGTTGCTGGAGGCGTACCGCAAAGAGGGCGCCGATGCTCTGCATGCTTGGAAGAAGAATCAGACAAGAGAAATAAGAAAATCAAAAACAAAAGAGATGTAAATAAAACGCCGTTGTATATAGCACGTGTCAAAACGTTGACATCTTTCTTTTTTTGTAACCCGCTAAAATGTAGAGTAAAAACAACAATTTGAGAAGCGAAGAGCTGGCTTGTGCCAGAAATCCCGTGTAGTAAATGCAATATGTGATGCCCAAAAACGCCGCATAATGTTCGTGTCTAAGTCGTTGTCTGTGATGGAGAGAGGCAAGAGGATAAGATAAGGTGGAGAAATAACAGACGAGCTGCTTGTGGGTGCGCGTGCCTTGCCTCGTTATCAAGATGCATCCGCTGCGGGCGCCCGTGATTGACTCAGCTCACGGGTCGTGTCCCTCGACGTCCGGAGTCTGTGCTCCTTCTTCTTGTGCGTCCGCTTCCGCATGCGAGGGACATTTCGTACAAGCTTTGGACAGCGCATGGCCGCCTCGGCAGACGTGGCGAAGCTGAGGACGCCTTGGTTTCTCAGGGCTCCCGTAAGCCCGCTCGAGGGCTTCTCGCCCAACCAGGGGAATTCTTCAGGTCCTTCATCGTAGCCCTCGTCGGCCTCTATGTCGTCTTCCGCCAGCTCGGTAGGGTCGATTTCAATGGCCTGGACCGAAGATGAGCCTGTGGACGGAGGAGAAGGAATGGACTCGGTTTGCGTATTGGCTTGCATCCTGGCAAGGACTCTGGCGGCAACGTCCGGGTCAATCTTGGTCTCGGGTGCAACGGGGGCAATATAAGGAAGAGCCGAGTATCGTCTTGACGGACGCATCTTCTGAGTACACGGCAGCGCGGGCAGCGAAGAGTCGGTGCCAAGGGTTTCGTCATGGTCAAGATCCATGCTGTCAACCAGGAGCGGCTGTGATTGTGGAACGAGAGGTGGCTGATGGGTGCGGGATTGGTTTTGCTGCAAGAGGGTCTGTCGGCTCATGCGGCGAGAAAGCAGCTCCATGAGAAGGCTGTTTTGGCTTTGTTGGCGCTCCCGGACCCTGGGTCTAGGCATCGAGGCAAGATCCGAGGCTGGATCGGCAGCGACAATGGGCAAAGCGCCGGACATGGCTGGTGTCTGGGGCGGCATCACCTCGTTGGTGTTGGAGGCGCTGTTTGGTGAGGTACGCTCAGGCTCCATGGTGGTGTCGTCGTCGTCGTCGTCGTCCCGTCTTGGTGAGGGGTCACCTCATAACAGAGCATTCGCAGGCGAGATGTTTAGTCCAGGATTACTGGTTCGCAATAGCTGTCGATGGCTGTTGGGTGAATGATTTATCCCTTTGTCCCCGCCGGTTGAGATGTCGTCCAGGTAAGATGTGGTGGTAGTGGTGGTACGGTGCAGAAGGCGATTTCCCTCCCTTGTTGCGATAGAGTGTGGTGTATGTATTCGTCCAAGAGATTACTACTGGCAGTGGCGATGTCGAGGAGGCGGCAGTGAGTATCAATACAAACAAGACTTGAAGACTGACTACGAGCACATGTAATGTATATGTATGGGACGGGATGGTTTAGGGTGGAAGCAGGAAAGGGCCAGAGATTGGGGGCGGCTAAGCTTGATGTATGTTGCGGGCTGGAGGGAACATTGCACTGCACTGACATTTGATGACCAGTAGCAAATTGAAAGTGTGAGCCCCGAGCTAATGGTGGCCCGGCGAAAGGCTAAAAACTCCAGGTCTTTGGTCTGGTACCGGGCCGGGGCACAGTCAGCAGCAAAGACACCTGGAACTCTACTGTACGAGGACTCGTACATACAGGCCCTGGCCTGGACTGTACAGTAGGGGCGCCCGTCGAAGCACCCACTTGCCGAGACACGGTGCGCCATGGATGCAATTCATCACGGCGCTGGTAGCGACAAGGCCAGGGATGGCTGAAGCTGGGATGCGTGGCGGGACCAGTTCAATGGGCTCCAGTCCCGACCCCCCGGCCAGACCAGCCAGAGAGGGGGGAGGCAGGCATGGGAGGCATGGGAGGCATGGGAGGGAGGGAGACGGTCCCGAAAGATGGGAGCAGCAATTGATGACCACACTACGGAGTACGGAGCACAGTACAGTATACAGGCATGTGTCTGGTGGGATCATGGCATCCATACAGTATTACTGGAGCCCAGCCCAGCCCAGGTGATGAACCGAGGCGGCCGTCCGTAGCGCTGGGAACATGATGGTAGCCAGACATTGATTGATCGCTAGACCACAAGCGCCTTAGCCTACGCTCCTGGGCTTCGGCCTCAGATGGTGCCAGCGATCCGCTAATAGGGCAGTTCCGGCTGGACGAGTTGAGTAACGCCGCCCAGCGATGGCGTCGGGTTGCCTGCTTTAACTCTTCAGCCGGTCGACGATGGAAACGAAGCAAGTGGGCCTGGGCTTCCGTAGCACTTGGGCCTAACATTGATGGAGAGATCATTACCGTCCCAAGGGAAACGAGCCCCGCACGCCCCCAAGCCATCAACGGGAAGACTGGAACCTGAACTGAACATGTCAAGTGGAACTTTTGAAGACATTGAACATTTGATGACATTGGAGAGAAAGCCACATGCCTCGGGGCTTGTTCACTCGTACAGTATGGACATCAAATGTACAGCACAGCACGGCACGGCACGGCACTGTGGGCTGCAAGTAAGCTGCAAGTCCAAAAAGAGAACATGGAACTGAACATCCATCACTACGGAGTGCTGTAATTGATCCGTAGAGTCACACCCAGAACGCTGGAGCTACCTAGGTATCAATCCAACCTGACTGACCCTTAATTCCTGCAGCGAGCGACGTGCAAGGACATGGAATCCGGCCGCGGACGCTTCGTGCACATCCGGGCAAGGCCTCGGACCCGCCAGACGGTGTGCCAGGCCCCCTAAAGAGGCCGAGCATGCGAGCCCACAGCATGGAGGTGCACGTCCAAGCAATTGATGAGAACATGTACCTGTACGGGCCCGGGTTCCAAATGCCTGCGAGCGCTGTATGTATGGAGCAGGCTGTGCCCGTACCTGGAACATCAGCTGCTGCTTTGCGCCTCCATGCATCACCGAAAAAAGCTCAATCCTTACGAGTACTCGTACCGCCTCTCATTCTCATCCCTTTGTCCGGGAGCGACCTCGAGTCACTTGCGAGCGCAAATCTTGGAGTGATGACCTCAATGCCATTTCATCGATCCATGTAATATTTGAATATCCATGGCATGTCTGTACCCATCGTGTCTGCCTTTTCTTCTCTTCTCATTCTTTTAGTGCGTGTTGAATGCATGGAGCTTGATGCACGTCAAGCCATGTGCACAGGTGCTAGTGAACGGCTGGTGCAATCTCTGCACTAAAAACAGCGCCTCACCTTGGTGTGCCTCGATAGCCTCCAGTCCAGTCCAGCTCTGGAAGGATACGGACCCGACACGCACAAACTCCGATCCAGCCCATCTTCAGCAGCGCTTCCATCATCAATGTCCGCAATCCTCCTACCGTCGTACTAACTACTACTATGACTACTACTGTAGTACGAGTACTGCCGCAGACAGTTGACGTCCAACTGATTAGCGCATCCAGGCTTGTTCGGTCGCACTTCCATTTTCCCTCGATTCATCGCCTCTCCGCCAAGTGGGTGCCTCTCCCGTCACCCTGTCTGCCTACGTACGTTTCCCTTCTTCTCCTCTGCAGTACGAGTACACATGGCGACCCTGCCAAAGACGGACTGCATCGTCACATACGGCATCTTCATCTCCATCGTGCTCCTAGTAATGCACTAGACGGACCCCATGGCATTACCAGTATACTCGTACTGACATCGACGGCCTCTCCAGTGCTCCCGTGCTCGCATTCGCCACTCATCCCGACGGCTTGGATCCCTTAAAGCTTCTGCACCATCTGTCAATTCCAACAAGCCGCCAAGATGTCGAAATCTATCCGCTAGTCTGTCCGCCCATGCTCCATATCTTTCCTTTTTCTCTCCCCAGAGCCTACGCTACAGCTAGGATCGGTCACAAAAGATTGGAGCTTGCTGGGATAGCCCGGTGTGCCAGGCTGCCGCGCCCTCTCCTCTGTTCTTCACCTTGTGACGCTGGCTGGTAATAATCCCTACAAGGATTCTATCCCAGCGGACTGGCTCGGCCTCATTGCGAACTGGACCTTTGATTGGTCAAGTTACGAGGTTGCCAGGATCTGGCTCGGCACCCGTTTCCCATCATGGCTTACTCTCGACGAGCGCCTTGAAATCATAGGCTTGCTCGTAAAACCGTCCTGGACTTATAATACTCCGTACATGGGCAAGTGCTGTAGTATCAACAGACGCTCGAGCCAGCTACTAACCCCCAATAGCAGACTTGTCCCTTCTCACCCTCGATTTCATCGATGATCAAACAAATGCTACAAGTTCGGGGGGGCAATGCCACGTTATTTTTGCTTGTTGCCGAAGCGCGAGAAGCTCATCTCGCCCATGCCTAGACGGTACTAGATGCCTGCGCTCAGATCGAGCTTGAGACGCAGAGCCCCCTACCAGCTAATGACGTTCAGCGTAAAGAGCATGCAGCGCGGAGCGTGGATGGCCACATGGACGGAAGCTTGCGCGGATTCGTTCCGCTGTCCATCCTTTGCTTGTTGATTGGCACACCGGATGTCCAAAGACAACGTTGGAACTGGAAGCATCTAGCATGGATGTACCGAGTACGAATAGTGGGAAAGGCCGCCTCCATGTGTCTACAGTAGTCACGGACGATTGAGCATTGTTTGCCTCTTTCTTACCAGCTACGAGCCACCTCGGATGATTGAGCGTTGCTTCTCTTTCACCAGCTACCAGTACAACTCCTAGTATTCCAGGCTTTCCCCGAGGAGATTCCCATGGGCTATTCGAGTTGTCCGAAATTGGGCGACACAATGTTCGCCTGTGGGAAAAACCACGAGGGTATGGCACAGACGCAGGGTTCAAATACGATTTACGAGGTAGGACTCTGCTGCATGACCGCAAGCGTGTTGCATAACACGTGCTCTTAACCTGGCCCCCGTGGTTTTATCATGCTTCTTAGCGGTCGTGCGTTTACTTTCCTGCCAAGCAGGTAATAGCGTACTCCTTCATGTCGGATTCCTTTCCCGTGGACCGAGTGTTTGGGTTGAGGACACCGGCTTCTCCATGGGGGTGTGGCCTTCAAAGACCAGGACAGACACTCGTACGAGCAAGGTTGACTCTGCAACGTCAATGCTGCCGATCCGGCTAGCTACAATCTTTGCGCACGGTACAGACGAAATAACACCTGCTTCATGCCCTATGTTTCGCGAACACCGGTGTCCTAACACGACGAAGCAGCTCTGGGGGTTTCCGACGGCAATTTCGATCCGGAAAAGAAAAGCAAAGAGAGGAGAGGAGAAGAGCATACGCTTCATCTTCCCCCACGCCAGCTATGGTTTCGGCATGGAGCTTCCACGAATCCCAGCATTTGCCGTGGTGTTACTGAGGGTGCAGCGCGTGCCTACCTACTTCGTGCATTGCTCAAGGATCTGGCAATACGCCGTGCTGGTGTTGCATCGAGAACCTACCGGCTCTCAGGAAAAAAAAAACCTATTATACTACACCACTAATGCTACTCAGTGTCTCTTGTAAGCTTGTGCTTACCAAAACTTGTCCCTTTTTTCTTTCTAGTCCTTATTTGAAAATCTTTATATTCATGCCGGCATTGCTGCTGACAACATCGGATCCATCATCTGACAAGTGCCGGCGGAGATTTCTTTCCTTTTCATCTCATTTCATAGCATCTTGTTTTGCTTTCTTTGGCCTTGTCCCTTGCTTTCTATATTTCTCCATTTGCCCGGGCCAGCCATCAGCAATCGTTGCAACGCAGTATTACGCAGTCTCCAAATCCGGCAGTTTTAATAAGACTGCGATCCGTTCTGTCAAGAATAAGCTGCCCTGTTCTAGGGTATGCTGGGTTGTTGCCGTATCCTCGTTGCCTCCCTTACCAGGAGCTTCCCGCCACGGTCCGCGTTTCCGTGGTCAGGGGATCTCAGGGCCGATATGTGGCGTCGCTTACAAGTATTAGTAGTACCTAGCAGCATCTACTACTTCACCCTGGACCAGCGGGCTTAAGGGAACTTGGATGCCGAAAGCCAGTTCCCAGCATTGTGGTTGTGATTTCAAACCCATGGTCTTGTGCAATTATGTAGGTACTGTTCTGGGCGGCATTCTGGATCAGTCTCTCTCTGACAGAATCATGTACTTCCAGGGCATGCGTACAAGTGCTGACTTGTACGTGCCTCGAACAAAGAGCCTCCGTGATACATGTATAGAGCAGGTCGTGTTACACGCTTTTCTGGGGAAATGCAACCCCCTTCGTTGGATCCAACTCGTGCCAGACGGCTCGCTTCCAGCTATGAGGTTCGTCTTGGTCCAACCGCCAGAGCTCTCCAGCCGCTGCTTCTCCCGAGACTTTGGTTCCGGATCAAAGCAGAAGCTCCGTCGTCGAGTCGAACGGGCAAACACGACTCTAACCTCACTGAGATGGTCCGCTCGAAAATTTCCCATCCCTTGTCGGTCGAGTTTATCCACAAACCAGACTTGCTAACGATAGGGGCGATGCCTGCTGTCGCTGCCGCCTCGTGAGCGAGTGGCACCCGGAACGGACCGAAAGAGGAAGTCTTCTCCATTGCTAGGGACGAGTAAGCTTGCATGCAAACAGCAATACCGGCAACCCCCTGGAGAGATCCAGTTGCTCCATAATAGCAGATGGGGACGGCTCGCAGCCAACGTTACAGGCAATCCGTCTAGCGGAGACATGCCTTTTGTTGATGGTATGTTTCGGCCGAGCATCTCTGACAGTAGCAAGCCACAATCTTGGAGCACGCGCCTGGGACGGACCGAGGATTTGTATGGCAAGACCCCAAGCTTAGCAGACATAACCGGGCACGGCTACGAACATGAAACCTCTTCCCTGGACTCTTTTGGGGAGCTACCTATTAATTCCATGTTGCTCTAATTGGCCGAAATGGAATCGAAGTCATATTCAGCAACTACTATACATACTATCGGGCACTATCTGTCACTCGAGCGGCTCCAAAGAAACAAAAAGGCCAAAGTAGGATTCACGGGGATCGCTTCCGGATAATACCGTTGCAGTAGCTATGGAAGAAGAACAAAAATCTTTCCGAAACATGAAATACATTGGATACCGACGCTCAATCTGGCAACTAACTAGCATGTCATCCATCCATCCTCCTCTCTCTCTCCCTCCCCATGCTCAAAACGTGGCCGGCCGCTTTGCTTCGAACTCACTTGCAAAAGTCGCGCAGCATGCGGCCGGGCCTTGCTAGCGCCTCTGCATGCAAGTGAACGAGTTTGACTGATGGCTTCCAGAAGAAGCCCGTGGAGGAGGGCATTTTAGGCATCTCTTCCGGGACCTCCCTTGCGTGGACGGAGAATTGATTGATCCATGGGACAAGGCACTTGATGTTGCTGCTGTGGATTGCGAGTAACTTGAATATATGCTCCGTTCACCGTCGGCGAAAAGAAGAATTACAGCCAGGCGCCTTGGTCAACCTCTTGTTACACCCGGTACGAGGGCATCGACGCCTGGTGCTCCGCCACTTGCCGTCAGCAGGGCCTTTGCTGTAGGTCCGTGTGAGTGTCCGAGCTTGCGGATTTCATCTCGCGCCGGCGCTTCGTGAGATGCCGGCGGTTGTCGTTTGACCGTGGTAACTCGTACGAGCCCGCTGCAAGGCCGTTCCAGCTTCTTCTGCAGAGGCAGAGGCAGAGGCAGCGAAGCAAAGCCCAAGCGCCGGCGTTGAGGGTATTGATGAATTAAGAGAGCAATACCACGCCCAGCACGACCACTGGCGGCATCGTACCGGCATCCAGTCAAATCAATCAACTCAGCTTGTGACAGCCGTCAGATCGCACTAGCCGCAAGCGAGGGATCATCGCCTCATGCATCTTCCCATTCCCATTCCTCCCTGGGCGACACCGCGCTGCTGGCTCGGCGCGTTCTCGCGCCCAAAGTCTACTGCCGGTGCACACGCATCAAACACCTTTGATCTTATCCTTATAATATGGACTCCGGGGGGGGGGGGCAATCTCAGGTCCCAGCACGTGAACAGCATCTTGCTATGCCCTTGATTATTGTCATCTTGGAGGCTTTGCCAAGCTTCGTACTGCGTGGAGCGTAGCTGAGGTCTGAAACTCGCTTGTGAATGGCCTCTTTTTTTTTTTTTTTTTTTTTTTTTTCACATGTGATCGTGGACGTCTCCTGAATACCAGCAATCAACGATGGCCGCGGGATTCAATGGCTGAATTCCGCCATAACGACCAATATTGCTGCCGCGTGATGCGGTCCGTACAAGTCCTCTGCGAGTCTGGTTCCTGGAAAGGTCAGCATGTAATCATCAGGGGTGAGAATACTGACAGGAGACTGAAATCACCTACCCTGTAAATGTAAACACCGTTGATGGAGAATACCCGTATGAATCTATTCGTTTGCTTGCGGCTAAGCTTATGCCATGATGACCTTACCACCGAGAACACCGCATTTCTTTGCCACCAGGCAACGGTTCATTGCCATGACGAGAGTCTTGAGATCGTTTCCGCGCACATTGTCCACCGATATCCAGTTAGGATAAGAGTCGCTTGTCGTCGCCGGCCAGAGATTAGCAAACAATGACCGCCACGCAGCACCGGACTGTTCCAAGATGCTGTCCCGTAACAATTGGATGCCTTTGAGCGTCAAGATCCACTCGGCAATGTTGATACGCCTCTGCGGCACGGGTCGAATCGCGTGAAAGTAGGCCACCTGGCCCTTGGTCATCGTGTTGACGTTGTTGGTATTGCTCCAGGGGTGGCTGAGCGGCAAGATTTTGCCCGTGACGAAGCCCTCGCGGTTACCGGGGAACACGTCGATATCCTTGTCGCGCCAGACATCGTCAAAGTTGACGAGGACGGCGGATGTCTTGTTGCCGATGAAGCGGTATAGGGGATATGTACTGAGGTCTTTGACGTCGTCGGGGATGACGACGCGGTTCTCCAGCGCCAGGAACTCGTTGTATAGCGCTACACGGTCTTCTTGGCTGTCATTGAGTGGGCGGAATTGTTCTTCCTTGTTCCAGGCGTCATGGCCGTGCACATCCCAGATGATGAGCTCGCCGGGGTACTTTCGATTGAACTCGTTGACGGTTTGTATCAGCTCGCTCAAGGTGGCCCCCTCGGTGCCTTGGAACATTTTGCCACCCAAGGGGTCATTGTTTCGTACGCCATGGATCTCGCGAAACCCGTCTTCAGTCTTGAGGGGCCGGAAGTCGAGGACGCGGATGCCGCCGTTGCCGAGCTGTTCGCGAAGGTTGATGCTCTGCGTCACGGTGTTTCCTGGCATCGCGAGGCCAATGCATATGTGAGGGTACCATAGGCCGGAGTGATGTGACCTCCCGAGAACAATCTCCCGCAGGGGCTTGTCTGCCAGTTCGGGAAGCATGGCCTGCATCCAGCCGATGGGCGGATCGTTTGTGATGAAGTCGCCCTCTTCGCCGGCGATGGTGAAGGCTGACGCGCCGTAGGGGAACGTTTTGATGTCAAAGTCGTGAACGCTTGCCTTGGCGTTGTTCATGGAAGACAGGGATTCAAGGAACTCGACTTGGAGGGCCTCGTGCCGATAGTTGAACTTGACCATGAACGACATGGGCTCTGACGTTCCCACGAGGTGATATACCACTTCGGCTGCGGAGTCTGCCCAGTTCTTGTATCCTTTCGATGGCTGAATCAGGATAGCAGCCAACTCTCCTGGATAGATGAGTTGGGGGAAGTCGGTTTCCCAGTCTGGCATCTGGTACTGGTGGATGTAGCCCCTTTGCCACCTATAGGGGGTGGCATTGATGAGGGTAAAATGGGGATTTGGCAAGTCACGCCATTGTCTCTTCTCGATGTTATCTCCCAAGGAGACGTTGCGTGTGCCATCTCTTTGTTCCTCGAGGATAAGCGTCTCGAGTCCGAGGGGGTTTAATGGCTTGTTGCCGAGGATGGGGAGGCCTGAGGCTAGAGAGGCGAGGCCCAAGACGAAGAAGGCGAAGAGGCAGCGAAGAGAAGGCATTGTTACTGGATATAGCTGAAACTGGGGAAAAAATAGAAGCGAAAGGAGTAATGAGGGCAGATATTGGCAATGTTGGCAAAGAGTAGCTGGGTAAATTGGTGGCAGTGGGAAGTTGCTGAACGTTGTTTATATTGGCGAGTTTGTGACGTTGACCTGTAAATTGTATGGAGTGAAGATGGATGAGTGAGTGAATGGCGAGGGAGATGGGGATTATTGATATATAAATGACCGGTAGCCCCGTTGCCATTTACTTCTTTTGTTATTGTTTACATCTGTTGTCGCTGGGCTTTTCAACAAAAGATAACTTTAAGCCCATGGCTTTGTTAAGTGGGAGAGTTATGGGGTTTGATAGAGTTAATGTGGTTTCGAACATTTGACTTTATTTACTGTCTATGTACTGCTAGATACCAAATATATGAGTGGGGTTTGACGAGGTATGGCTGAGGTACATGTATATGTGCCGAACGAGTCACGATTATATGTGAAGAGTGAGGGTGTATATGTATACTAGGTGGGTATTACTGAACGCTAGATTTCATGCTCAACCGTCTTTGCATCATATGAAATCTACTTGTATGGAAGTATCCGGCGTCCGTTTTTAAAAAGATTATGTATAGGGCATGGCCACACATTATTTATGCCGTTGATGCTGCTATACGGAGTGACAAGCTCTATCGAGACTATAAACCATAGGATTTGCATTGGCAATTTCCATGTCCAGATCCTGGTGTGAATACCTGGTATTTCACATAGCAACAATGAACATCTCTGACTCTAGCCATAGAACTGAAAGATATGGAGCGGCTTGACCAAGGTTCTCAGCCAAAGTTAATTTCACCTCAGTTTGATAGCAAAGAAGCCCTTGTCCACAAAAGTCAGATTCCAAAGGACTTTTCATGACGGCCGTGGATAAATCGTTAATCCTAGGACTCCCGTTAATTAATTGGAAACGTGTTAAAGAAGGAACAATTATGGAGCAGGATGAGCTCAGCGTCTATCCGCAGATTCTAGTAGGTAACAATGGCCAGGCATATACTGGCAATATCAACGGCTGACGGGAGCAAGGAGAAATTGAAGAGGCGGTCGCGGGGGCCCAGATGTACAAGGTTATAATTGATGAGGAATTGTTTTTGAATGCATGGATCAGTATATGTATGTACACGTCCACGGATCAACGGTTCATGCATGCACAGTATGGACGCGAATAGACGTCCAATGCTGGAATCATTGACAACCCCTGGCCGGACTCGTATAGGTTCAGGTTCAATTGATGTTACTCCGTACAGTGGATGTATATTGACAGTTGAGCCCTGTGAGGCCTCGGAGAGACGCTGAGAGAGGCGCCTAAACCGGGCTGCTGGCCAATGGAGACGCTGCGGCGGGGGCGCTGGAGGGCGATTCCAAACAGCGTGCGGGTGCTCATTGGGCCACGAGCGGGGTCGAGCTTGGCGCCATGGTTGCAGTGCAGCGCGTAAAATCGCTGTAGATTCAATTCTGTTGGTGCGAACGAATTCTGGTGCCCTTCAGGTTATAACTTGCGTGCACATCCGCATCTTCCAGGCTGGAGTCAAACCCATTGAATTGATCCATTCCAGTGCGGCAACACACGTGCAACACACGCCTCGCCCGAGCGAATATACGTGGCCTGTGTGGGATTGTCAAGCTCCAGTCCAGTCCAGTCCATTGTATGTATATTTGATAGCTCGGAAGCGGGGCTTCTTTGGCCGTCTTACATCGAGCTCGACTCGACCAGCTCCAACTGCGCCTTTGCCAAGCCAACTATTTCTTCTTCTTCTTCTTCTTCTTCTTCTTCCTCTTCCTCTTCCTCTTCCTCTTCTTCCTCTTTGCTTCTTCACTCTCCCCTTTATTCTACGCCTCAACTGTTCAATCAGCAGACACTCCTCCATCGCCATGTCTGGCCAGCAGCAGCACTTCTACCCGCGTATGTCACCAGCTTCACCTTCACCCCGCCAATCTCCAAATACTGACTCGCGACATCGCAGCTCCTCCCGGCGCAGGCGCAGGACAAGGTCCGTTCCGTTCCGTTCTGTTCGAGAAGCCATTGCGACGACACACGACAAGTTCCCAATGCTAACGTGAACAACCAACAGCGCCGCCGCCGCCCCAGCAGCAGCAATACGCTCCGCCTCCGCAGCAGTATCAGTCGCCGCCCCAGCACCAGCATCAATATGCGCCGCCTCCGACTTCACCTCCCGCGAACCAGACACAGTTCTACCCGCCTCCTCAGGGAACGCCGGGACAGGCGCCCAGCTATGCTCCTCCGCCCCAGCATACGCCGTCTCCCCAGATCCAGCAGCCCTCGCCGGGCCATTACCCCCCTCCTCCCGGGAGCCAGCCTCCGCAGCACCAGCACCAGCATTCGCAATCGCAGCAGCTGAACTTGGCCGTGCGTCCAGCGGCGACTCCCGACTCTGGCCACTACCAGCAGCAGGTGCAATCGCCGCCACCGCCGCAGCAAATACAACAGCAGCAGCAGCATCAGTATCAGCCTCAACCGCAGCAGCAACAAGCACCGCCTCAGTTTTCTCCTCCTCCCTTCCCTCAGCAGCAGCAGAATGCTCCATATCCCCAGGAGAAGCCGCCTGTCCAGACGACACCACCCCAAGCCGGTGGAGCTCCGCCGCCGACCAACTTTGTTGGGGCTGTCGCGACAACCGATGATGTTGGCACCTTTAATGGGGGAAGCTATCGCATCAGCCATCGCGATACTAATACGATTTTGACTATTCAGTTGGCCATGGGCGCCCCGTTGCATGCGAAGCCAGGTACGTTGGATGAGCAGCGAGAAGGGGTTACGGTGTCGTGGTTTGATCAAGTCTAATCGCATGATAGGTGCCATGGTCGCCATGTCTCCCACAATCACCCTCAAGGGTAATGTCAAGTTTAGCGTCAAGAAGATCATTGCGGGCGGAGAGATCGCCAGCTCTACTTACACAGGGCCGGGAGAACTCATTCTCGCGCCCGCCTCTTTGGGAGACATTACGAGCATAAGATTGAGCGGCAAGGAGCAGTGGTCGGTGGGACACGACGCCTATTTGGCCTCTACCCAGGCTGTCGTCAAAGACTACAAGCGGCAAGGTCTGGGAAAGGCCATCTTCAGCGGCGAGGGTCTGTTTGTCTACAAGATGTCTGGAACCGGTCTGCTCTGGGTTTCGAGTTTTGGCGCCATTATCAGGAAAGATGTGAGTCCAGGATATGAGTTCCCCCGTCCTGGCTAGAGACACTAACCCGCTGGAATAGCTTCAACAAGGCGAAAAGTACATTGTAGACAACGGTCACCTTGTGGCGTGGAATACGAGCTACGTCCTGGAGCGGGTAGCCTCTGGCGGCATTATTTCTGGCCTTTCTTCCGGAGAAGGCCTTGTCTGCAAGTTTACTGGTCCTGGCACCGTGTTCCTGCAGACCAGAAACCCGAAGGAGTTTGCCGCCTTTATTGGCGGCATCGCCCCTCAGAACGCCTAAGGGCAACAAAGAATGATGGCCAGAGCAGGGGATTAGAGAGGTGTACTCGCCTTATGGCAACGCTGTACGTGAAAGTCTGATGAGAACGTATTTTTTTGGAAAAAAGATGGCCGGCCCCTTTTTGTATTATCTCTGTTTGGAAATTTTTGTATTATCTCTGTTTGGAAATTTTTGTACTTCTTGGAGTTTGAGTTCAGCGATGGAAGGCCTCTTAGTTTGACTACCATTACATTATATGCCTATGTAACACTTACGCTTTTGTTGTTCTCTCACTATGACTCTCGTTATTCAGCTGCACTTGTTTCTTTATTTTTCCTTGGGACCTTTTTTTTTCTCCTCCTTGATGATGGAACGAAGCTAGGAGGTAGTTGACGGAGAGAGCAAAGAAGACTCCCCATAAAGCCACGCCAAATCACTCGTGAGTTGCGATCTTGTCAGATGCACCTGCGTCAAGATCAAATGGCACGCCAAAAGGGAAGAAGCAGCTCAGCGACGTCCATAGAGGCCTTTCAAGGCAGGCGTTGATGGGAAAGTCAACAATACGGTTGCCCAGACGAAGACTCCAGAGGCTGGCCTGGAGCGAATTTTAAATCTTAAATCTCGCCCATCGTTCAGCCATATGCGAAGCTATCGTTGCATCCTACGCAACTCACCATCCGCCTCTTTTTGGACTTTCGTATCCCAGCCAACAGGTGCGGGTTGTTTGCCAGCCTTTGGCACTTGAGCGTGTCTTTTCCTTTTGTTTAAGAGCAAGCGACTTTATTGCGGAGTATCCCAGGCGCGGATATATATCAGCCGTCCGCCAGCTGGAAGCCATCTCAGCAGCCCAACTCAACACGCACCTTTCGACCTCGACATATCTGTTCTCCTCCGACATCTTTGTCTTGACCTACTTGTGCTGAGAAAATTCGTGAGACAGCGCTTAGCCTTTTCTTGAAGCCAACTTTGACCTGAAGTTGGGCTGTTTTGAAGTTATCGCAATTGGAGAACTTGCTCGCGCGAAAAGAAAACAAACGAAGAAAAGGAGCTGATCAAAGCTTTTCTCCGGGCATCGACGTTCAAAAGCTCTCGCTTCTAGCCAAAACAGTCACGGAGATCTGCTATATCCATCGATACCGACTTGGGCGCTTGAATCAATCTCAATCAGCAAACGGGTAAGTACAGAGATGCAACGTACTGTTCTGGTGCAATGAAGCATCGACTGACCTGACTCTTGAAGGCTGCAAATGGCTATGCTCAGCGCTGCCAGCCGAAGTAAACGGCTTCACCCTCCTCCCATGGCCAAAGAGACGGCTTCGAAGAGCGAATCACGTACCAAGGCCTTGGGTCCTCCCTACGACTACCAGCGACTGAAGAAATGCAATTCTCAACAAGCGTTGGATAACCCTGATTGGCGAACTCGGCCCTCTGGCAGTAGCAGCTCACCAACCATGGATGATGAGCAGGTTTGGAGGAATCTGATAGGTGCTGGGAAGCAGTGGATTGGAATGGATGCATTCCCGACTACTCCATCCGCCGGGGAAAGGAACCACGAGGCCCATCTTGAAAAGGCAAACGACTCGTCACAAGATCGCGCGACGGTAAGCAGCGACCTGAGATACCATCGACGGAATATTTTTGCATTGTCTTCTGAAATGGAACCCAAGATTATGCAGACTATGGAGGAAGAACAGCCCGTTCCATATGGGATTTTGAAGCAGGTGTGCCTGTCGTCTTCGAAAGAACATCCCCTGAGCCTCTTGGAAGTTGCGCCATTGGGAAGCATCCCTAGCTTTTTGTCTCCATCCGTTGTGGACATTCGGCCTCTGAAGGGAAACTTGATGCAAAGGAAGCCAGGCAACGGCCAGGACGAGCAACTCACCGCAGCGCTCAAAGCTGCCGAGGCCACGCCTCACAAAGTTCGAATGCACATGAGCCAGCGAAGTCGCCACGATGAGGCGAAGATGAAGCATGTCGCACCAGACGAATGGCGAGCACAAAAGGGTGTATTCGAACTGCCAGGCATTGTCACTGCGCAGAGAAACAGAGCTCACGATTGCTCCGACGCGAATCGATTGTCCCCCAACCAGACAGCACGTTTGGTGAACGAGGAGAGGCCCAAGGAGGCGTCCGAGACTGACAAGGACCAGGCTTTTCAAAGGTTTCTAAAGAAGCTAGGACAGAAAACCAGAGACTTGCCAAATGTCAAATTGCAGGGGCGAGACAGGGTGGACAGCGGCTACGAAGATGGCTCAAAGGAAGAGCAGAGCGGAGGCTCAACGGAAACTTGCATTTTGAGATTCCGGACACACGAGCCCTACGAACGACAGCAAATACCTCTAGAGGCTTTTGCAGGCCGCCGCACACGAGGGCCTGAGATTGCGCACAAGGAGAACGCAAGCCTCGCAGCAGAGCAGTCTACCAGATTCAAGAGCCTGAATCCCAAAGCACGAGAGTTTCTCTCATTTGTCTCCAACCGAAGCTCCAACTCGGAAGACGACAGCATGGAGCCCCTTGCAGCCTTTGCCCCGGAGCCCTTTGCCAGCAAGAGCGGCCATGCCAATGCCATGTCCTTGGCAGGACTTGGTCTGCCAAACGTTTCCTCGCTTCAGCAGCCGCCGCCGCCTTATGGGCTTGCGCCGCTTGCACCTACTCCTGATACGGCCGCCGACGCCCTGGCGCTCAATAACTTGATGGCGGGAAGATTGATTCCGGTGCAGGTGGGAACGGATCAGCTTCAGCTTGGAGGCCATTTCCCGACATCTGCTTTGCCGATGCCATCAGTAACGCCGCTACCTTCGCACCTACCACCCATGTTTCGGCCGCCGACGGTACTGCAGTCCGTGTCTATGATGAGCAATCACATGTCGGGGATCCCGACGGTCCCTTCTATGGCGAATACGGCGTTTCCCTTGGCACCCATCTCCAACCCTTGTTTCAATATGCCATCGTGCCAAATGCCGCTCATGACGGGTGCTCGCTGCGCACCGCAGCCGGTGCCAAAGCCTCGACGCCCAGACCCAGGAGATCAACAGGCATACGAGGCGTATATCGAGTGGCGCAAGGCAAACGAGCCAGGCTATGCGTTGGAGTGCCGTTTGAGACAACAGCGACGAGCCCAGCGGAGCATGACGGACAAGGTACCGCCCAAGACGCAGCAAGTCAAGAAGGACGACGCCTCCACCGAGGCGTGAGGCGTACAGGATTATGTACAGGAGGGCAGGGCGATCGGTGACGATGTCTCCTGGCACAGACCTCGGTATGATGCTCCTGATGTCGTATAAGGTAGCGATGTCCCGTGGCGGGGATGTGGTGACAGGTCTACGCCACCCCTATTCTTTCTTTTTTTTACAACAAAAGTTTTGTTTTTCTTTTTTTCGTTGTTGTTCTGCAACATTATGCAAATGTTCGGAGTCAGCCGCAGTATGTGGGATAAAGTTGTTTTGCAGAATGTGTTTCGATTACGTCCTGCGAGCTGCCAGTCCCCGGGGCTACCCCTGAGGGACTCGCTGGCCGGCCGTGGTGGATTTAGCGGAGGGGGCTGATGGTGATTGGTATGATTACGAGAGCTAATTGGGCTGAAGATGGATTGATCGCTACGTTACTATGACTGGAAGAGTGTGGAGACGGTTTGTGTTACAGTATCTGGTACAAGATGATGAGAATTAGCTAGTCTTTGTGGTATAACATATGCATGGTTATCTGTTTACTCTTGGCCGCTTCTCCTGTATACAGCGTTGATGATGATGTCAAACATGAGTAGAAACTGTCCGAAACACGCTCCGAGTATTTGGAATTGCTGGCCAAGTGAGACTATCAAGTGAGACTCGTTGACTGGGGAGGAGGAATAGGGGGAATAGGAATAGGAGGAGGAGGAGGAGGGGCTCGGCAGGATTACGCATATTGTCTCTGGTGACGATGGCGATGAAACGTTTGCCGCATATACGAATGTAGGGAGGATCAAAGGACGCCGATATAACTAAGGATACGGAGTAAACTGAACTGCATTGAAATCAAAGATGGGGATGATGGGGCAGAGCCAAGCAAACGGAGTGACAGGGGGAAAAGACAAAAAAAAAATGCATGTCTAAGACAGGATTATGGGTAACACGAAGAGGCGCTTACTAGACTATTTTTCCCTCTTTCTTTTTTTGTTTCTCTCCTTTTCTTTGATCGTGTGTGTATGTAACTTTTTTTTTTTTTTCGTGGGGGGGGGGGCTTTTTGTTGTTGTTGATATTTGGACTATTTTAGTTTCATGCTGTGTGACGGCGAGGCGTTTTTTTGTTTTTTATATATGCTTGAGGATATTATGCTTGGGGGGGGGTTTAATGGTTGGATTTTTTTTATGTATGCGTATGGGCATGCGTGTGCGTGTGTCTACATGTATTGTACTGCATGTAACCCATGTATACATGCATCTTTTGGTGGGCATGTTGTTGAGAATCCATATATTTTATTTTGTCGGTTGGTTGCACAGAGATGATTATTAGTGCGTACAACTTACGAACTGCTCGGTGAACGGATCTAGGTATTTTCTTTTCGTTTTCCTTCTTGCTGCGTTGGCTTTCTTGTTGGGGAGCGGGATGATGATGAAGGCTTGAGAAAAGGGGGGGGGGGGGGGGGATGGTAAAGGCGGGCTGCCTTTTTTTTTTTTTTAATTCTCGTTGCCTTTTTTTTCCTTCTGCTTCTGCTTCTTGTTTGCCTCATGTACAAAGGTACTTTGATTTGCTTCTTTCGTTTTCGCACAAGTCCTTGTTTGTATACATCTGCACACCCTTTATTCGTCCATCATCTGTATTTCTTTCATGGGATGTGGGTGTGTGTGTAATATGATATACCAACCGCAATCGTCAATTTAAATTAAACCCGCAAATGGTCCATGACGAATAACTTCACGCCGCCCCAATCCAAACAACTGCTGCAGCAAAAAAACACGGCACGGGTGCTTATCCCAATCTCATACGTGCAAAAAAAAAAAAAAACCTAGCCTCCCGTTAATTTAGCTCAAAGCCCCCCAAAAAAATGCGGCTCATGCTCAACTGACCAATGCGCGTTTGCCTCCTCCCCCATCGCAGAGCCGCATCAGGAGAAACAACACAACAAGCCGCCTTTTTTTTTCTATCTAGCTTTCGCTTCGTCTGCCTTTTAATTCGTCCCCCCCTTTTTTTCTTATACACAAGTCATGTCATGTAAAATAGAGTCAATGATAGCGTTATGTTTCTTGTCTATGGATGTATACAAACACGCGCGGCGGGGGGGCGGGGGGGGGGGGGGGGGGGGGGGGGGGGGGGG